>NC_133658.1:476072327-476428521 GCF_037893015.1 Macrotis lagotis
GAATTTTTTTTTTCTTCTGGTACTTCTTACTTCGTTCTACATCAGGTCACATAAATCTTTGTGTTTTGGGGGGTGGCTAGGTGGCGCAGTGGATAAAGCACAGGTCCTGGAGTCAGGAGTACCTGGGTTCAAATCCAGTCTCAGACAATAATTGCCTAGCTGTGTGGCCTTGGGCAAGCCACTTAACCCCCATTGCCTTGCAAAAAACCTAAAAAAAAAAAAAAAAAACTTTGTTTTTGAAATCATTGATTTCCCTCATTTTTTTATAGTTTCTCCAATTCATTCACATACCACAATTTTTCCAGTCATTCCTTAATAATTAAACATCATCTTAGTTTCCAATTTTTTACTCCTAAGCAAATGAGCTGCCTTAAATATTTATGTATAGGTGGTATAGATAGATGAGTTAGTAACTTTTTTGTACATAATTCCAAAATATTTTCCAGAATGGTTGTATCCACTCACAGGACAAACCAACAGCTCATTAAAAGTTTCCTATTTTCTCATAGTTCCTTCAGTCTTTATAATTTTCCTTTCTTGTCATCATGTCATTCCAAAGGGTTTGAGATGGAATTTCAGATGGAATTTGTCTCACCAGTGGTGATTTTGAGCACATTTTCATATAGTTACAACTTGGTTTTCCTTCTGTGAGAAAAGATTTTTCTATATATTTGGACCATTTATCAATTGGGAAATGATTCTTTTTTTCTTATAAATTTGAATCAGTTCCATAAAATGACTTTTTCCTCAGGCAAAGATAAGCTCTAGAGGGGCTATGTGAGCTAGATGTAAGAGCTTATGTTATAATCAAATTAGAAAATGGAAAAAAATGCTTATAGAATAGTGTTGTACCATTACCAAAAAAGGACAATACCATGTCAGAAAAACTCAGGAAATATGAATTAATGTTGAGTGAAATAAGTCAAATCTGGAGAACAACTTATATATAACTATAACATTGTAAATACAAAAATTTTTTAAAAGATTTAAGAACTCTGGGCAATACAATAATAAACTACTGGTTCAAGAGTGATGAAGAATGCACCCCCATCTCCTGACCAATTAGTGATGAACTCAAGATACAGAATGAGACATACATTTTTAGATATGGCCAGGGGGAGAATTTATTTTCCCTCATTTGTGCACATTTCTTACATGGATTTTGTTTTGTTTTGTTTTTACTTTCTTTACAAGGTAGGAGAAAAGAGGGATAGAAAGAAAATAAACGCCTAGTAATGGAAAAAAATAATTTTAAAAAGGGTGAGAAATTCTATTCTGGATTTATTTCTAACATTGAGAAATTACATGCTGTGGTGGAAATTATAGAATCCCTAGAGAGAATGACTTTTCCTTTCCAGATTTATGATAAAGGAGAGGAAATTTGGGCATAGTCTGACAAGCACTCCAGATTTTGAAAAAGGTAGATATCAAAGAGTTCAGGAGAATAATATGAAAGATCCTAAGACCTTTATCTACCATTTGAGAAGGCCCAGAAGGAATGAGAAATGCTCAACAATGAAATTCTGAGAGCACAAGAAGAACCAATTTCAAAGAGGAGAAAAAGTAAGATTAATCTGAAGAAACCAAAGTGAATGCAAAGGAAAATCAATCAATTTTGACATTAAGAAAAAATGCATAGGAAGTAGAAGCTAGCTAGGGCAGGTAACAAAGAATGAAAATAAGAGTGATGAATGACTGTAAAAACAGGAGTGAAGCCCCAAAATACTTAAGACACTCACTATTAGTGATAAGCACTTTAAAAATATCTCACCTGATCCTTACAACTGTGGAAGGCAAATGCTATTACTATTCCTATTTTACATTAAAGAAAACTGAGACAAAGAGAGGTCAAGTGATTTGCCCAGTCATACAATGAGCAAGTGTCTAAGACAATATATAAACTCAAGTCTTCCAAGTCTAGATCCAGTTCTCTCTCCCACCAAAACCACCTTGCTACTTTATAAATAAAAAAAAATAAATTAGAGAACAAAAATGGCTGAATTAGAACTGATTCCTAAGGACAAAGATAGTAAAAACAAAACAAGCCAACAACAAACCATCTGTTGCCCCTTGATGAATTCAAGTCATCTGGTCCTGGATAATTTATATCCTGAGGTACTGAAAGATGGGAGATACATTTACTGAGCCACTGTCAGTAATAAATCACTGAGAGAAAAGAAAAAGAAAATGGAAGAATTAATATAAGATTGGAGAAATGCAATTATCCTCAACTTTTTGTTTTATAGGGTTTTGGTGGGGAGGGGCTGTTTTATTTTTAAGTAAAGGAGATCACTCTGGAGGAGTGAGGGTGATGACTGTACAGTTCTATCTCACTTGAATCCAATTCACAGCAAGTCAAAATATTCTTGTAATACCATTGGTGCTCTTTGAGAATGAAGAATCTGAGGAGTAGCAGCTGCCCTCTAGGCTGAGTTGGGCAATGCTACTATCTTCTCCTTGTCCTCCCCTCTCCCCTTCTCTTCCTTCTTCCTAGTTGATAATACAATCAGAAGGATTCAGATTTAGGTGGAAGGGTAAATCCATGAAGTTACAGGTCAATGTCAATGTGACAGAAGATCTCCAGTGGACTACCTACAGGGATGTATGTCTGACCCCCTATGCTATTTAACATTTTTATCAGTTATTTGGTTTAAAGGCGTGGCTAGCATGCTCATCAAACTTGCAGATAACACAAACTTGGGAGGGAGGGGGGAGAGTCAAGAGGAGAGGTTCAGAGATAACACTGGATGACTGAATCGCAAACACAGGCTAAAAGCATTGAATTCCATGAGATGAAATTCAAAAGGGATAATTACAAAGTCTTACTTGGTTACCAAAAAAAAAAAAAATCAACTTGATTAGTAAAATATAGATATAGCATGGGCTAGTTAAGTTGTGAAAAAGATCTGGGAGCTTTAAATGGGCTGCAAACTCAAGTCTTTCTTGTCGAGGCCAACTCCTCTACATGGCACTTTGATACTATACCTTGTCTTCATCTTGGGCAAATTGTCTCACATTCCCCAACTCCTTCAGGTCTCAACCTCTCAAATAATGGTTTCTTTCCTACAGACTTCAAAACCACATTCAGGTCTCAATTCCGTAAAAAAAAAAAAATCATTTGATGCTATCATCCTCTCAAACTACTCTACTGTACTTTTTCTCCTAGTCTTAGAAAGTTACCCTAAAATTACTTCTTCCTCTCCTCTCACTTTTCAGCTTTGTTGCATTATAGCTTTTAGCTTTATGATTCAACTGAAATAGCTCTTCCAAAAGTTATCAAATATCTTTTAATTGCCAAACCTGATGAACTTTTTATTAGCTTTCATTCTTCTAGACCTCTCTGTAGCATATAACATCCAGTTTCATGAACCATTCTCTCTTGGTTCTCTTCCTACAAACTTCTCAATTTATCTGCTGGATCATAGTTCATATTTGCCCCTAAATGTGGGATGTACCCCCCAAAGCATTGCTGAAATATCTTGTTATCCTGTTCTTTTGGTGACCTCATAAATTCCAATTTATTTAAATACCCACCTCTATGAAGATGAATCCCAGATATGGATATCCAACTTTATTCTTAAATCACCAGTTTCCAACTGGGCATTTCCCAATATATGTCTTAAAGAAATCCCAAATTCAAAATGTTCAAAAGAGAATTTGTCATCTCTCTTCCCCTCTTTTTGAATTTCCCTTTCTGTCAAGGGCATCACCAACTAATCCTTCTAAATCATCCAGATTTGAAAACCTCAGTCACCCTCAGAATCTATTTTTTCTAGCACCACAGTATCTTACTTCTGCTCCTTCTCTCTAGCCAGTGTCATCACCCTAGGTCAGTATCTGAAATATAAGTGCTTAATGAGTACTTTTGAATGAATTCAGTTTTTAAAAATAACAATGTGATCACTAAGTCAAAGGACATTAACATTTTAGTAATTTTTTAGCACCATTCCAAATTGATTCACTTCAAAAATCATTTTTTTCCCTTACTGAAAGCAAGAAGTTGAGCTGTATGAAGAAAAGAATCTGCTTTTTGTAGGTGATGAGGATGTGTTTAAAGTACTGAAACACTGAAAAACTTTAAGATGGTAGAAGGGAACAACTTCCTGGAAATGGTGAGGCATCAATATGAGAACACAAGGAAGTGCAAGGAGTCAGCAACTAGTCTAGGCAACTTGTGAAATAAATGTTCACTGCTTCCAGGTTGTAATTGTCTCTCCACCTGTCAGTGAATAGAAGGTCAGAAGTGTTTCCAGATCAGAAATTTAAAACTTAAAAGTTCAAGAACTTGAACAAAGATTTTACATCTCCCTACTTCAATTTTTTCACTCAAAACCTATCTCTAACATAGGTGTTAAAGTAATGATCTGATCATGTCATTTTCCTATTCAATAATATTTTGATAGCTTTATATTTAAACTTGATATTTATATAATTATATGTAATATTATTTGTATTACAACTCAATATTTCCCCTATTATCTGTAGAAGATGTCTCCTTTAGATTTTGAAGCCCAAGCCCTTCTTTGACCCAGCCATTCTAATTCTAGGCTTATATCCAGAATTATAAAAAATGTGCAAAGTCCCACATGTCTCAAAATATTCATAAGCAGCTCTTTTTGTAGTGACAAAGAATTGGAAATTGAGGGGATGCCCATCAATTTGGCAATGGCCAAATAAGTTATAGTACATGGATATTATAGTATACCATTGTTCTGTAAGAAAACCATAAATGGTCGGACTCTAGAGAAACATGGAATGAATTGCAGGATCTGATGCCAAGCAAAGGGAGCAGAACCAAGAGAACAATATATACATTAACAACACCATTGTGAGATGATCAGCCTTGATTAAAAACAGCTCCTCTCAGCAGTTCAGAGAGCTAGGACAACCCTTTCAGGACCAGCTATAGGCAATGCTATCCACATCCAGAGGAAGAAAAAACAAAAACAAAAAACCTTCAGAATCTGATGAACACTATATTTCACTTAAAAAAAAAAATTGGTATCTCATATTTTTCTTTCTCTTAATCTTAATTCCTCATACTGAAAATGGTTAAACTATAAATATGTTTAACACAAATGTATATGTACAATATTAACCTGTTTGCCACTGAGGGGAGAGGGATGGGAAGGGAGGCTGAAAGGAAATTTTGTAACTTAAAAATATACATAGGCATAGGGATGTTGAAAAACTTGCATAACATGTATTTGGAAAAATAAAGTATCAATTAAAAAATAAAAGATTTAGAAGCCTTTCCCAACTTGGTCCAAAATTATTTTTCCAACTTCCCCTCACTGTTGAAACCCAGCCAAACAGGCTGTCTCTGTTCCTTACACATTGAGTAAGGAATTGTTTAATTGAGTTTACATTGACCATCATCTTACCTGACATGCATTTCTTCCTTTCCTTCACCTCAAAGAATCCCTCCCTATCATTAAGAGATAACTCCAACACCCCCTACATGAATAAAAACCTTCCTTAATTTCCTCTACTGCTATTTTCTTTCCCTTCTACCTTGTATTGGTATTCCCTTCTGAATGTACTCAAACACACACACACACACACACACACACACACACACACACACACACACCTCCCTTGATTGTAAACTCCTAAGTATCATTCCATTTTTCATTTTTTCCCTAACATCAAACACATTGCTTCAAAGTAGACACTAAATGCTTCTTGATGGATATTCTACATCCCCACCAAAAAGCATACCCTACTTTCTATTATTCCCAACTCAGCACCCCACCTACCACACACGTGCCCTTGCATAGCATCCATTCCCCAAGCCAGGAATGCATTTCTTCCTCACCCTCCACTTCTTAGAATCCTTCTAAGGTTCAACTCAGATTTCTATTGCATCATGGAAAGATTTTCTGCATCTAATCTATTATATAATTTGTTTGTACACTCCCAACAGAATGCAAACTCTTTGAAGAGAGGAAATACTTCAATATGTAGTGCCTTCCCCACTCCACCCCAGAATTTCAGGGAATTCTCAACAAGGGAATTTCCTCTAAACTTGAGTCCAGCACCACCTTTATCACAACTTTTTTTTTAATGTTTTTTGCAAGGCAAATGGGGGTTAAGTGGCTTGCCCAAGGTTAGGTAATTATTAAGTGTCTGAGACAGGATTTGAACCCAGGTACTCCCTGACTCAAGGGCCTGTGCTTTATCCACTGTGCCACCTAGCCGCCCCAATCACAAGACTTTTAAAAGCTGCTCTGAGAGGTCACATTTTGTCCAAGGTCCTAGCAAAAAGACCTAAATCTAGGTGTTCCTGATTCCAGTTAGCTCACTAACCACTACATCGTGCTGTGCATGGAGTAAGCACTTTATACTGTTAAACAGACATAGAAATGGAACAGAATGGAAATTCTTGGATAAGAATAAACTTGATAATCTCTACCTTTATAATAAAGTAGCTTTATGGCTCTATATAGTGCCCCATTAATTATCTATCTTGTCTCAGTTAAAAGTTAAATTCAGCAAGACCAATCTGAATTTGACAGATTAAAAATTACCACACATGCACGTGCGCACACACACACACACACACACACACACACACACACAAAACAGAACCAACAAAGTTCAAGGCCCTCATTTCTTCCTGGCACTTTCCCTCCTTTCCCTCTCTCCTTCCCATGACCTTGCTAAGTATCTTGGCATTCCTCAGACCCCCAAGATATATAGGGAATGGGAATGGAACAGCAGCTTAACAGCATGTAATTTTGCCATACCGGGACTGAAGATATATAAGGAATAGACTAGTAGCTTAAGGGCATTTGCGCAATATTTTTTCTCCATTTCTATCAATGGATTTTGCCTTTCATTAACCAATTCATAACCCACTTAGTCACGGTAAGTGAATAAACCATGTCAATAAAAATCCAGAGTTTAGGTCCCAGAAACAATTGGCTTTTATGCTAATCAACTCAAAATTTCTTGAGCAGGACAATCATCATGATGAAATTAACAGCTCCTCCAGTCATGGCTGGTATATAGGGACTTTGGATGCTAACCCAATAAGCAGATTGAAGTGATTACATGATGATTAGCTCAGACAACAAAATAAAAAAATTAACCATAGTTCTTTTCCCAAGTTCAGAAATTGTACTACAGGAAAGACAATGGCTATAAATACTAATGATTCTTTTTTCACATTCTTAGCTAAAAGCAGGCAATTCAATCTTCTGTCAGAAATTAACACAGAATGGAGGTCTCTCATGTACTCAAATTATGATATCAAACATGTTACCTTAGAAATGATTCTTCCTAACAGGACAAAATTATAAGGAGGTAGAGAAAAAAGGATAGATTATGTTAACCTCCCATTCTTAAGATATAGTAAGGAAGCTATTAGGTTGTCAATCTTTCCCAAAAACAGGGAGCTAGAAGATTGTCAGCCACATCCTTCCCTTCTCTCAGTTTTTCCTAATAGAATTAAAATTACTTCAGAACTAACTTAAAATCCCAATTTATTTCAAAAGTAGTATGACAATAATGAAGAGACAAAATAGTAGATGTAGAAGAGAGGTAAGAAACTGAATTGAGGAGATTATTCTATTAAACAATCACAATACATGATTTGAGAGTTGAAGAGGACATTAAAAAATCATCCACCCTAAAAAAATTCAACTAAACTTTTTGAAAAGGAAAAGCAAAGAAAGATGAAATTACATTCCCAAGATGATCACATACATTTAAGTGGCAGAACTGGTACTAAACAACAAATCTCCCCAACTTCCAATTCTCTGCTCTTTCCACAATACTAAACATCTATTAAATAGTAGCGAAGTTAAATAAAATTTATTTCTCCCTCTTTATGTTCTTATTGATGAAAACGACTGAAATGAACGGTTGGTTGGTTCTTGTCCTTCCTTAATGAAGATCAAAATTACATCACTATGTTTACCGCCCTTATCTCTCTGACTTATAATTTATGAGTTAGTTAAATTAGCCAGCCTGCCTGGTCAAATTGCTGCACCCAAAACCATGTGGTCATTAAGGAATTCTTAGCTACTCTCAAAATGACTAAAAAATGAAGTATCAAAGGAAAAATCAAAAACCTTAGGAAAATTAGATCATCTTCCTTTGTATATACATAGCCTGTATATGACAAGCTATCTTGAGTCTGTAAAAGTAAATAAGAATCTTAGGTTGCAGTTTATAATATCAGTCCCTTCACTTTTTCATCTCATTTTTCAAATTTGCCTTGAATCTCTTAATGTTATGTATTTCTACAGTAACTTACATGTGCCTCTAACTTGTTTTATGTTACCAGAAAGAAGCTGTAATTGTTATAGCATGCTGGAACTTATTAAAAAATATTTACAGCTGAGACTTATTGAAGGTTCCATCACTGGAGTCCTTAGAATTATAGTCCGATAAATCCTCATTGACACAGCAGTATTACATTCCTAAGTCTTGCCCAGAATTACACTTGCACACAAATAGAACAGATTATACAGTAAAAGTAAAATGTTCTATTCCATCTGTATTATGGAGTAAACAGGTTGCTACAAATCTTCTTGTCTGGTCGATTTTTAACAGCATAAGAGATTATAAAGTAACATGCAAGTCCCACAATAGAAAGGGTATAATGATTTAATTCAATACAAACAAATGAAGCAATTCCTACTTCTAGTTTGTAAAAGCTAATAAAGGAACCTGTATTACTCTACAACACATTTTAAGGCTATAAGAATAGTTAGTAAATTCAATAAATGCTTTATATTGACATTCTATTAATTGAATATCACAGAATTACTGTGAAGGAAGCACTTTGCAAAGTGAAAAATGCCACATTATGTTCTTATCGCTTATTATTCTACGAGGATCCATAAATATATTTTACAACACTAAGTATAATGTACTGTAACAAAATCAGATGCATTGGTGAATATTAATATCACTCATAATTTGAAATGTTTTCAATACAATCTACAAACTCCAATTAATATGAAAATAAGATTTTTTTAATGTGCTTGACTGCTAAAGGATAAACAGAAATGCAGTTTCATCATCCTTTAAAATATAAAGACAGGAGTTTCGGGATCACTGGAAAAGCCTTTTATTTCACCATAAAAATGCAAACTGGAATAAACACAACCTTTTATAACCCAAAGGTTACAACTACTTTAAAGTCTTCCTGAGCTTCATCTTAAGAAGCAAAAGATTATAAAATTTAACAAGTTTGCAGCCTTGAATCTCTTTGAAACATTTGCCAAGTAAAAATAATTTAGCAAAACAGCTTCTTAAAAAAACCACGCACACTAATTTGTTCTAGAAACAAAAGTTTTTAACTAACTTTTTACTCTCAATTATTTTAATTTGTAAAAAGTCAAGGTTTCAGAAGCAATGGAGCATCTCCAGACCACTCTGTCTCATACTCCTACTTACTGGAATCCTTAAAAAATATAGTGCATTTGTGTTTTCAATTTTAAACGAATTCTACCTACATTTTATTATATATGGCTTACTATGCCATGATCATTTTGTTCCCACATCTTTCCACCACCATCTCCATGTTTTTGAATCAGTTAAATATAAAATGAAATCAAAACTACCAAGGTTTTTTTTTTTTTCTTTTAAATGTCCTATAAGTTTTTGTGGTTGTTCATAACATTTAACATTTGGCAACGTATCTCAAGTTCAATTAAATTTGCCCTTTTTTTCTGCAGTACATGTTGACTTAATTGAGTGCATCAAGAATTTTGCATACATTTATGTAATAGAGCTGAAATTCTTAAAACTGTCAGTCTATACATTTCTCCTGATTAAAAGAGGACTGATGACATTAAAGCTATCAGATCAAAATATTTAAAAAGGAAAAGGAGAGCTAATGAAAAACAAATTACCAACACAGTTGAAACTGAAGCACAAATAATTATGCAATCTTAAAAAAAGAAAATAAATTTCCAATGTAATTGTGTTTCCTTTCACAAAAGGAGTTCACTTTACATTCATTAAGCAGAGACTCAGTTTTCTTACGCTGGTTAAGAAGCCAAAAACTTCAGAACCTCTTGCTGGTCCTGGTCTATCCTGTATGTGGGGCCTTAAAAAGGCAGAGTCCTTTACTACCTGCTCCAAGTACTTCTGTGCTTGCTCAGGGATCGGGATCTCCCTCGCCGACTGCGCTTCCTACCCACACTTCTTCTATCCCGGCTTCTATCCCTTCTACTATATCTGTCTCTGCTGTAGGACCTCCGATACCGAGACCTATCCGGGCTTACACTTCTTCGATGAGGACTATAATCCTTGTAAGAGTGTCTTCTATGAAGTCGTCTTTCTTTTCTTTGTCTTTCATCCTCTTTACTTGCCTCCCTTCTATGCTTGCTCCTATCCCTTTTATGTCTCTCCTCAGTACTTCTGTCTCTACTGGACCGGCTTTTTCCTTTACTTGGTTCTCTATTACATTTGTCTTGTTCGGAAGATGAATCTTTTTTGGGTATGTTCTGATCACAATTAGATGTACCTTTTTGTTGTTGATTATTGGCAGGAATACAAGAGAGTACACCTGAACATTTTTTTTCTGTACAGTTTTCACTTGTAATACAGTTAAGTTGCTTACTTTCTTTGCATTGAGCTTCTTCACTTAAGTTGCCATTCACATTTTTGGAATTAAAATTAATCTCCTGATTTGATAGCATTTCTCTTTGACAGATCTGAGTTGGCTGACCTATGAGGGAATGCAAGGAGGTAGAAGTAACACAGCTTGAAGACACAGACTGTATAATATCTATAACAGGTTGTAAAAGGGCAGAATGAGATGCCACTACTTCCTCCTTAGTCTGCTGTGTCTCATCTATTTTCTTGCTCAACAAAATATTTAATAGCCTCTCTCTTAGTTCTTTTTCTTTTCTCTGGAGTCCTAGAGCTCGCTCTTTTTCCTCCTCCACCCGTCTAAGTTCAGCCTCCTGAAGTCGTCTTCTCTCTTCAAGTTGCTGAAGGCGAATTTTTTCTTCTTTTTGTTCATGTTCTAGTAATTTTACTGCCTGAAAAAAATAAAAGAAACTAAATTAGAAGACAAAAATTATTCTAGCACCTAATGTTAAGAAGATATTTGTAGAGATGTATTTTGAAGAACAAAATTTATTCAGTGGCTATTTACTGATTTTAACAAATGCTGTCCAAGAGAATAATACAGTAAACACAAATGTTTACAAATCACCTGGTTTAAATTGAGCTGATATCAGCACTACAATAAAACTTAAATAATTCCTTCTTTCCCTTCTGAAGTATGTGTTTTCAAGCTATAAGAATATTATTTAATAATTACTTTCAGTTGCTGCAAAAAGTAATTACTTCTATACCTAAATTTTCCCAACTATGTGCCACTATAGCAGATCAAATCTGTTATGTAAGAAACATTCATCAGGGGAAAAAAAGTTTATAAAAATGGGAACCTAATAATATAAAAGCATTGGGAATGCAAAGTGTTCTTCTTCACTATCTCAAATGCCTGAATATAAATAAGAATTTCTTTTCCTTAATGGAATCTTTTAAATTATTATAAAATGTATAATGAATTGAGACAAAGCAAGTGAAAATTTCCTAAATGTTAGGAAAGGTTGAAATGGAGGGTAAATTATCTTCTTGTACAAAAATATTTCAGAAAATTCTATAATTTATCCACCCTAATGTTTCATGTTATCAAGGAGGATACAGAGATGTAAGATACAATCTACCTGGAAAGCCAAGGGTTTCCACAGATTAAAAAATGTAAAACTAGCTAGTCTAGTCTATGCTCAGTAACACTAAGGGGTACTAAAAGCTAAGACCAGCTAGGCAGTTCAGTGAGCTTAGAGTCAGGAAGACCTGAGTTCATAAACCAGCCTTAGATCTTACTGGTTGTGTGACCCTAAGCAAGTTACTTAGCCACCCTTTGAATTTGTTTCCTCAACTGTAAAACAGGGATAAAGACAGTCTCTACCTTCCCATGTTGTGAGGCTCAATGAGATCCTATTTGTTAAGCACTGAGCACAGTGCCTGACCCATAGAAGGCAATATTAAAATGCTGTTTATCATTTAATCTTCATTTTCCACCTCATCATCATCGTCATCTTCATCATTATTACTGTAGGAATTTCGAAGAGAAGAAACCTAAACAGGAATGGAAGGAGCCCATCTGGAAGTGCAAACATTACCTGCTTGGTAACTGAGGAAAAACTATTGAGGAAAAACAACAGATATTCTCCTCCCCACTCAAAGAATTTAACCAGTTTTAGTAAAGAGTATCCAGGAGTTTTTGTCTTGACACTGTAAAGACTCAGCTATACTACAGAAGCTCAAACATTTGATCTGAATTACCTTTTGTAGGGATCAGCTCCCATAATGCTCTGTGGGGTTTTTTTGTATATAAAACAAGCCAATACCTAATGCGACTAAATGGTTGTTGGAAGGAGAAAGTAGGGAGGAGGGAAGAAAAGGAAAGGGAAAAAAAAAGGAAAAATAGTCCCACCCAAAAAATAAAAAAAAAACTAGAAATACGTATAGTAGTTCTCTGGAGTGAAGGAGATTACAAATCCACAAATAAGTCAATATACTTTTTAAAGGAAGTCAGAAGAAATAACAAAAATAACATCTAAATACGGCATTTTAAATGGCTATATCTATCAAAGAAATAACTCTAAGGTAGATGCTATCATCTTCCTTTTACATATGAAGCAACTGACTCAGAGGAGTTAAGTAACTTACCCAGTCTAGTGTCTTACTAGCTGTGTGCTAATAAGTGCCAGAAGTATGATTTAAACCTAAGGCTTCTGGACTTCAGGTTCAGTGCTCTATTCACTGTAATTATTCTTGTAGGTTACTCTCAGCTGTAAGATTCCAAGTTTTTAATATGAAAAATCACTATTGTCAGTATTACAAACCCATTCCCAAACCTATACAGCAATAAGACCTAAATTCTATTATCCAAGTCCTCCATCTGGGTTATGTCTTTGGCCACATCACTTTAGAATCCTTATCTGTAAACCTACACTCAGTGTTACTTTGAGAATGATTGTGATAAAAAGATGCAAGCTCTATCAAACAAAATACATTATTATCAGATGAATCCTTTGAGCTTCTGTAGTACAGCTGAGTCTTTACAGTGTCAAGACAAAAAATTCTGGTTATTAAAACTATCTGCTCAGGATTTTTTGGTCATTTTCTTAATTACTAATGAGAATGAATCTATTCCAATGGCTTCTCATCCAAAGCTGATTAGATTAGTTATTTTTTTTAAATTATAGCTGAAATAACAGAGAAAAGAAAATGTTGCTGTCCAGTCTTATCTCTTCATTACAGACAATCCAAAAAAAATATGTATTAAAAACCAAAAGGACACTTGGTGAGAGAGTACTTAATGCTAGCATAGAAGGTCAATATAACATTACCTTTGCTCTGCTTAACAGTTCTGCAATTAATCTTATTGACTGAAGATTTCTTTGAGCCAATAATAATTTTCTCTCCTCTAATTTTATCTTCTCTTGTAATTTTTTCTGCTCTTCTGCTTGTATCTTCTCCAGTTTTTTCTGATTTCGACGAACTTCACGGTCTTTTTGTTTTTGTTCTCTCTTACGTAGCTTCTCTTCCCGTTTTCTTTCTCTTTCCAATTCCTCTAATTCTTTCTGTTTTCTAAGTAAAATAAATCAAATGTTTTGTCAACAAAAAAATCAAAAGTAACCAATATTTCTAGATTGGTCTTTTTGTCAAAACTACTTTCCCTTCATATATAATATACCATAACTCATTAAGTAATCATGAAATTTAAGAATCTGAAAACTGTCCATATGTTCACAAAATGTACCCTACAATAATAACATTCCCAAAGATAAGATTCATTTACAGCTTTAAGCCTAAACTCTATTATTCTTTTTCAAGGACAAAACCATTCTATTAAATATCCTCTTATTCAAAAATTAAGAACACTGACAAGTATAACAAAGTGCAGCACTCTCTCTTAATTGTTATCATCCATTCCAGCCATGGCATTTTTATCTTTATTACCTGATGTCTTAAATTCTTTGCCTTCATACAAACCAGACCACAATCCTGAGCCTATGGTGAAATATGGCAGTTAAAATAATTATCAGTATACATGAATCCAAACTCCTTTATTCACAAGTCATCAGAATGACAACTGAGTTTCTGCTTCAAGTGGCTGTGTTTGGTTCCTGACTTTACACTAAAGTAACCCCACCAAAAAACCCAACAATGACAAGAACAACAAAAAACTTTATTTTAAAATTTTTAATTGGCATTAAGAAAAATGGTACAAACTTTTCGGTATAGCAATTAAGATAAGAGGTGTCAAACGTAAAACTCCCAAGTGGCTCAAACTAGAACAAAATATTAATTAGGAAAATTTAACCAATAAATGGTAGATAATTTGTGTTTTTCTAAGTCAACATGGAGCACACAAGGATCTACTTTTATTTTAATTTGATACTATTAAGACTATTCCTTCATCTACTGAATTCCAACCAATGAGGTTAAATGTTATTACTTAAGTGTTCATGGATATGCTTCTTCATATAATTTGTCAATAAGGTAAATACAAAAGATTTCTGACTGGATCTACTGATAGTCTGTCCAAAAAAATAATCGGTCTCTCTAAATGAATATTAGAGAATCATGACTGAATATATATTATTCTATTAAGTCACTAAAAAAAAGGAGCAATTGTGGTGTAAAAGTATCTGAAAACAACAATTCCTCTGCTACCAAGGAGAACTGTTTTTTCTATTTCCATAAGGTGACATTTTTAAAATTCTGAGGTTTCATTAGAGATTATTTGTTCCCTTAAAATCTCCAAAACACTTAAATGTTACTTGGTAACCTGTATCACATTCAACAGATACTTAACAAGAACCTGCCAGATATCATAGGAAATACAAAGATGAGCAAGACAGACCCTGATCACAATATGTTATTTCCTTTATTAGACAGTTAAAACTAACAAAAAAGAAATAGTAGTTTCAAAAGTACTGTGAAACATAAAACTTACAAAATACTTTCCTAACTACTATTTAATTTACTTTTCATACCTCTGCAAACTAGGTAAAGTATAAATTATCCCCATTTGACAAATGAAGTAACAAAATGAATGAGATTAAATCCTCATCCACGTGCACATACATAAATGGGAGAAAGAAAGTATTCAAAGCTAGGTCTTTTGACTACACAGTCTGATGCTTTTTTCCAATCACAGGATATTAAATGACAAGTATGCAAGTAACAATAAAGCAAAGTATAACAAATGTCATAAGAGAGTACTATGAGAGATCCAAGGAGGAAAAGAACATATTCAGTTTGGCCAAGGACTTAGAAAAATTTGGCCATGGACCTAGAAAATTTAGGGCTAAGAGTAAGAAAAACTTAAGTTTATACAGAAGAAAGCAAATCCCATCCTGAAGCCTTTGAACTCCTAAGCATTTTACAAGTGAGACCTCAGAATAACAAGCCAGCTATCAGCCAACATTCTCCCTGCTCCATATTCTTATTAAGCATTAAACTGCCTAACATATCTGTTAACTGTCATCATTTCCAAAACTCTAGTCTAGAATTGACAAACCTTGCCAAAACAGAGCAAGAACTGATGAAGATAGGATTTTCATAAAATAAAACTTACAAGAGAATTACACTGTGTTCTGAAAGGAAAAAAATAAATAAATAAAACAAATATTGTTGAAGATACACATCAACCCACTATATTTTATAGTGGACTGCTGGGTGGCATAATAGATAAAGTGCCAGGCCTGGAAGTCAGGAAGATTCAGACTCAAGAATTCAAATCCAGCCTCAGATATTTATTACTGTGTGACCCTGGACAAATCACTTAACTCTCAGTTTCCTCATCTGTAAAATGAGCTGGAGAAGGAAATGGCCAACTATTTCAATATCTTCGTCAAGAAAACTCCAAATGGGGTCACAAAGAGTAAGACACAATTGGAAAACAACTCAACAACAAAGAAAGTAATGAGACTAATAGTGAACTCATTCATATGTGGGGGAAAAAGTTTTCAACACAATCCAATTCATAAAACTGACATAGGTTTCAGGTGTGAATTTATCTAAGTCTCTTTATTTTGTTCTTCTTTCCTCCAAATGCTTTTTTCCTCTAAACATGTCACTGCTGTCAGTTCCTTATGAGAAAAAAAGGTAGAAAAGGATGCAAGGTAAATAATTAACTTTTCTGATACTGTTTCCTTATTCACACCACCACACTAAAATATTAGGATGTTTTATCTGCAATAACTAGAATATTAAAGATTTTCTTTTATTATGATGTTTCTATAGCGTAATAGTAATTTTTGGACCAATAAATTAAGAAAATGAAAGTGAAAACATAAACTCTAAATTAATGATAGATGCTTTTTCCCTATAACTCAAAGAACTGACAATGCTTTCAGTACTAATTTTCAGAGATACCTGGTACAAATATAATATAAATTCTCATCCTGGTAATAAATAAATTTTCAAAGTACTACAGATATTTATAGCCAAAAGTGATAGACTATAATATAAATTCTCATCCTGGTAATAAATAAATTCTCAAAGTACTACAGATATTTATAGCCAAAAGTGATAGACTAGAATAATGAGGTATCTATGGTACATGGAATTTTAAGTCCTGAGTTCAAATTTGGCCTCAGACCCTTATTAAATGTAACCCTAGAAAAATAACTTAAAAAAAATACTGCTTGCCTCAGTTTCCTCAATTGTAAAATTAGAATAATAGCACCTCTTTTGCAGGATGTGAGAATCAAATGAGATATTTATAAGATATCAGCAGTCTTTGGCACATATTTGGAGCTACATAAATGATTAATCCCTTCCACTTTTTGGAAAAGCTGTTCATATTTTCTATTAAGATATCAGTTGCATTCACAAATTTCATTATCTCACAGAAATGGAGAAATCAGACTTATACAAATACAATGTTAATATTCACTCAGACTTTGAAAAATACTTTGTACAGGATACCTCATTTCATATCACTTTACTGTGTTCTGTGGATACTGGGATGTGGGTGTGGGTGTGGGTGTGGGTGAGAGAAAGAAAGAGACAATCTGAAGATTTGTGGCAATCCTGCTTCAAGCAAGTCTACCAGGGCCACTTGTCATATGCTCACATCATGACTGTGTAATTGGTAGTTCTCACAATACTGCAATATTTCAAATTTTTAAATTATTATTTTATCTGTTATGGTGATCTGCAATCAGTGATCTTTGATGTTCCAATGTAACTGTTTTTTAAGTCTCCATTATAAATGACAGCAAACAGTCAATAAATGTTGTGTGTTCTTACTGCTTCACTAACTTACTGTTCTCCCATCTCCATCCCTCTTCTTCAGCCTCTCTATCCTAGTCACAATAATACTGAAGAATATCACATCAACTTAGTTGATAAAGCAGAAGCAGGCTATAAGAGGATTGACTCCAATTTTCAAAGTTCTACTGTGGGTAAAATGCTATCAACAACATCCTATGCCACAGGGAAATCATTTTGTGAAAGGAAGGGCCAATTGATGCAGCAAATTTCATTGTTGTCTCATTTTAAGAAATTGCCAGTCACCCAACCTTCAGCAACCATCATCCTCCTGATCAGTTGACAGTCATCAATATCAAGGCAAGATCCTTGATCAGAAAAAAGATTATAATTTACATGATGATTAGCATTTTTAGAAAAAAAGGTTTTTTATTTTTAATTAAGGTATGTACATTTTTAAGACATTATTTCACACTTAATACACTACTGGTGTAACAAGTATAAATATAACTTTTATAAACATTGAGGAAAAAAATTTGTGTGGTTTGGTTCATTTCAATGGTTACATGATAGTGTAGTTGTCTGGAACCATATTCCACAATATCACCAAAGTATTTTTGTACTTATACATAATTACCACAATCAAAGTAATTTCTCTTCTACTTTAGAATCCCAGACATAGGACTATGCTTTATTTATCTTTTATCCTTCCCCCCCATACAAGGTTCTACTTAATGGTGCACTTAATAAGTGTTAAGCTGAACTAAATTAATTCATAGACTGGTCGAAAATACTGGCTAATTGACTCCAAAGAGATTAAACATCCAGGAGAAATCTTACTGATTCTACCCCATACCCTTTTTAGCTAAGTAATTTATTTTTGCTTAAAAGAATTCTCAGTTCAGAACTGAGCTCTATTTTATACTGATTCTTTGCTATCTGACATGAGGTTCATACCTAATATTGAGTTGTGGTGAGCAAAGAAAGAGTTGAGCAGTGGAACTCAAGAGGGTGGATAACTACACCCTTCATTTTGGAATATGAAATATACACTATTTTAAAGTACTTAGGGAGAGGCAAAGGGAAGATGAAAGAGAAAAGGTAGGGACTTACTGAGCTCTCTCCCAAATCCCTCCAAATACCTTTTTTAGAAAATGCCTCAAAATAAAATTCTAGAGTAGCAGAACCTACAAAATGACTGATGAAACAATTTTCCAGCCTAAGACAACTTAGAATGTCAGCAGGAAAGGTCTGTTGCACCAGAGTGAGAGTAGAGTGCAGTCCAGTACAGACTAAGTCCCAGCAAACCACCTGTGGGTTTTCGAAGTGACTTGAATCAGAGACATCAGTGCTGATTTCTGGAACTCTCAACTCTCAAATACTAAGGTCAGAAGGTAATTAATTATAGAGGTCCCTTTGCTGGCACAGGGGAAGGGCTGTTGCATTGCCACTTGAATCTAGGTTGCAGTCCTGGGTCTCAGTACCAGGGAAAGAAAGAGAACTAGCACACCAGAATTTGAAGCCTTAGGGAAGGTGGGCCCCTGGTCAACAGTTCCAGGATGTTAAAGAGTACTTATAGTTGCTCACAAACCAGAGAACAAAACAGAAAAGTAGTAAACACACCCAGATCATACCACTTTGGAAGAATTGAAGAATTTGGAATTCCAATTTGGAAGAAATAAAAACTCTGAAGTCCCCAAAATTACCTCTAAAAAAATAGCTGCACAAAGATCCCTGAAATTTGGGATAGTATTCCCTCCACTCTTGAAGCAGAGCCCCATTTTAGCATAGAGTTAAAAGGCAAGAAATGGGCTGGAAAAATGAGCAAAAAGAAGAAAGAGATCCTTACTATAGAATATTAGTATGGTTACAAGGAAAATCAAAGCACAGATTCATAAATAGACAAAAAAGTCAAAAGTCCTACTACACTCAAAGCCTCAAGGAAAAATATAACAATTTACAGCCTCAGACCTTCAAAAGGAATTTTAAAAATCATGTTAGAGAGGTACAGGAAAAATTGGCAAAAGAAATGAGAGTAATGCAAAAAAATTATGAAAAAAAGTTAACAGCTTGTTAAAGGACTACCAAAATAAATTTGAAGAAAATAATACCTTAAAAAACAAAATAGGCCAAATGGTAAAATATATACAAAAAAAAAAAAAGAATCCCTGAAGAGATAAACACCTTAAAAGGTAAGAATTGCATTGATTTTGGTTGTTAAAAAAAACTTTTGTGATTAGAGAAATATAAATTCAAACAACTCTGAGCTATCACTTCACACCTATCATCAGATTGGCTAATAAGACAAAAAAAGAAAATGATGGAGCCATGAGCTAATCCAAACATTCTAAGGAACAATTTGGAACTATGTCCAAAGGCTTATAAAATTATCCATAATGCCACTGCTAGGTCTATATTCCAAAGACATTTTTTAAAAAAAAGGAGGTGGTGGTAGAAGACCTATTTATATAAAAATATTTAAAGTAGTTCCTTTCTGTGGTAATTAAGAGCTGAAAATCAAAGGGATGTCCATCAACTGGGCAATGGCTAAAGAAGCTGAAGTATATGACTGTGATGGAAATATTATTGTGCTTTAAGAAATGACAAACAAGATGATTTCAGAAAAAAACATGAAAAGATTTACATAAACTGATGCAAAGTAAAGTGAGCAGAAGCAGAAGAGAACATTGTATACAGTAACAGTAACATTGTGCAATGAAGAATTGCAAATGACATAGTGACATAGCTTTTCTCAGGAAAAGAATGATCTAAGACAATCCCAAAGGACTAATGATAAAGCATACTATCTGCCTACAGAGAAAGAACAGATATTATATGAATACAGATTGAAGCATGTTATTTTTCACTTTCTTTCATTCTTTTTCTTTTGAGTTTTTTAATAAAAAAAAATTAAGACAGCTAGGTGGCACGGCACAGTGAATAAAACACAGGCCCTGGAGTCAAGAAGATCTAAATTCATATCCAACCTCCGACACTTAATTACCTAGTTTTGTAACATTGGACAAGTCACTTTAACCAGACTGTCTTGCCAAAGCCAAAAAAAAAAAATTTACTAAAATTAAAGTGTTTTACATAATTGCACATGTATAACTTATATTTAATCATCATCTTGGGGAGGAGGAAAGGAAGGGAGGAAAAGGATAGAATTTGGAATTCTAAATGTTAAAAAAATTGATTTAACATGTAATTTGTGAAAAAATAAGATATTTTTAAAGAAAATAAAGAACACTAACAACAACAAAATGCAGAATTGACCAAATGATAAAGCATTAGTTATCAAAACTGTCTAGTACTGGCTAAGAAATAGAGTGGTAGATAAGTGGAATAGTTTAGGTACAAAAGAGACAGCAGGAAATGATTATAGTAATCTACTATTTGATAAACCCCAAAACTCCAACTTCTGGGATAAGAACTCTCTTCAATAAAAACTACTGGGAAAAGTAGAAGATAGTATGGCAGAAATAGGATTAGACCAACAACTCACACCCTATTCCAAGATAAGGTCAAATTAGATGCAGGATTTAGACATAAAAGCCAATATTATAAAACAATATTAGGAGAACCAGGAATAGTTTACCTGTCAGATCTATGAAAAGGGAAGCAGTTTATGACCAAAGAGAGAACATTATAAAAAATAAATTGGATATTTTTGATTACATTAAATTAAAAAGCTTTTGCACAAACAAAACCATTGCAACCTAGATCAAAAAGAATGTAGTAAATTAGAAAACAATTTTTACAACCAGTGTTTCTGACAAAGGACTCATTGCTAAAATAGATAGAAAACTGAGTCAACTTTATTAAAAAAATAAGTCATTACCCAACTGACAAAAGGTCAAAGGATAATATGCAAAAGCAATTTTCAAATGAAGAAATTAAAGTCATTATTGATAAGGGAAATGCAAATTAAAACATCTCTGTGGTATTACCAATTGGCCAACGTAACTAGAAAGGATAATGATCAATGTTGGAGGGGAAGTGGGAAATCTGGTACATATTCATTTTGATGGAGTTGTGAACTGATCCAAACTTTCTGGAGAGCAATTTGGAATTATGCCCAAAGGGCAATAAAACTGCATAGTCTCTGATCCAGCAATACCACTACTGGATCTTATATCCTGAAGAGATCATGAATAGGAATAAAAATCCTACATTACAAAAATATTCATAGCAGCTCTGTCTGTAGTAGCAAAGAATTGGAAATTGAGGGAATGTCCATCAAGTGGAAATGTTTGAACAAATTGTGATACATGTATGTGACGGAACACTATTGTTCTATAAGAAATCATGGGGGAAGGGACTTCAGAAAAGCCTGGAAAGGTTTGCAGGAATTGATGCTGAGTGAGATGAGTAGAATCAGAAGAACATTATACATCTCAACAACATCAGACAATGATCAACCCTTAATGGACTTGCTCACTCCTTCAGTGCAATAATCAGGTACGATTTTAGGGGATCTTTGATGGAGAACACCATCTGTATTCAGAGAAGGAACTGTGGATTTTGAATGAAGACCAAAAATTATTATCTTCAATTTTTAAAAGTTGTCATATGTATTACATAATTTTTCTATCTCTAATGTTTTCTTTCTTCCTTTTGGATGCTTTCTCTCAACACATTCAACTTGGATCTATGTATATCATGGAAGCACATGTAATGACTATATTGCCTTCTGTTGGGGGGGAGGGAGGGAGCGGAAGGAGGAAAAAAATTTGTAAAATCTCAAAACTTTGCAAAAAACAGACTGGCAGAAATTACTATTGTATGTAATTGAAAAACAAAATATTTATATAATTTTTTTAAAAATTCAAAAAAAAGAAAAAACAATAAAATTGACCAAATGGAAAAAGAGGTACAAAAATTCACTGAAGAAAAGAACTCCCTAAAAAATAAAATTGGTCAAATGAAAAAGGAGACACAAAAGCTCACTGGATAAAATAATTTCTTAAAAAATGAAATGGGGAAAGCTGAAGTTAGTAAAATAAGAAATAAAGAACCCACACACCATTTTTCAAAAAAAATTATCAAGAAAAACTACTTTGATATTCCAGAATCAGAGAGTAAAATAGAAAGAATTCACCAATCACATCCTGAAAGACATTCCAAAATGAACTCCCAGGAGAATATAAGCTAAATTACAGAGCTACCAGCTCAAGAAAAAAATGTACCAAATAGCCCAAATGAAACAATTCAAATACCATGGAGCCACAGTAAGGATAACTTAGATTTAGGGGGCTTTTACATTAAAGGATCAAAAGGTCTGAAATATATTCTGGAAAGCAAAAGTTAGAATTACAACCAAAAAAATCACCCAGCAAAACTGAGTATACTCCTTCAGGGGAAATAAATGGATATTCAATGAAATAGAGGACTTTCAAGCATTCCTAATAAAAAAAAGTAAACAGGAAAGAAAAAAATCATAAGGGATTCAATAAGGCTAAACTGCTTGCATTCCTACATGGGAAAATGATACTTGTTAACTCCTAAAAACTTTTTCATTACAGGACTCAGAAGGAGTAGACATAGAAGAGGTATGAGTTGAATATTGGGAGAATTATCTAAAAAAAAAATTATGCACTGGAAGAAGGGGAAAGGAAGAGAATGGTATAAACTATTTGACATAAAAGATGCACAAAAGAGATTTTTACAATGGAGGGAAAGGCAGGGGAGGGAAGCACATGAACCTTACTTATCAGAATTGCCTCAGAGGGTATAACATTCATTTAGGTATAGAAATCTATCTTACTTTACAAAAAAGCAAAGGGTAAGGGATAAGAGAAGAGGGGGGGTTGGGGCAGCTAGGTGGTACAGTGGATAGAGCACTGGCCCTATAGTCAGGAGTAGTCAATACCAAGAAAGAAATTTTTAAATAGGGCACAAGAGTAAGAGAGGGGGAAAAAGTCAAAGACCTATAGATTATAAACAGTTCTCATACATCTTTGCCATATTACTCACCTTAAATGTTATCTGCAAGAAAAAAAAATGGAAAAAACTGACAATGAATAACATGAGAAAATTAAACTGGTTACATTTTAAATAAATTACCAACTTGTATGCAATTAGACTGACTTGTTTAAACAAAGATCAAAACTAGACAAATAAAAATGAGAAAAAGATTTAAAATTTAAAAATTCTAACCTGATCTATTTGTATACTTTATGAAAGCTCAAAACTGGGAAATTCATTGATTTGGCATCTATGTCAATTACAATACTTTCTTACAGAAGCTCAAATGATATAAATCAATTGTGGCACAATGGAGAAAATGTAGGGTCAGAGGACAATGGTTCAAATTTGGATCTACCATTTACTAGCTGTTTGATGTTAAATAAATCACTTAATCTCTCTGGTTCTCTTTCCTCATCTATAAAATGAAGAGTTGGACTGGCTGATCCCTAAGATCTTGAAATCTAAATCTGTGATCTTATTATCTCCAATGAGAAGAATAAAACTAAAAATCACCTTACTGGAAAAATACTAGTCTACTGGTCAAGAAGGGACAAATGGAAACCATGGGGAACACTAGCTTAGAATATAAACTTGTTTATAAAATTTCAGAGAAAAAGATGGTGAAATTTATGAAAATAATCTCTCAATAAGGCAGGAACTATCAATAGAGAGAAAAATCAAAAATAAAAAGAAAGCTCAACAAGAGACATAACTAAGTAATATTATTTAAGGATATTTAGTCATAAAAACTGAAGGAGAGCAAGAAAATCTGAAAAAAAAAATATAGCAAATTTTTCACTGAAGAAGAATGCCACTCATTGGCATTGATTAAGAGTTGAACTCTTAACATCACTTTGAACAGTCCCAGATGTGTTATAGAGGAAGTGGAAATGGAACTGAAAGGAGGGGGGAAATGAGGTGGACTAGGTCAAGTAGGTAAACATGCACATGCATACACACACACACACACACACACACACGATTTGGGCTTAAACCAAATTAATTTTGGTGATTCCAAGAAATCAATTCTCAAAACATCTGAAAGAGAAGAAGATAAACTCTTATGGGAATAGAGAGAAAACACTGCCCTTGTTCTTACTCAAATAAAAAGGACAAAAGAAAAAATATCAACTACCTACCTGTATTCTTACTTATCCCATCTCTACAAGAACTTATGAAAATAATCTACATACATATTAAAAGGCATCTTTGACGGAAGTTATAAGAAGGAATCAGGAAGACTTTCACAAATATTTTATAGTAGATAACATCTTTAATAGTCACAAAAGACTGAATAAATATAGTGAATACAAAAATCCCATAGTTCTCGCTATTTGATTCAATAGAGGAAAATGCCACTTTTAAAGTCACTACAAGGTATATCCCAAGCAAAGATCAAAATAATCTGCACAATTATAGATTATAACAGAAACAATTGACAACCCTCTAATTACAAACATCAAAAAAGACCAAAAAAAGATTTTTCAGTGTTTGCCAATATCAGATAGTAGTACTATTACACTCAAAATAGAAACAGGGACCATTAAACTGTTCATAAAGATTCCAGCAGAAAACCATACATTACATACCTATACTGTATTGCATTTTTTATATATTTTGTTAAATATGTCCCAAGTATGTTTTAATCTAATTATGGATATATATATATATATATATATATAGTGAAGTCCATATTGCCCCTCTTTGTGAATGATACTGTACTGGTTCTATCAAGTCCTAAAACTTTGAAAGGTTTCTTAAATAAGATCACAGGAGGGGCAGGTAGGTAGTACAGTGGATAGAGTATTGGTCCTGCAGTCAGGAGGGCCTGAGCTCAAATCCCATCTCAGACACTTAATAACTGCCTAGAGCTGTGTGACTTTGGGCAAGTCACTTAACATTGCCTTAAATAAATTTTTTTAAAAAAGATCACAGGAACTCAAAAAAAAAAGTTTAGCCTATGGCTAATCCATACAAAGGATCCAAAAGTACCTATATTGTAGATACATGTTGATTTGAACTTGTCCAAGAATTGAATAAGAGATGAAAGTATGGCTAGATTGCATCTGAGAAAAATAAGTGCTTTTAATAACCACAAATTTTTCAAAGAAACAAAATCCTGGGTTTTTTTAAACAGCAATTATTTTTGTGATATTATATGGCTTTAAAGCAAACAATAAAACAATGTACAAAGAATTAGAATTAAAGTTGTGAAAAACCCTAAACAGAAATAAAGAATTATGCAGTGGAACTGAATACAATATTACGTATTACAAATTATGTAGTGGAAGCCAGAGGAAAAGACATCTTTAGAGAGATGAATAACTAGAAAAGGAGGTGAGCTAGTTATAGTCAAAGTGAAAGATAACTAATAGAGTCTATATGCTTCATTAGGATCTGTGAAATTTCAAGAAAATTGAAGGAAAACCCCCCTGCAGGTTGAGTGGAACCCCTGAGAAGTCACAGACAAGATACGTTAAGATGAGAAGATATAGGTAAGATTTTTATCTGTGCTTTTACAGAACAAGCCATATTGATGGGTTCACTGACATCAAAGTAAAATATGATCATATTATTGCAGAAACCAAAAGAAAGTTCATTGAAATGCTTTTATTTTGGCTCAATAAAAAAAAAATGCTAATTGGTCCAAAAGTGGACTGAACTGCCACAAAAAGCCAGTAGCACTGGAAGAATTTTAGCTAAGGCTAGATGACTATCAGAATTGCCATAGATGGGGGCTCTACCATTCAATATCAAAGATTTACTTAAAGAACATCTAAATTACCTTTAAAACTATAATTTTAGAATCATTAGCTAACTTGTTCAAAGGCAAAAGACAACTCATTTCTATTAACTAGACATCTCCAAGATCTTTGACTTTTTTGGTAAAAATCAAGTTAATATAATTGTTTATATATTACATATATATATATATATATATATATATATATATATATATGAATGATGTAAGGTAATGGATATAAAATGCAAAATCATTACTAAAAAAATTTTTTAAATACAACTTAGAAAATTAATTTTGGTACAAGATAAAGGCATTAAGGACCAGGAAATGTCTCCTGTACAAAGTAAGACTTGAATTTTTGTCTTGAAGGGAGCCAAGGAAGCTAAAAGGTAAAAGTGAAAAGAGAATATTCCAGACCTGAGGGTCAAGTAGTGCAAAGATTCAGATTTAGGAGCTAAATACCACGTACAAGGAATAGTAAGCAGGAGCGGTGATGGTGAACTGAAGGGAAAAAAAATGTAACAAACCTGAAAAGATAGGAATGGCCAGATATGAAGAGATATAAATACCAATAAATTTATAACTGATCCTGGAGAAAATAGAAAATACTTAGGGTTTATTAAGCAGGACTGTGACATGGACAACTGCACTTTCAGAAAATCACATTGGCAGTTAAATGGAGGATGGATTCATAAAGTAAAGAATAAAGTCTTTCACCTAATCACAATAAATCAATTATAATCAAGTAACTAGCATTCATGAAGCCTATCATGGGCCGGGAACAAGCTCTAGAAGGAATAAAACAATCCCAAAATACAAGTACATATTTAGAAGTATATTAAAAATATATTTGAAAAGAATATATGTGAAATAATTAAAATTTAAGGTACTTTGATAAGGAGTTTATTAGGAGAGATCAGGATCTACATTGTTAGGGAAGAGAGATTCTATGAGATCAAAGGCATGAAAGATGTCCAAAGTAAAGGCAAGAGAAAGGACATGGAATGTAGTGCTGAATATAGAGAAATAGAAAATCAATTTGGCTTCATCACAGAGCAAGGGATTAGAAGAGGCTGAAAAAAAAAGGCTGGGACAAAGGGTGAAAGGCTTTCAAAGTTAACCTTACAGATTTATATTTTCTCCTGGTGACAAAATCTTAGTTTAATGAGCTGGATAGTTACATGGTCTGATTTGTGTTCAAACAAAATCACTTTGGCAGCAGAAAGGATGATAACCTGAAATGAGAAGACTCTGAGAGAGATCAATTAGAAGGCAGTTGAAATCATCTAGGAGAAAAGTAATGATGGCTTTGAATAGTCTCAGTTTTCTCGGTAAAGTAAGAGGTAAAGTCCTTAAACTGAGAGAGAGAAAGGGCAAAGGGAAGGTATGGGAAGATTAATGAAAGAAAAAAAAGATTTAGAATAGTTTTAGTGAGAAGTGAGATGAGGAAGTGACTAGAGATCAAGAGAGGGAGAGCATTAATATGAAAAGGGATCAGTAAAGTCTTCTTGTAAAAGATGACATTTGAAGCAAGAGAATCAGGAGCCTTTTATGTTTGATCCTGGAAGTGATCCTATTAGTGTCAGTGAGGCTCAATCCAATGCAATAACCCTCTCTAAAGTATCTATATGCAAAGTTATATGCTAGGCTTTTAGGGTTACAGAAAGGCAGGCATGGCACAATGGAAAGAGTACTCAATTTGGAATCAAAAGACCTGGGTCTCAATTCTAACTCTGCCACAACTACCTATGTGACCTCAGATAAGTCATTTAACCTTTCTGGGTCTCAGTTCTCTTAACCATAAAAAGGAGCTATTATAGATGATCTCTAATGTACTTTCCATCTCTAAATTTTTGAAATGACAAGACAAAAATTTAACTACTCTCTATATCCTATCACCCAGTTCAATTGCCCTACTTAAAAAATTATAAAAGCTTCCATTAAACAAAACTCAATCTAGTCAGACAAGGTCATGATCTTCAAAAATATAACCATACAGAGCTAATTTTTTTAAACAAAATATTAACTTAAAACAACAAATGATATTCAGTAATAAAAAATATAAATTTCCAAAGCCCAATTTGATTTCTAATTGAACCTGTGATTAAAAGGGGGAAACCAGTAACAGAGAAGCACCTTTGCAGAAAATTTTTATAACACCAGTCTCCTCCTGTGTCCCCAATGCTTAAATGTGCCCAACACACAGTTGACATTTAATAAATGCTTGCTGATTTTCCTAAGACATATAATTGATTCAAATTTATAAAAATAAGAGCTATCCCTCAAGGGATTGTAAAAAGTCAGTTTTCAGAAAAAGAAATAAAAGCTATCAATATCTATATGAAATATGCTCCAAATTACTAATAATTAGAAAAATAATAAGTAAGCAAGAATCTACCTCATACCCATCAGACTGGCAAAGTTGACAAAAATGTGAAAATGAAATGCTGGAGGAAACAGCAGGAAAATAGGCAAATTAATGAACTGTTCAAGGAACTGTGAATTGATGCAATCTATAAACAGAAAGTAATAAAACTGTACCTAATTACTTTGTCTCAGCAAAACCACTACTAGGTCTAAACTCCAAAGGGATTAAAGAAATGGAAAAGTATTCAAATATAGAAATTATAACAACTCTATTTAGTGATAAAGAACAAATTATGGTATATGAATGTAATGGAATACTAGTGTGCTATATAAGAAATAAAGAAGGAGGGGCGGCTAGGTGGCACAGTGGATAGAGCACTGACCCTGGAGTCAGGAGTACCTGAGTTCAAATCTGGTCTCAGACACTTAATAATTACCTAGCTGTGTGGCCTTGAGCAAACCACTTAAAACCCATTGCCTTGCAAAAAAAAAAAAAAAAAAACCTAAAAAAAAGAAATAAAGAAGGTGATAGCTTCAGGAGAACCTGAGAAAATTTGTATGAATTGATACAGAACATATACAATAACATCATCATTATAAAGACAAATAACTTTGAAAGACTCTCTAATCAAAGTCAAAAAAAATAAACAAAATTCATTTTTTGACTCAGGTGATAAAACTCTTATTGAGTACTTATTGAGACATTTTTATTTTGGATGTGGTCAATGTCAGAATTTGTTTGGATTACTATACATGACTGTTACAAGTAGGTTCTTTTCCATCAACAGGAGCAGGGGAAGTGGGAGAGAGAAAATATTTGTTGATTGAAAATAAAAAAATGTGATTTTAAAATATTAAAGTGTTTTGTTTTTGTCAGCCTTCAATTTTGCTACATTTTCATAATTGTCTCAATTCTCTGTTAGAATGTATATAAAAGTACAAAATGGCCAGGATACTGGATTTTTTTCATTACATAAATAAGTGATAAAAGAAAATTAAAATCCTACAAAAATTTCACAGAGCCAAAGTTTAGTGATAAACTATCACATTTACATCTCTTTTCTGAGAGGGAAAAAGTATTAAGAGGTATAGGCAGTCAATTTCTAACTTGCAAACAGATTTGATTCAATTTATCTCAACAAATACTTGTGAAGATTGTTTACTTTATACAAACAAAAGGGATCCAATGAAAATCTATCGTACCTGTACTCAAGGAGCTTACATTCTACTGGGGAGGATACAAGTACCAAAATATATACATTTTCCCAATGTTCTAAATACAGCTAAAGTCCTAAACCAGTCCACAAAAATTTCACCCATAAATAAAGATACCAATGAACCTATTTTTTTTTTTTGTTATGGGGAAAAAGGCATTCCTAGCTCTAATTTGGTAGGCTTTAGGAAAATGTGTTCCTCTTACTGTACTTAATGGGATTTTTTTGAGGGAATTATTTTGTAGGCAATACAGAAGCTCCCTAACACTGTAATTCTACTATAATGTACCAAGAATCCAGGTTTGCAAATTGGAAAGGCAATGAGGCTGATTTAGGATATCAGTTCTGATTAGTAAGGAGAAAAGAATGTAAGAAGGAAAATCCTAAGACTCGAAACAGTGAAAAAAGAAGTCCAGTGGTCATTCACAGAAATCAAGAAGGGGTTCTAGTTTTGTTATGCAAATTGAAAGTACAAGCAGTAAATGAGGGAAATGGATTCTTACCTTTCTTCTTCTTTTTGCCTTTCTTCAGCTTCTTTTTCTTTACGTTTCTGCTCTTCTCTCTGCTGTTCAAGTTCTTGAAGTTTCTGCCTTTCAAGTTGCCGTTTTTTAATTGAGGCATCACTAAGGTGTTTAGTTGAGTCAAAAGAAACCTTTCCAAAATAAAACAGGGAAAAAATAGGCTAAATGTCTCATTTTTAATTATCAAAGTCCATCCTTCCATTTATTTCAAATGTTTAATTCAATGAATGAAAATCAAACAGAGAATTTAGACTTTTTGGGATTTTACTAGAACAGCTAGTTAACAACAGTGGATACAGCACCAGGCCTGGAATCAGGAAGTCACACCTAGCCTCGGACACTTACCATTGAGTGACCCTGTGTGTCACTCTACTCTGTTGGCCTCAGTTTCTTCATCTCTAAAATGTACTGGAGGAGAAACTGGCAAACCACTCCAGTAACTTTGCCAAGAAAACCCCAAGTCTCATACACAACTGAAGAACACCAGACAGAGGATTTTATTGCCTTAAGTTTGCTTTCCCAGTTTCCAATAAAATATCTTTAAAAGACCTCTTTTTTTTTCCATCATGGTACAATAAAAAAGTATGCTAGTTTTGGAGTCAGGACCTGGGTTCAAAAAGATTTGATTTCCTGATCTCTGGACAATTCCATGAAGCATTCAGTGGCAGTCAAAATATGAATCATTTTAAAACTTTATTAGTTTAGATAGCCTACTTGAGGATAAACTGCTACAAGCTATTAAAAAATAAATAAAATAAATAAAAAATTAAAAAATATATGGCCTGGGGCAGTTAGGTGGAGCAGTGGATAAAGCACCTGCCCTGGAGTCAGGAGTACCTGGGTTCAAATCCAGTCTCAGACACTTAACAATTACCTATCTGTGTGGCCTTGAGCAAGCCACTTAACCCCATTTGCCTTGCAAAAACCTTAAAAAAAAATGGCCTAGTGCCATTCCAATAAATGTGAATTCCATAATTGATTGTAATCTAAGGAAATATTATTATACGAACCATCCAATTTCTAGGTGAAGATGTTTACCTGTTCTTTAATTTCTCTAGAATTTTTTCTTGAATCTGAAATCAAGGCTATAGATTGGCCACTTTGAATTTTTCAGTATTAAAAGTTATGGAAAATTAAAAGCAAAAAATATTGCAATTTCTCACCTTTATATTGCAGGCTACTGCTTTGCCATCTTCACCTTTATACATTAGTTTCATACCACGCAAGGCATTCATAGCTTTGATAAAGCCAACATACTCTTTATACTGAACATAAGCTTCAAAATTCAAATGTCCACCAAAACTAAAAGTATGAAAATTTCTGCCAGTCATTTCTTCTCTATAAGGGTCCAACATTGGGATGTCCACATTCCGTATTTCTCCAAATGTCTCAAATACCTTAATGAGAACTTCTTCATTTGGTTTTTCTGAGCCAGATTCTTTCAATGCAAACCATTTACAAGGTAGTCCTTCCAAATGAATTGTGTCTGGTCTCTCTCCTGGCAGAGTCTCATTCATATCTTTTGCATCACGGAAAAAGGAATCCCAGTCATGCCGAGTTGGAAAATCTATTTTAAACTCAGCAGCCCGAACTTTTAAAATATCAGAAAAACCACTAAGCTTTATTGTTTTGCCATCAAGACATGCAAGAAAAGACTTAACCAAACTTTTATTTTCAACTTCTCCTTCAAAACGGATGAAATCCATAGTGCTTTTAGAAATTCGAAGAGTGGAAAATTGATGACTCTGTACCATTCCTTTCAATCTTTCCATCACTTCCCAATTAGAAATGGATTTTCCAGGTTGCTTCAATTGTGGAAGTGCCACACTAATTGTCATTTTTGTAATTGGCTTGAGGTATAATCCATATAAACTACAGAGTTCAACTGCTTCAGATGTATCATGAACAATCGTAGCAGCCGCCATAGCCAAAAGCTAGACCTAAAAAAAAATTGTCAAGATAGCATACTGAAAAAAAAAGTTACAACACTGACAGGCATTCCAAACTTGAGCAACAGAATAAATGTTTAATCGTTTTTTTAATTCCTAACAGAAAATGGCCGAACACCTGATTTTACAATTAAGTCATAAACAGAATCAGAATTCAGCCATACTAAAAATTAATAGAATGGGTTATGACAAACCTCAAAATTAAAATCACCAAGTTACTAAAAAAGACAGTCAAAAACCATGAAGATCATAGGATTCAGACTAGGAAGAGACTTCCAACATCAAATGAGACGATTCACTGTCATTTCACAGACTACGGAGGCTTTAAAGAGTTTTCAATCCGCCTCAAGTTCATAGAGAAGTCCAACTGGAAAGCCGAGTGACTCTGACTGCATAAAAGGGGATTTTCCCACTACATTCAGAAACCTCTCATTTTAAGAAAGTCTTTTCATCTTGACTAAAATTAAAGCTAGGGAATGGGGTTAGATGTGGGGGGGAGGGAAGATAGGACTGATTCAAGAGGAATTAAAATCATTTTTAAAAAAAAGCATCGGACCATTTATGTTACTTAAAACCTTTTACCTGCCTCGGTCTATTCACAAGAGTTCAGAACCATTTTGACAAACTTATTAAAACCCTTCTAAGCTACAAAAGTCCAATCAAAAACTCGTTTTCTAAGGTGAAGGCGTGGAGGCCAGAAGGGGCCGGAAGGGCTCCGACCCCCCGGGGACGGGCGCGGCGGGGCTCCTGCGCCGCTACAGAGTAGCTCAACTTGGGCAGGAAACGAAGTCCTGCCGGGGGCCGGGGCCGGGGCCGGGGCCGGGGGGAGGGGCGGCCCGTGCCCTCCGACCGGGCGGCGGCGCCCCAAGGCTCGGTCCGCACAGGCCCGCGGCGGGAGGGGCCCCCCATTGTTAGAGCCAAGGCATCGGAGGCCCGGGGCAGCGCGGCCGCGGGCGCCCCCAGAGCTCTTCCCGGGGCGCCGGAGCCGGGCCACTGCGCCAGGCGGGTCCGGGCGGGCGAGAAAGCCGGCGGCCTGGGGCCGGGGGAGGGAGAAGCCACACCTGCCGCCCGCGGGGCGGCCCCGCGTCGGAGCTAGTGGGCCGGAGCCCAAGCCGGCGGCAGCCGGGCCGGGGGCAGCCGGGCCGGGGCAAGCCCGGAGCAGCTCCCGGCGGGTGCAGCTCGCTCCGCGCCCCCCCCCCCCCCCCCCCGGCCCGGCCCGGCCCTCGGGCTCCGCGCGCGCCCGCGGCGGCGCGGAGGGGGGCGAGCCTCGGGCGCGAGCCTCGGCGCTCCCCGGCGGCCGCGGGGTCGCGCGCGCGGGGGCCGGGGGTGGGGGTGGGGTGGGGAGGAGGCGGTTGCCAGGAGCGCGGGGGGAGGGGGAGGAGAAGGACCAGACGGGGGGTGGAGAGCGGGAAGGCGGCCGAGGGGAGGCGGGCAGTCACCTGCTCTCGGAGTCCGCGGCTCCGGCTCCTCGGCGGTCGGAAGCTGGCTGCCCTGCATCCAACCCTCCCTCTGCCCCCCGACCCTCCCCCCCGGAGAACCGGAGCGGCCCCACCCCCCGCCCCCCAACAACACTTCCCCTTCCTTGGGCCACAGTTCTCCGGTGGCTCCCTGATCACGTGACCCTTCCGGCACAACCAGAGCCTTCCCCCTGTGACGCATTTCCGCTTCCTCAGAGCCCGCGGCGCCTCGGACCCGCCCCCGGCCTCTCTCCTTGCCCCGCCCCCAACTTCCTCGGCCCCAGACTCGGGCCTGGCCTTTAAAGGGCCCGTGCGCGCCGCCGCCTGCCCGTGGACCGCGGGCCCCCGGCGTGGCGGGCTCCCCGCCCCCGGCCGAGCCGCAATGGCGCTGCGCGGGAGGCGGCCCCGGCGGGAGGCGGCGCTGCGCGGGAGGCGGCCCCGGCGAGAGATGGCGCTGCGCGGGAGGCGGCCCCGGCGGGAGGCGGGCCCGCGCTCTGAGTCAGCCTCCCTCCTGCCCTGGCCGCGGGAGCCCTGCAGAGTCCAAAGCCCCCGGGGCCCGGGCTTCAGTAACGGCCGAGGGCCGCCTGCCTGGCGGCCCGGGTCTCTCCGGTTCCTGCTGGGCGGCCTTGCTTCCTCCTCCCTTCCTTTTCTTCCTATCTTTCGACCTTCCTTCCTTTTCTCCATTCCCTTCCTTCCTTGCTTCTTAATTTCTTCTGGCCATTCTCTTCCTTCTTCCTCCCTTTTTTTTATTTCCTCCTTACCTGTCTTTCTTTTCTTCCTTGCTTTCTTCTTCATTCATTCTTTCCTTCCATTTTAATCTTTGTATCCTTTAGAGCCCAGAACAGTTCAGGAAAGGCATATGGAATTGCATTGATCACGTAGCATTCTATAAAACTCTTGTCTCCACTACCCTTTATCCATTCCCAGAATAAATCCCATCCTGTTAAATTTCATGAAAAATACAGAAAACACTAAATTTGGAACTGAGAATCCCTGGATTTGAAGCAGGACTCTACTATTTATTAGCAATATGACCTTAGACAAACAACTGACTCCCCTTCAGGCCTCCGTTCCCTTCTTGGTAACAAAATAGTGAGAGTAGTTGGTCCCTTAAGGCCCCTTTCAGTTCCATATTCTCTTGTGTATGATACTACTTCCAATCCCTACTTCAATAAAGTCAGAGTAACATGGCACAAGAAGTGACCCTTCTCATAATACTGCATTTTGCCAAAGTGCAACCACTTCCCCACCCCAAGCACAACATAAATAACTCAAAAGTATTATTAGGTGCTTGCTTTGCACATTGATATTCTTGAGAGATTCAAGGTTTTGACATAGTTTTCCCACTTTTTCCTCCATTTGCAAGGCAAAAGAAAGGGAAAAACATTCCTTTGGTATTAAAAGTCAAACTAGAAAGGGTCCAAGTAATAATTATAATTAAAAAATTTTTGAAGTTTTTCAAAATTTTTGACCAAAATGTCCTCCTGGACCACCTAATTCAACAAACAAAAACCCCTTTGTTTCCTATTTACCTAGCTCCCTAGTCCTCTGTTCTCTTAGGACCTGAACAAAAGAACCCTTAAACTTATCTACACAAAACAAACAATAATTACTTTCCTTAGTACCCTCTACAATGTAAAGACTATATACTCATCATTAAAAAGTAATTGTGGGGCAGCTAGGTGGCCAAGTGGATAAAGCATCGGCCCTGGAGTCAGGAGTACCTGGGTTAAATCCTGTCTCAGACACTTAATAATTACCTAGCTGTGTGGCCTTGAGCAAGCCACTTAATCCCATTGCCTTGCAAAAAATAAAAAAAATAAAAATAAAAATAAAATAATAATTGTTAGGCACTTAGTGTTAAGCAAAGTCTTTTCTACCTTATCCAACTCCCCTCCACACCCCCAAAATGTTAAACAATTATGTGCACATATTCACTTATTCCCTATCGAATAATGAATTTGAATGTGTATTTATTTAGAATAAAGAAAACACTTACCTTCCTTAAAACTCCTACAGTTTCCTCCTTGTAAGTGCATAGTGTACCCTACAGAAACCTAGGAGCCAAGATTGACTTGACAAGGTTAACTCCTTCTTTACAAGGTTGATAAACCAAAATGTAAATTCCCAGGGCCTAGGGATTTTCCCTGTTTCCTTAAGCCATTAAGGATAATTGATTGCTTCAAAACTAGTTCTTAACCTCTTGGATGTGCCCATTAAAATGCTAAATACACAGAAAGGGATTGAGAATTCTGGAGGAGAATATATAAATTGTTATCTAGATAGTAAACCTGGAGATCCTAACTGTAGGCTTGTCCAGGGAATTATGTGGTACCAGAGGCAGCAGAAGTTTCTAGGCCCAGTCAAGATTATAGGAACATAACTAACTGGTAGAGGGGCCTAACAGTTCCTAGAGAACCTGAGGAATTTCTGGAACAGCACATGTACATTATATGGAAGATACCATCAGATTTATGGGGAGAACAGGGTTAAAAAAAAAGTGACCCTGAAAACTTTCACCTTGTAGAAAATTCAGTTTAGTACTGTAAACCTAAAGTGTATTTATATAGATATATTCACATATGTATAGCTGAGTTCTTTGTTGTTCAATTATGTTCAACTCTTTGTGATCCTATGTGAGGCAGTTAGGTGGTATGGTGGATAGAGTACTAGGCCTGTGTTCTAATGTGGCCTTAGATACTTAACTAGAAGTCTTGGTCAAGTCACTTAACCCTGTTGGTCTTAGTTTCCTCATCTATAAAATGAGGTAGAGAAGTAAATGGCAAACCATTCTAGGATCTCTACCAAGAAAACTCCCAACAAGATCATGCAGAGTCAGAATCAGATTTTTTTGTGTGTGTGTGTGTGTGTGTGTGTGTGTGTGTGGTGCACATTCAATATTAACCTGAATTTCTTACAATTTAAGACTAACTAGAGATGATTAAATTCTATTCATATACATACAAGCAAATATATATATATATTCATATATATTTTATTTCCACACATATATATTATATATCTATATATATATCTATATATCTATATATCTATATCTATATATATATATATATTTCTCCCCCCTTAAGTTTACAATACTAACCTGGATTTCCTACTTCTTAAGGCCAACTAAAATGAACTAAAATTCTATTTTTATATATGCATACATATATACACATATAAATACACATACACATATGTATGTATTTATAATATTTATACATGATGTGGGTAGATATATGCAAATAACGAAGTTACATCTGTTTATACATATTCTATATACACACAAATATCTCCTAGGGGAAATGGGATTTACCAGAGAAATGATGAATTGGTTTAGCTAAAATAGGTCACATTTGTGTAAATCTTAGTCTCAGCTAATAAATTCAAACGATTACTTAACCTGACAAACAGAAATTTGGTAAAGGCAATATCTGCCTTTTAGGCTAGGTTACTTTTTCCTTTAAAGTCTAAAAATTAACTCCAGATATTAGACTTTTCAAAGCGTTTTGATGATCCAAGTAGAAAAAACAACCCTCAAGGAGGCAGAGGAGGCTAAACTTTCTTCAGCTTCTCTAGTGAATTCCTGCATACCCTCTAGATAAGCAGGAATACTAAAAAGATATGATCAATTTAATCTCCAAAGGCCTCATTTCATTCCATTTCCAAACCTGAAGTACCAGACTATCATGAATCAGGTCCAACTCCAACAGGAACATAGTCACAGACTGTTTGCCCTCCTAGGTTTTATTGAAGGATGAATGCAAATAGAATTTAGGCATCTCTAATTGATCTTAAATAATGGCAATAACTTTATATAATCCTCCTCACCCCAAGAATCTCCTAAACCCCAAGGAATGAGCTTGGAATTTGATCTGAATTTCTGAAAGATCTGAGAACCTTCGCTACTGTTGTGGGAAAGGGATGTGTTGTGGATAAATAAGACCAATAGAGTAAGGATCACGTGAGAAGGGTAATTGCCTCAGAATTAGCCTGATTCCAAAAAAAAAAAAAAGGTTCCTTCACTTTGGAAACGTTTCAAGATTTGGGTGAAAGTGTGGACTTGGGAAGGCTGCTTGTCACTCACAAACTATACCCACATTCATCCTGCATTTATTCTAGATTGGTTAAATAATCATAATCAAGTTTTTTGTCAGTCTGAATACCTGTCTAGCAATATTTATCCCTTTTCTCTCTTTTTGTAGACATCTAGACACTATCCAAATTGTTTTTCCAAAATAACATCCAGGGTAAGGATATAAGTTTAAAAGTGATATTATATCCTCAAATATTGAAGTTAATCCATGTAAATGCAGAGTTGATATTCGTTGATATGGATTATAATTCATAAATGTTTATTTACAACAACTTTAAACGCTCTAATTATCTGGCTTCTAATATCAATACCAATTTCTGAATATTAATTTCCTCAGACTTGTCTCAATTGTAGGAAAGAAAATCTCAACTCTAGAAAACTTTATATAATATTCACTAAAGAAACACTTCATATGCCCAAAAGGCAATAAAAACGTGCATATCCTTTGATCTAGCAATACCTCTACTGGATCTATACCCTGAAGAGATCATGAAAAAGGTTAAAAACAAAAATATTCATAGCAGCTCAGTTTTTGGTGGCAAAGAATTGGAAATTGAGGGGATGTCCATTAATTGGGGAATGGCTAAACAAATTGGGGTATGTGTATGTTATGGAACACTATTGTTCTATTAGAAACCAGGAGGGGTGGAATTTCAGAGAAGCCAGGAAAAACTTGCATGAATTGATGCTGAGTGATGAGCAGAACCAGAAGAATATTATACAACCTAACAGCAAAATGGGGGCAATGATCAACCTTAATGGACTCGCTCATTCCATCAGTACAATAATCAGGGACAATTTTAAGTATTGGGGATGGAGAATACCATCTGTATCTAAAGAAGAATCTGTGGAATTTAAACAAAGACCTTTTAATTTAAACAAATTACCTTCATTTAAAAAAAGAGTTGTCTTATGTACTGCATAATTTTGCTATCTGATATTTTATTTCTTCCTCAAAGATAGGTTTTTTTCCCCTCTCAAAACATTCAATTTTGATTTATGGAAACGATGTAAAGATTATCAGATTGCCTTCTTAGGGGAGGGGAAGAGAAGAGAGGGTGGGGGGAAAATTGTAAAATTCAAAATCTTACAAAAAATGATAAGTAGAAACTACTGTTGTATATAATTGGAAAACAAAATATTTATATAATAATGATAATAATAATAAACATGATTAATAAAACAAAATAAAGTTACAATTCATACTTCAGTCTTTTGTTCATGTTCCTTGACTTTTCCCTATTATTTAGTAGATGGAGTTAATGTTCCTGATAAGATACATTTTCAGAAGAGCAATTTATCACACAAAAGGAAAAATAGTAGAGAAGTAGAAAATAAGAAACATTCTCTGAGGAGTAATTAGATGTAAGTAATGAGCTCCCCATGACCAGATATGGTGAAGCAGAGACAAGAAACCTTGACAGGGATTCTTTCATTCAGTTGTGTGAAAGAGATTAGACTAAATGATTGCTAAGATCTATTCCAACTCTAAATTCTAAAATAATAGGGGAAAAGGTCCATATAGGTAAATGAAGCCTGTGCCAAAAGACACTTTTGCTCCCAAAAGTAATCGCCCAATTTTTATCTCTCCTTGTTGGTATGCCATAGTGCTTGAATATTCCTGGCAATGCATTTGGATCCTACTGAAGATTTTAGACTTAAAATATACAGTGCAGAAAAGTAAAAATTTTAACTGTCTAAACCAAGAATGCAGGTTTGTTTGCCTGATCAAAATCATTAGAAAGCAAGACTGAAGTTTTAGGACTCAGGTCTAGTAATTTTTGATAAGGAGAGGAAGTGTAGAAAAAATAGGGAGTATCAACAATAACTTGACTCCTGAGCAGCTGACAAGTGGGAAGCTTTAGCCAGACAGTTATTGGAAGGGACTCTAAGATAATGTTTAAGGAGTCAAAAAACAGAAGAGAAAAGAAGATATTTGCCAGCTTCACAGTTTTGCCAGGAATCAATTCACTGAGGAGTGAAAGTACAACTCACTGAATCTCAGTTAACATGACCTAATGAAATACTTATACCTGAACAAAAATCACCTGTACAATATATGTACAAGTGACCATCTAGGTTTTCCTTGACCACCTCCAGTGAGGTATAATCCATTATCTCCTTCAACATATACTTGGGAAACATTCAGAGAATGAGGAATTAAGGAAGTTTTTAGTGAATTGTGAGGGTCCAGGAAAGGAGTAAGTACCAAACATTTGAAGTAAAGTGTGCTATTCCAGAGTTCACCAGTAAGTAAATTGTTTTAGTTTTGTTTGCTTGTTTGGTTGGTTGGGTTTTCTTTTTTTTTTTTTTGCAAGGCAATGAGGTTAAGTGGCTTGCCCAAGGCCACACAGCTAGGTAATTATTAAATATCTGAGGAGGGATTTGAACTCAGATACTCCTGACTCCAGGGCCGGTGCTCTATCCACTTTGCCACCTAGCCGCTCCAGTAAATTGTTTTGAAATTGAAATTACATGTATATTTAGTAACAATAAACTCTTGAGACAAAAGGAAGCCTGGCCTAAAAAAGAGCTATCTACAATATCTGTAGAAATTACCCACTAAATCCTACACATGAAAGACACTGCCATTCAACTATGTAATGCTACATATGATAACCCAATTAAATTTTATGTATGGGAGACTCTTCCCTTACAAAACTGTATTTGTTGGATTTCTTTTTTTCTTGTAAATTCCTTTCATCATGAAATTTTATCTTTTTTATTGCTGCTATTGGAATTTAGGGGTTTATTATTTTTTCCCCAGAAGGATCATTTTAATTCTCTTGTGGTTGGTTTTGCTAATAATAGTTTTGAGTTTGAGTTAAGTCTGGTTTATGGTCTTTATGGATACCAAAGGGAAGAAAATATATCTCTTTCACTTTTCTTGTGTTTTTATATTTTGGTCAGTTAATGTTAAACAATTTTGTATCTATTGATTTTTTTAAACTTTTTGTTTTGTTTTGTTTCATATTTTGGTTTGGTTTGCCACTGATGAAATTTCTACTTCTCCATGTTGGAAATTTTATTTTATTTTATCTTTTCTCGACTATGAGGAAGTATTCTAAATCTATTTGAATGCATTTTTCCAACTTCTTTTGTTCTCAATTTTCTCAGACTTCTCAGAATTCTCAAATTTCCTTATACTTTTAGTTTTCCACTGTAATTTTTATAGTTGTTTATTCCAGGAAAATCCTGTTTCATAGTCAAGTTTATTTTCTACTTTGGTTGTGTTGTCCCTAAGCCTCAAACAATAAAACCTTTATAACATATAAGCCACTAACATTAAAATACTTCCATAAAAAGTATTTTATTGAATCTATCAATTGATATTAATGGGAAATCATCTGTTCTATGCTGTTTGCTATATTTTGTTAAAACAACATTAATTCTTGATTCTATTTCTATTACATTGGTATCAATTATATATTTGCTCACTATTTTTCTACCAATATTCATAGCATATAAACTTTTTATTGTAGTTCTACCTCATGAGTTTTGCTGATTATGTTAATATTACAGGTTTTGTGAACTATCCCATTTAATATGAAATAATCTCTTTAAAAGATGAGTTGAAAGATATCTGAGTATTATTGATCAAAGTACATAGAGATTCCCAGACATTCAGAACAGATGCCAATTAAAAGTCAGAAACTATTATTAAAAACACTAAAAAGAAGTGTAAAGGAAAAGGAAAATTGCCAAGGGATATTTAGTGAATTCAAGCCTGAGGGGAAAAGTCATGTAATGCTCTATGAACTACCAGAACATTCAAAATTTTTTGATGTGCTGACATTAAGAACCTGGAAATTAAGCTACAAGCCACCATCTGAGAAGGAAGTAAAGCTTTGTAAAAATGCAAAAATTCTCATGAGAAAAAAAAATTGAGAATCATGCTTAACTTTGAGGACATACTTTCCTTACAGGCCAGACCTCTAATGTCAGAAAGATATTTTAGATCCAAGTATGGGGGTTTTCTCAAGCCAATAACCTCCAGCCCTAGGAGAACATTGAGATTCTTAGATTCTTCAGGGGTCAGATCCACTACAGTAATTGGCAAACACCCTAGTCAGAAAAGAGGAGAAACAAAAAAAAAAAGAGTATAGTCTTAAATGAAAATCTCTTGGCTTAGTGCAGAGCTGAAAGACCACACAGCTTGGAATCACATGACCAAAAAGTATGCCAAATTTAGACCTGCAACAAGAAATCATAAAGGAGAAAAGCTTTCTGACTTTGGCGCCAGAGTGGATACAGCACTCAATTCCACAGACCAAAGAAAGGCAGCAGTGCCTGAGAAAGTAGATAATATCAGATTACAACAAACACATAGTTCTGGAACACAATCCAGAACTGTATCTGCCCATTACTTGCTTACAGTTCCAGATATAACTGACACCATTAGCCAAAGTGAGGAAAATATCCACAGAGATGGAAAACCATGGCACCTCTACAAAGAATTATTTAACCTTGATTAGGCCAGGAACATGGTTCATATTAGAAAGCTAAGGGTCATGAAAGCTAACAAGTAAGCCATAATGCAAATACAAATTGGAAGGCAGACTCCAGCAAAGGATTTAATGAGAGCTAAAGCAGTGGACAAAAGTATTCTCTGTGGAAAGGCAATGGACTAGGAATGGAAGCCACAAAAGTTAAATACAAAAACACCTCCATTCAGACATAGTTAGAAGAATCAAATTCATCTTTTATGCTACATTATGCCAGTTTCAAGATCCCTTTTACTATCTGCTATCAGTCTTAGATTTACATAGTGGATACTAACACCTATTTCTGAGAGAGACAAATGGAAGACTGTTTTCAGTTTTTATCAGTTTGAACTTATGCTCCAAGGCATTTTTAGGGTTCCTGCCACATTCAAATGACTTATAATGTCATTGGAATTAAGAAATACCTAGAAATATTACCTTTGAATAAGACTCTAGAGACTGGTAAAAAGGTTAGCTATATCAGAAGATACTGGTAAAAGTATTAGCTAAGTGAGAAGAGAAGCCTAATGCTTTAGACATTAGTCAAGTATCAATTATTCATCTCAGCAAGGTTTGAATAGGTACCCAGAGAAAAGAGAACTCCTGAATTTTATACATATATATATATATATATTTATATAAACTTCGAGATTTAAGAACTTCTCTAAATTAATAAGTAGCAGCAAGATTTGAGAGACTTGATCAGTTGCCTTATACAAACACCAGAGTTGGCCTATATAGATATTAGCAAGCCTTTTTGTCATGAAAGTTATCAACCAAGAGGACTTGAGATCTATTCTTGCACCAAGAATGTGATGGTCAACAGAAACTAAAATGTATTCTCTTCCAGAAGTTTCACTGATAGTGAAGCTCACTATGAGGATATCTCCTGATTCAAAAGATGACTTTAAAGTGGGATATCCCTGAAAATATCAAACATTTTGCATTTAGAGTGAAATTCTAAATACAAACTGAAAGAAATATAAATTTTGAGGTGTCAATTTGAATTCTGCATGTCACCAATGGGTAGCAACATTAGCTAGCTATTTATTCAACATACACTGTTTAGGCCATAGGAAACTAATGTGGATGTGGATGTGTTGCCCCCCCAACACATAGTGAAATCATTGTGAAAGCTAGTAAAGGGGTAGTAAAAGAAGACAAGAATGCTATTTTTGACATCTAGAAAGCTAAACTATAATCAAGAGAAAGTGTACTGGGAGCTTGGGACTCCCATCAGCAGGATGTTAACTTCATTTCATTGAACAAACCTCCTTTGTCTCAGTTGTCTATAGGGGATTGACAGTAAGAATAGATGAAGGACTTGAGGAAAATAATACAAGCCAAGAAGCAAGGAAGTGATGCTAAGGGACTCTAGTTCCAGTCATTTGAAGGAGCCTTCTTCTTTTTTTTTTTTTTTGGTTAGGTTTTTGCAAGGCAAAAGGAGTTAAGTGGCTTGCCCAAGGCCACCCAATTAGGTAATTATTAAGTGTCTGAGACTGGATTTGAACCCAGGTACTCCTGACTCCAGGGCTGGTGCTTTATACACTGCGCCACCTAGCCACCCCAATGAAGCCTTATTCTTGAGACAAGGGCAGAAATTAGTGCTAGATAGTGTTGTGTTCTACTGGACTGGGTCTGATGCCGCTAATGAAACCAAGAAGTTGTCAGGACTACCTATGGCTATGAAAGCGCTGCAGGTTGGCTTTGTTTTTATACAAGTGGAGAGGACTTTAGAACTAGTAAGAAGCAGATTTTACTGACCCAAGATATCACAGAAGTGTGAAACTTGTACCATATTGTAGTAGACTTTAGTCAGACCCAGTTCTAAACTCCATCAAGAGCTGATTTTTATTCATGAACAAGTCCCATGAGGTCAATGAGTATAGTAAGAATTTAACTAAGTGGTAGCAGATAAACCCAGTTATAAAAGCAAGGAGGGAAAGAAAGACTCAGGTAAATAAAAAAAGATCTTGTTTGAATAATTGCCCAAACAGCCTCCAGGTTGTCATGGTATCCAGCATTTGGGGGGAAAAAATTTTAGGAAAAAGTGTTGTTGTTCTTCTGAGAGACCCTCAATTCACATTGACTGCTGTGATCAGGACCTGGAACAAGCTCTGATAGAGGGGAAAGAGCACATCACAGAGAGTGAAACCGCTGAGTATACTTCCTATTGGGTCTGATTTATATCATGTATCTTTGCCCTAGGTTTGTCAACTGTATCCTTATACTCCATCCTAACATCATAATGAAGATGATATGACTGTAGCCTCCTACCACACCATGCACACAAAGAAAAACACTTGCATATTTCAAAAATATAAGCACCAGTATACCTTTGGAATTTGGCTTCATTGACTTTTTATCTCTGGAATGAGATAGTGAAAACATGGTAACTGATCATTTTACAAGGTATGTATCCAACCAGAAATCAGAAAATCTTCATGGCTGCTGAAGTATTGCAAGTATTTCTCAGTATATGGATTCTCCATGAGGATCCATTCTGACCAAGGTGAGGTCTTTGAGAGAAGGCTACTCAAAGAAATATTTATCAAGAAGTCCTAAACATTTTGACTGCACCCTTTACAAACATTTGAATTAAAATAAAAAAACCCAGAGTCAATATGTCACAATTCAAAAACAAACCACACAAGAATAGTACTATATGCTTGCTTGTGTTTAGGTGAGAGTAATGCTTACCTATTGACACTATTTTAGAATTTCAGAGGCTGAAGGTAGTTTTAATACTTATGACCAAAATCACTTAACTGAGAAAGAAAAGCTAAAATAAGCCAACAAATTAGTCACGACTGGTTCAGATAGCTGTGACTAAAGCAGATGTTGGGAAGATGTCCAAATATATTGTCAAGATCTTCAACAAAAAAAACTGAGATTTGGCAAAGTACCTTGCTAACACAAGTTAGCAACTTGCTGGAAAGAGAAGTCATACAAGGTGGTTGGGAGACTGAGCAACTAGTATGTAAGAAGACTTTCAGAATGCTTCACTACAACTACTTATTACCCAAAAGAGAGTTAGTTGGATTCTAATAAATAAGAGGAGAAAAATGATGTTCACTTACCTCAATGAACTCTGCAAAACAAACCTCCCACCATTTGCATTTTAAAGCAGATGCTGTCTCAGAAAATGAGGTTTCCAATGGAGATGCATGGAACACCATTTATTACCTGACAACCTTGCTTCAAACAAGGGTAAACTCAGTTCAGACAGGACAACACTGTACCCAAAGCCAACTTTTATGCTTAGAATTTCAACAATAAAGATCCTTGGAGTACAAAGATAACCTACAGAGCACAAAAGTACTGATAATTAGCAGGGTCTTTCTACAAATTCAGATTTAGACAAGTAGGCCTATAATTATGATGATGATAATAACTAAACCATACTATCACGTATAGGGGAAAAGAAGTCAGCAATTAGACATTTTTTTAATTTTTGATGTTTCGATTGAGCTGGAAAAAGTAGTTGCATATATATAGCCAAATCTTTGTAAATTGTGGGAGGTTTGTTTTGCAGAGTTCACTGAGGCAAGTGAACATCATATACTAGATTTTACATATAAGGTGTTCATTATATGTAACTGCATATGCTTATTGATGTACATGCTACTTACATACATTATGGTGAGTGATAATAAATATTTCATACTTTTGGTATGTTGGCAGCGAAGAAACATCTGTCTCTTAACTGGGCATTGTTTTGCTCACTTTTTAATTTCTGTATTCTCTATTGATTATACCCAGATTTGTACACTATGGAATTGGTAATGCTATAACTTATTAGATAGCTTTCTTTTTTCTTTTTTTTTTTTTGCTATTTGTGATAATTTACTTATAGACTATTGTCCTTTTAGGACAAATTGTGCTATATTCTATATGAAATTTAGTTACTTCCAGCTGATGCTTTTTATAGTGCTATGTCTACTGAGTGTATTGTTCATGTGTATTTATTTTCAACAGTATCATAGAATGGTTACCTGAGCGGGCAGAATAATCACCCTTCTAAGGTTCATTTTGATGCTTGTGCTATATGATTATAGGTTTCAAATGTATCCTGGCATTTTTTTTATTTTGCAAGGGAATGCAAAATTCCCTTCCTGGGACCAAAGAGAATGTGTAGGGAGCATTGTTATAGCAATAAGCTTTAATGCCATCTCAGATATGACCAATTGGTGGTATGTTTTGAACTTGAATTTCTAGAACTGTATTTTTGGAGAATTATAAGAGCGAGAAACTAAACTAAGGGAAATCATTCCCCATCTTGGATCATCCTGGCTGTTCTTATTCAAACAAACTGTTCTCCTTGTTTGCTGTTGTCTCATTGTTATTGTTTTACTGCCATTTCCCTCCACCACCACCCCCATAAAAGAAAATCTAGTGGTGACTAATCCATTTTTGTTTGATTAATATGAAAATTAGTGCATGTAGAGATTTGAGAGAAGGTTTTGATCTCTGTAGCAGAAGAAACATTCCCACTTCAGCTTAACTTAGATGCAGCAAGAGAGAAGGATGAAAGGGCAGCTAAGTGGTGAAGTGGATAGAGCCCTGGCCCTGGAGACTGGAGGACCTTAGTTGAAATCCATCCTCAGTCACTTAATAATTACCTAGCTGCAAGTCACTTAACCCCACTGCCTAGCCCAAAGAGAGAGAGAGAGAGAGAGAGAGAGAGAGAGAGAGAGAGAGGAGAAGCAAACAATGACTTTTTTTGAAGTCACAAAGTGAAATAGTGCTCTTGAGAAATCACAAGTTTCCAGAAATAGGATTCTATAAATGGAAAAATATTAATAATCTAATCTGAGTTAAGCTTGGGAAAGGGGGGTTTTATACAACTGATGCCACAGGAGGGGCACCTGTCTACCTGTGTTCAGTACAATATGCAGTGACCCTATTAAATCTTATACATGAGAGCTGCATCCTCTAGTAAATACTGCACTTGGGAAAATCTCCTTATGTATCTGAGAGGTAGGCATTCTATTGTTACATAAGTAAAATATGCATTAGATGGACAGAAGATATGAGAAGTTCCTCATTTTACTCCTCTCTTTGGCTAGGTGCCTTTTGGGATCATAGGGGTTACTGTACATATTTTAGGATTGTACAGAGCTAACACTCCTGCCTGGGGAAGAGCAACAAAGTGAAGGGTCCTCATGTCAAAGGGCCCTGGTTTTTGCTATAATTGCTCAACAAGAAGGGGAATCAAGAAGATTGGGATGATTTTATAATTGTACTTAATTCCAACTTTTATTGAACCCATGACCTAGAACCACAGGTGTAGAATAACAGGGAACAGATTTAATCTTGGAGGATTCTCACTAAATTAATCTCTATGATCAGTGCCTGCACCTGGGGTTTCCTTTGGGAACATCAGTATTTGGTTTGTTTGGCAGCAACCCAGGGAATCCCATGAGAATATAAGAATGCTGCTTGTAACTAAATCTCCCTAACACAGAGAAAAAAATAGCCTCAGCTCTTGCATTGGATTGGCCAGAGATTATTAGCACTGTAGTAAACAGGCAGAATGCTTTGTGTTGGTAAAGGGAATGAGATAATTAGTTGTTTGCTTCCATCTCTGAAGTCTGTACCTCAGTAGAAAATGCTTTGGTCTCTTTCTCAGTGTGGAAATAAAGCCCCCCACACACACACACATACATACACACACAGAGACACACACACACACTCTCACTCACACACAAACTGATGTGTCCTTTGTTCCTCCTTTACTCTAGTATTTAGGAGAGCTAAATTCCCCGCTGCTATTCTTGTCTTAGAGAGAAACAACTGTTTCTAACCCCTTGATCCAATCTAGGTCAAAAACTGCTTTCCCCAGAGTGGTGTGTTCTAATAGCCCAATTTTCATATCTTTTTTACTTAAGAAGACCCCACTTTGAGAGCATTTTTATATCCCTCAATTCTCAGTCTTTGCTTTGTTCTTTTAAACATTTTAATTGATGAGGAGACAGTATTATCTCTTGCCTAAGCTTCTAAGACTCTGAGTATTGAAGAGTTCTTTGTTGGAATAAGAAAGGAAGAAATCTAACTTCTAAGATGGTATAATAGATAAGGTGTTGGATTTAGAGTCAAGAAGGCCTGAGTTCAAATTCTACCTTAAATACTGACTAGCAATATGAGACCTTTATAAGTCACTTCACTTCTTTTTGCCTTAGTTTCCTTAAGGGTTAAATTTAATGTGCTTAAAGATATTTTCTAGATCTAAATCTATGACTATGATCTTATTCACCTTCGCTTAATGGGGCAAATCAGAGATTGGACCAAGCTATGAGTAGCCTGGCAAGCTCTCATACCCCACATGGGAAGCATGAAAAGTATGTGCTGGAGCCAGCTCAAATCAACTTCGAAGGACCAATTGTTAAATTTTTAGTATGGAAATTTACACTCTGGAAATCATCAAATAGCTTGATTTATAGTTTTGTTACTTATCTAGATCTGAGAAAATGCTACCAATGCAACTTAAACTTAAAAAGTGTGTTGACTACACACACACACACACACACACACACACACACACACATATTCCAACCTGAAGTTGGAAAGTTCTGAGTTTGAATTTGGCCAGAGATACATATTCACTGAGTAAGTCATTTAATCTCAGTGATTCCATCGGTAAAATGGGAATCACCTACTTCCCAGGATTATTGTGAGGATAAAAATAAAATAATATTTTAAAAACATTCTACAAACCTTAAAAAGCTATGTTTGTTATCATTATTATCATTATCTGATCCTTCCTGTCTAAAGAACAATCTCCTTGGAGAGAGAACAAAAATAATAATGACCGAAATTTATTTAGCACTTTAAAGTCTGCGATATACTTTATACATTGTAAGGAAGGGTTTACCAGTATTCCCCTATTACAAATGAAGAAACTAGTGCAAAAAGAGGGGAAGATCACCCTGATAGTAAGTGTTACTGAGGATTTGAATGTAAGTTTCTTGACAGTAAGTACTGACATGTTCTCCTTGTCACACTGCCCAAAATCAAAATAGAAGCTGAAACAGTTCAGCTTTCTCTTCCTCCCTTATTATTATCATCATCTCTTCCTCTGCACATCACCTTTTCCTCTGATCCTAAGCAACTCCCTTGTCCTTTCCTTTTTCCTTAATAACTTTTTTTAAAAAATCCTTTTATTTTCCCATAACTTCAGCTAATTCTGAACTTAGAAGTTTAACAGTTATCATAAGTCTATAGCAGACTTTTTGGTCTTCCTGTCAAAAAAAAGTTTGCTTTACAGATTCAGATACTTACTAGCAAATCTTAAATGTAAATAAAATGTATATTATAATAATAGAACCTAGTTTCTTGGGTTGTAATGAGAATAAAACGAGTTAGTAATTGTAAAATGCTTTGCAAACCTTAAACCTATATATGTGTGTATATATATATATATATATATATATATATATGAAAATACATACACATTCTATTTATTATTATTAATATGAATTTTTTAAATCTAGGTGGGTTTGCTACATTTCCTGGATATTTATATTAGTTTCTTTTTTGACAATTCCCTCATTTCCTTCTCAAAATTGTTTCTTATTGGGTCTTTTCTTTTTACATATCTTATGGGATTCAGTACCCCCTTCACTCAAATCTAATTCATTTGGCATGATATAGCATCACCTCCCTGATGTCATCATCCATCTTCTTTGAGAATGAAGGGCAAACATTATTAATGGGACTAATTATAGAGGTATATAATATGTATATAACAGGATGAAGAAAGGTCTCAAATTATACCATATGAAGATCATTGCAAGATCTGGAAAAGAGAAAACTTAAGGAGAATGATAATTTATCTTCCAATACTTAAAGGGTTATTATATGCAAGAGAGATTAAGTTTATTCTGCTTGTAATTCTCCTCACCTTTCCCCCACCTTTGCCAGTTTATGGTAGGTGACTTACATTCTACTGGGGAAAACAGTAGATTCAAATAAACAAATACAAAGTTATTTCATATGATTTTTTGGTAGGGGTTGGAAGGCACTAACAACAGGAAATTTTGTTTGGAATGTTTCCAACATTTTGTTGGAAATTAGAATTTAATTAAGAACCAGAGAGGTTCCAAGTTGAGATGAGAGAACATTCTTACATGAAAAAATATAAAGGCATGGAGATGGAGGCTAGATCTTAATTGGAATATGCTATGACCATCCTGATGAAAAAGGAGAAGAAAGCAGTGGATAATGGATAAAAAGCCAAACTCCATAAGCAATACCTGGGTTTGAAGCCTGATTCTGTCACTTAACTACTTGTGTGGTCTTGAGCATGTCATTTAATCTAGGTCAGACTCAGTTTCCTTCTTCTATGAAATGAAGGAATTGATCTTAAAGACCTCTTAAGTCCCTTCTAGATTTAAATCTATGATTCCATGAAGAGTTGAGGACTTTGGAAAACTATCCACAAGCTTGGAGGGGAGGCAGGATATTACAAAGATGAGGAAATTCAATTATCCAGACATCTACTGGAACTCAGTTAAAGAGCCTAAAAAAAGTTAATAATACTTTAAAACAATTTTATTGACTAAGTAATTTATTTTGCCAACTGCAGTAATTTTCAACAATCATTTCTTTGACATTTTTCTCCCTCACCCCCACCCTAACAGAAAGCAATAGGATCTACATCTATGACCATGAAAAACATGGATTCATGATAATATTTTCTTTTTTTAATTTAATTTTATTTTTTAATTCTCATTTTGTACAAATTTTTTTTTACATTAATAAAATATTCTTGTTTAAGAGTAAACAAAATACCCTTCCCTCCATGAATATAGACTTGCTTGGGTGATAAAGTAAAGGGGAGAGAAAAAAAATTAAAATTAGAAAAAATAATAGTAATAATTGTAGGTATGGCCAGGTGGCACAAAGGATGAAGCACCAGCCCTGGAGGCACGAGCATCCGAGTGCACATCCAGCCTCAGACACCCAAAGATCACCCTGCTATGTGGCCCCAGGCAGGCCACCCAGCCCCTTTTGCCCTGCAGCCTCCCCCAAATAATAATAATAATAAATGTGCTTCAGTCTTTGTTCCAACACCAACAACTCTGTCATGGGTAGATCGCATTCTTTATGGTAAGTCCATTGCAAGAGTTACTTCCATATTTTTCCAATGTTGCCATTGCTGATAGCAACTCCCTCCTTTCTTATTTCTCCACTACCATGTACTATATTTTCTCTCTCCTTTCACTCTGACTCTGCTGTAGGGTAGCTGAGTGGCACAGCAGACAGATCCCTGAGCCTGGGGCCAAGAGGCCCTGAGCCCCCATACCACCCCTTAGGCCCAGAATCCACCTGGCCCTGTGGTCCTGGACAGACCTTCCAATTCCAACCCCTTGCTAGAAGTAAAAAAAAACAACGTGTTATATCTCACCACTCTCCCCCCATGGTCCATCCTCTCCTCCTTTATTCACATCCCCACGCCTTCTCCCTGTTCCCCCCCTTATTATTCCAGATGCCTATACCCCATTGAGTATATATGCTGTTTCCTCTCCTAGCTACCTCTGATGAGAGCAAAGGTTCCCTCATTCCCCCTTGCTTCCCCCCTTCCATATCATTGCAATATCTCATTGTAATAAAAAAAATCTTATTATATGAAATATCTTGGCCTATTCCCCCCTCTCCTTTTTCTTTCTCCCATTCCATTTCCCTTTTTTTCCTATTGACTCCATTTTTACACCATATTTTATCTTCAAATTCAGCTTTCTCCTGTGCTTCAACTATAAAAGCTCCCTCTACCTGCTCTATTAACTGAGAAGGTTCATATGAGTATTATCAGTGTCATTTTTCTATGCAGGAATACATGCAGTTCATCCTCATTAAGTCCCTCATATTTTCCCCCTCTCCTCCAATCTCCATGCTTCACCTGAGTCCTGTATCTGAAGATCAAACTTCTGTTCAGCTCTGGCCTTCCAAAAGGAACATTTGAAATTCCCCTGGTTCATTGAAAGTCCATCTTTTTCCTGGAAGAGGACATTCAGCCTTGCTGGGTAGTTGATTCTTGGCTTGATTCTAAGCTCTTTTGCCTTCCGGTATATTATATTCCAAGCCCTACGAGCTTCCAATGTAGTTGCTGCTAAGTCCTGTGTGATCCTGACTGAAGCTCCACGATATTTAAACTGTGTCCTTCTGACTGCTTATAATACTTTCTCTTTGACTTGGGAGTTCTGGAACTTGGCTATTATATTCCTAGGGGTTGGTTTTTTGGGATCTCTTTCTTGGGGGGATCAGTGGATTCTCTCCCTTTCTATTTTGCCCTCTGCTTCTAGAATATCAGGGCAATTTTCCTGTAGTAATTCTTTGAAAATGATGTCAAGGCTCTTTTCCTGATCATGACTTTCAGGTATTCCAATAATTTTTAAATTATCTTTCCTAAGTCTGTTTTCCATATCAGTTGTTTTTTCAATGAGATATTTCACATTTTCTTCTAATTTTTCATTTTTTTGGTTTTGAAGTATTGAATCCTGATTTCTGGTAAATTCATCAATCTCCCTGGATTCTATTCTTTGTCTGAAGGATCTGTTCTCCTCAGAGAGTTTTCTTATCTCTTTTTCCATCTGGCCAATTTTGCTTTCTAAAGCATTCTTCTCCTCAATAACTTTTTGAATTGTTTTATCCATTTGACCTAAGCTGGTTTTTAACATGCTATTTTCTTCAGCATTTTTTTGGATTTCCTTGACTAAGCTGCTGACCACATTTTCATGTTTTTCCTGCATCTCTCTCCTTTCTTTTCCCAGTTTTTCTTCTAACTCCCTCATTTGATTTTTAAAGTCTTTTTTGAGCTCTGTCATAGCCTGAGCCCAATTTCTGTTTTTTTCTTGGAGTCTTTAGATGCAGGAGCTTGTGCTTCCTCATCTTCAGACTGAGTATTTTGATCTTTCTTGGGCTCATATGCAAAATATTTCTCAATGGTCTTCCTCTTGTTTCTCTGCTTGCTCATTTTCCCAGCCTGGGCCTGGTTTTGGGGTGCTTCCTGAGCTTTTGGGACACTCCCACAAGGGTCTCAGTGTGTGAGACTCTGTCTTCCCTCCTGGTCTGTGAATGACCATAAGCGCCCCCCCTCAGCCATGGGGCTGAGGTGGGGGGGGGCCCTGCTGTTCTATTGGGGGGCCTAGACTGGGATCAGGATCTGAATGTGGTCAGAACCCCAGAGTCCTGTTCCAGAGGCAGAGGGCAAAGCTCAGAGCTCAGCAGTCTCTCTCTTCACTCCCCTCCCTAGGTTCACTGGGCTCATGCCCTGGGGGCTCCTGCTTACCGGCTCTACCTGCTTCTGTTTCCCAATCTGGGCTGCAGAAAGACCAAGCTGCTCACTGTGTGCCCTGAGGGCTGGGCTCCACGTGCTCCCTCTGGCAGAGGTCCCCCGCTGTTCCCCCACTTTGTGCCCTGTGTTCCTCGGAGTGCAGCTCAGGAGACTCCCCCGCTGCTGTGAGCTGAGACTCCCAGTGCCCTGGGGCTGCCTCCAGGAGGCTGAAGTTCTTTCGCTCTGGCGGGCGCCCCTCCGACCCCAGAGAGCAGAGCCTTTCTGCTCTTTTACAGGTTACCTTGAGTAGGAGAACTTCCTCACTGGGTCCCTTTATGTGTTCTGTCTCTCGAAAGTTTAGTTAGAGTCCTTAGTTTCAAGTTTTATCAGAGAGCGCCTAAGACTCTATCCCTTCTTGTCACCATCTTGGCTCCGCCCCCCCCATGATAATATTTTCTTAACTTGATTTACTAACACTGTTATATTTCAAAGGATTGAAGAACAATGGAAACAATTCCTTTCTATCCTTGATATATTAGGAAGAAACATTTTGGCAAGGTAGATTTTTCTTTTTAAAAAATTTTATTTAAGGCAATGGAATTAAGGGACTTGCCCAAGCTCACACAGCTAGGCAATTATTAAGTGTCTGAGTTCATATTTTAACTCAGGTCCTTCTGACTCCAGGGCTGGTGCTCTACCCACTGTACCACCTAGCTGCCCTGGAAAGGTGGGGAGGGAGAAGGAGAGTAGGAAACTACTTCATCTTAGGATCTAGGATAGAAAAGATAAAAACACAGACTTTTTAAAGATAATTTTTCAGTATATATTCATTTTTGGTTCTATTTATTCACTTTTTATCAGTTCGTGCAAATCTTCTTGTATTTCTCTGAATTTTTCATATTCCTTAATTTTTATTGCACAATAATATTCCATCATACTCATATACAACCTATATCTGGGCATGAGCAGAACCAGGAAAACAATTTATAAAACTATAACAATTACTACAACCTTGACAGGATTTAGAACTCTATCACAATGATTGGCCAAATACAAAAAAAAAAAATATGAAATATGATATCTTCCAACAAAGAAGTGATGGGACAGATATAGAAAGAGACATATATCTTGAGGTATGGATAATATAATACTTTGTTTTGCTAACTATACTTCTCTGACAATTTTATTTTCAGGTTTTTTGTGTGTTTTTAATTTGCCCCATGGAAATTATTGAAAGAACAGATTAGTAAAAAAAGGGTTTATTATTGAAAAATAAAATAAACTGTTGAAAGACAAAATTATGGCTTATTTTTAGGCTTATTTTTAAAAAAAAAACCTAGAAAGGTAGGTAAAGAAACAATTCAGGGAAATTCTGTTTCACTCAAAAAATCAGGGTTCTTTCATCCTTCACTTTCCACTGGGTGTTGCTCACACTAGTTTTATGAAAATCAAAAATGCTTTTTAACCAGTCCTAGAGCTGATTTGGATCATATGCATTATTTAGTCTAAAATCATTATTTTGCTGAAAGGGAAACTGAGGATCAAAATGATATAGAGACATGAAGCTAACAAAATTAAAAGTCATTTTGCAAGCTATCAATCCAGTTGAAATATCACATAAATTTGACCAGGTGATCATGAATATTGTTTTTAAAGAACCCACTCAGACATTATTCTCATTATACAGTTTTTCCTGTCATTGCCCAAGAACTTTAAGAACTCAGCTTTTCTAGTAAAGGTGCATATCATGTTATAAATACAAGTTATATTGCTTTGGGATATCTTGAGTTGGTAGGTTCCTTCCTGTTGGACAACTGTTGGAAAAAGTATTATAGGTAATTCCTATTCCAGGCAACTGATGTAGCTGGAAAAGCTATAACCAGATCTGTTGAAGACATTAGCTCTGAGCTAAACCTTAGCACTCAGGTGGAGTGGTCCATAAATTCATCCTCTAAAACTGAGAAACAGAAATGTTCACAGAGCTTTAAGATGTCAAGTTTAATATTCTAGCCAACCTAGCTCAGGCCACATCACCTCTCATCTGAAATATTATAATAGCCTTCTAATTAGATTCCTGGCTTCCTTGCTCTTTCCTTTCCAATCCATTCACCACATGGCTCTCAAAATAATCTTTCTAAAGCATGTAATAGGAGTTCTTTTCAGTGCATGACATGTCATCATTTTAATATAGTCTTCTAATTTGGTGCTAGTTCTGATCTTTGCTAGCAAGCTGATGATCTGACTCTAGAAGGACAACTAATTTGGAAATGACAGCCATAGCTCTTCCTGGTAAGATAGAGACAATTTCAATTTGGGAGAGGTTATGGAGTCCACACTGAGCCTGACAACTCTTTTCTCAAAAAAAGCACTCATGATACATGGGAGTAAAACTTCTGTATTGTGCTCAAATCTGTGGCTTCTATTTTTTCATCATGAGTCAGTTTTTTCTTATGTAGTTTTTATTATTGTTATTTTTGTTATTTTTCGACCTCCATGCCTACTTTTGTCTTGAAGTCACCATGCATGAAAAAATTATGTTGACTTATCTGGAGAGTCTTATCACTTTTGTCACAGCATCTTTTTGCCCTCCCTTCCCCCCCTAAATTCTTCAACAGACACTGCAATTATCATATGATGATCCTTCAAAACGCATAAGAAAGAAAGAAACCCTATCAAACCACTGCTTACTGTCTTTTCTCAATGCAGGGGTCCCTTAGAGTTTGATTCTGGCTCTACTGCCCTTTTCTTCCATGATCATGCTGGCCCTTGCAGGTCCTGCTCTAACCTCCTGTCCCATGAATATATAAAACATTTTCTTATCCCATCAGCACCCAAAATTCCTTTGTGTCTCAGTCTCTCTTTCCATGACCTAGCAATTATTTCCTCCTCCTGTTCTCAGAAATCTCTGTTGGGTCTGACTTTTGGAAGACTTAGTATTTGTGCCACCTGGCTCATATGAGACACTGGAAAGCTAAGTGTAAACTAGGAATTAAAGCAGGTATGGGCAATTCAATTAGAAGCAAGTAAACAAAACCACAGGGATATGTAGGGAACTAGTCCAAATATAAAAACAAAGGAGAACTGAGGGAGGCAAGAGGTCAGCATGTTCAAACAGTAAGCACCATGAAAGGTCAAAGTCAGTGCAACCAAAAAGAGATTTAGCAAATAATAGATAAACAAATAAATAATTAAAAAGAAGAAAAAATTCATGGGTTTAGCAAAAAAGCATGGAAGGATTGTTAATTTCAAAAAAAACCAAACAAAACAAAAGTAATCTTTTTTTTTTTTCCAAGAAGGGGTTGTAAAGACAACAGAATCAGGAAACAGGTAACTAGGCTGTGAGAATGGGCTTATCAAAATGATATCTTACTTTGCTAAATATTTAGCATTTTAAGTTTCTTCTTTTTTTTAATCACAAGATATTTGCCATAACCCTCCATCAGTCAAAGAGGCACCGTTATGTAATCTGAGGTTATCTCATAGTACAGCAGAAAGGTGTATTGAATTTGGAGCCAGAGCACCTGGACCTAAATTCAGATCTAACTAGTTGTAAAACCCAAGACAAGCCTCTTAAATTTTCTGGACTTCAGTTTTTCCATCTGTCAAATACAGGGGGAGAGATAGAGTTGATAGCTTCTGAGATTCCTTCTAGTTTTAAATCTAAGATGCTATATTCTGCTTGACTTTCAGACACAAACCAACCAGATGATACATAATATATCAATAGCTAATGTAATTATGAGGTATTTAATAATAAAATGATAAATAACTTACCTACTGGTGGCCCCAAAAGAAGAATTTTTGAAATCAATAGATACTCATTGTAATGGCACATTACTGTTATTATAACATAATTATATATAGAATATTATATACTTATAGCATCTAGTATATTATAATTATATTATACATTATAATTCTAATGTATTGTCATTAATATATTATTATCAAATTGATATGGTATAATATAACTATAATAGATTGAACCTACAATTTAATGAAGATTGGGTTCTTGCTTTATTTTGTCCTTACTGCATTAAGCTTTCTCTAATAGTTTAAACACTCTAGTATAGAAATATGAAAAGGCCAAATTTCCCACTTGTCTGGTGCTGATATTTGGTCCCTTTTCTAAAAAGACACTGAAATTTCTCTCTCCTTCCCCATCCAGTCTCCAGCAATCACAGAGGTAGTATATTTAAAGTGACTTTTCTATTTCTGTATCTATTTTTTAAAGCAGACAACCATATTAGATCAATTTAATTTTCCTAAATTTCCTTAAAATTCCTGTATTTTTCCCAGTCTTATAATCATCATCATTTAATACTTAATAAATACTAAGCAACTATGTTCCAGGCTGGAAATATGGATCTGGGAGGCATGTGTTTAAAGACACTTGAACTGATGATAGCTGATGAGGTCACTGAGAGAATATGAGAAGAAGCTAACAGGGGAGCCTAGGATAGAACTTCAATAGTCTAGTCTAGGATTATTATTCCTAAAAAGTGATGAGTTTGATTAAAATCATTTTTTTTTTCAAATCATACTGACTAGATGTATGACTGTGGGCAGACCACTTGACCACTCTGGCCCTCATTTTTCACATTTAACAATTAAGTGAATGTTAGACTAACATCTCTATTATGCCTGTCAGTTCTAAAAATCTGTGATCTCATATTTCTATGATCAGTTCATGTCAGCTCCTTTATTCTATTCTGCTCTCCAAGGAAGAGCCATACCAATGGGGTTCCTTTCAAATAATATTAATTTCTCAGGAACACAAGGATTTATCATATTCCAAATGAACTGACCCTGAGGGAGGCACACAAAGTCATTTTATCTACCAGTTCCAGGAAAGATCGTAGACATTGTAGGAAAGAAATCCTTAAATTCACAAGGTGCTACCCAAGTGTTCCAGCTGTGGTATCACACAGAGTTTTTGCTCTACAAGAAGATGAGAAAAAGGGGCCTATAATAAATAAAAAATAAAGGGACCTATAATAAACATCAAAGGAATTCCTGACTTTAGTATGTATTGATCCAGGCTATAATTGTCTCCACATAGCACTGCCAGCATGGTATTCTCACTCTAAAGTCTACGTATCCCTTGTTAATCCTTGGTCTCTTCACAGAGAAAATTTGCTTTGCCAGTTATGTCATAGTGGACTTGGTTTCTTTTAAGTGTTAAGGATTTATTTACTTCTTCCTGCTTGAGGATCTGTATCCTAGAGCAGAGATGTTAAATTCTGGTCCCATTGTACCACAATGGGACTGGAACCTGGTTAAAATGGAATTGGGAAATACTTAACAAAATAAATTTTTAAAAAATACAACATAGATAATGTTGCAGTTTTCCAAGTCAATAAGGAGCTGTAGAACCAGCTTGAAGGAAAGAATTTCTCATCTGATCTTACCTCCTCCTTCATTTTTATCTCCTTCACAACTCTCTATTTGATCTGGCCTGGAGAGAAGATTTAGCTATGGTTTTTAGTAATGTGTTCTAGACATATACTTGATTACAATCCTCTCATTTTTCTAGAGGAAATCAAAATGAATGTCTGGTTTTAGGTTTAAGTTCTATTTGTTGGGAGAGTTATATAATCATTCATAAAACCAAGCTATAGTTCAATAAGCTCAAGAGGTTCTAGAACTTTTCAAGTCAGAAGGAGGAATTTTCATCATCTTCATTTTCCATGATTACCCCAATGGAAAATATATTAACATTGGGGAGGCTAGGTGGTGCAGTGGATAGAGCACCAGCCCTGGAGTCAGGAGTACCTGAGTTCAAATCCAACCTCAGATAATAATTACCTAGCTGTGTGGCCTTGGGCAAGCACTTAACCCCATTTGCCTTGCAAAAACCTCAAATATATCTATTTATATATTAACATGTCCCTCCCCATCTGCACTCTTTAACAGTATCTTTTACAAATATAATTGAATTTATTGTGAAATTCAGAAAAAAACAAAGTTTTAAGAGTATAGCTCATATATAATCTGAATATCAAAATATTTTTATTTTTAAATTTATATCCAGTAGCATGCACATTAAAAACATGAGGTATTTTCATTCTTTTAAATGCATTTAATAATAAAGTATTGATATTGTAAACATAAACTAGTCTGTTAATGTTCATTACTAGCATTATCAATTTGCCTTTATTTTACAATTTATTATTATAGTGCTTAAAATTGTTATAGAATTCAGGAATTTATTATATATTTACAAAATCATTTCAAAATAAAGGTTCCCTGTAGCAGTTGTTAAATTCCATTGGTATTTTCTCTACAGTTGGGATTGAACTTCAGTGGATATTCCATGGTCTATAGATAGGAAGGTTGTAGATATCTAACTGTTCAGAAGTGATTCTATTTGTAAAATTTATTTGATAGATGCGTTTTTGCAAATGGTTTCATGGACATCCATGGAGAATCACTATCAAGAAGATAAAAGCAAGTTCTGTTAGGCCTATTTTGTTGCTAAGTCATAGAGAGCTAAAATGATATTCTCAAGGTTACGAAATGTGAGTGGTAGAGCCAGGACAAAACAGGCCTTCTGACTTTTAGTTTGTATCTATATAATAGGGTATCTGGGTAGGACAGTGAATAGAGCATTGATCTTGTAGTCTAGAGGACCTGGGTTCAAATCTAACCTCAGACATTTGTCCCTTTCTAACTGTGTGACCTGGTAAGTCACTTAAACCCCAAATGCCTTGCATCCTGGCCCATCTCCAGTCGTCCAGATTCATATCTGGTCATTGGACCCAGATGGCTCTGGAGAAGAAAGTGAGGCTGGTGACTTAGCATAGCATCTCCTCACTTAAATCCAGTTCGTATGCTTGTCATTGGCATCACTTCCCCTGATATCTCGGTCTTCTTTGAGAATGAAGGACAAAGAAAAAAATCTATACAATATCAAATATAATGCAATAGTTTATATGGCTGTTTGACTTTCAATTAGAATTTTATTCTCAGAAACTGTTGATTTCACTAGGTTTACAGTCAATAAAAATTGGTCCTGCCTTGTATTCTTGACTAGAGTTAGAGGCAAATATGCAAATACCTATTTAGACTGACCAACTTTTACAAGAAGTATTAGAAGTGGCCTGACATCAGAACTCTGTTAGTTCAGGTTGAGTGTTGAGGGAAAATGAGGCACTCATAGGTCATTGAAAGATTAACAAAAGATTTTCTTAACCAATATTGTAGATGTTGTTTGTGCTTCATTCTCCAAGAGAACCAATGACATCAGGAAGGTGATTTCTTGACTTGCAAGGGAATTGGATTTAAGTGAGACAGAGCTGTGAGGTACTTTCTCTCCAGTCATTAGAGTCCAGTGTCAAGACAACTGGCAATGGTGCCCTCTAACATAGCAAGATTGTGTAACAGGGATATAGTGGTTCTTAGCTTCTACAGATGTGCAGCCCCCTTATTGTCATATGGAAATATTTCTAGTCAGCAGGGTAGGGTGTGATAATTCTTGTGGTCTTCAGATGACAACTAATCATTGGGTTTCCAAGGGGTTCCCAGGGTAGGTCTTTTAATCCCTGTAGGTGAATGGGAAACCACATTAGCACAGCCCAAAACAATCAAGAGCTAAAGGAGTCCAGATTGAACCTTGACTCATCCAGAAGACAATCAAATCTCAAATCCTGCCTTTGTCACCTTTTCCTAACTATATTATATGGTGAGGAGGGATATATATATATATATATATATATATATATGGGGAGTAGGAACTCTGGGAGATATTGACCCTATCATAAGGTCAGAGAACAAAAATATCAATATAAATATGAAACCCAGTCTTCTGAGGGACCTTCAGAGGATGAACAGTTTGATTAACACAGAACTCAGCTACTTCCTCTAATACATGGGTCAAGATAAGCTCCTTTAGGGGCAGCTAGGTGGCGCAGTGGATAGAGCACTGGCCTTGGAGTCAGGAGTACCTGACTTCAAATCCGATCTCAGACACTTTCTAATTACCTAGCCATGTGGCCTTGGGCAAGCCACTTAACCCCATTGCCTTGAAAAATCTAAAAACCAAAACAAACAAAAAAAGATAAGCTCCTTTGATTAGCTGCCTGCTTCTTTAAATATTCAAAATTGGCAAAATTGGTTCTATTTGTGCTTTTCATTCATGCCTGCTTTTCTGTGGTCTTTCAAGCTCTACTCTTTTCATTGACTCCTATCTTCAGTTTCCAGCATGAACTCCAGGGAAAAAGAAAGGACTTGTCTTCTCTTGTTTTCCTCCCTGTGTGCAGGATTGCAGGTGGGGGTGGTACAGGGGCGTGAAAACTTAGAAGCTAGGATGCCTGGGACTTGAGTTTGAGGTAATTGATGGGGCAAATTTTGGAACTAGGATTGTGTTCTCTGGAAAATGAGCTAAGCTATTAATTCTTTTCCCCACCCAGAATCCTGGAGGAGAACTATGCCTCCCAACTATTGGGGGAGAGTTTGTATATTTGTTAATATCTTTTAAAGTAAATACTCCTTTGGAAAAGATCTTTGGTTCACAAATAAAAATGCTTAGAAAAATGCAACTATTGATAAACCAGTAAATTGAGGATATCACCTTCAGGATGTCATTTATCCTCTTCCAGAATGGAAAACAACAACAACAAGTTGAGGAATAGGAGTTAAATATGGACAGGAAGTTCTTCCACAACCCCCACAAGGCATCTATAAACTGATTGGAGCTTCTACAAAGGAAAAAAAATCTTTGTGCCTTGCTAATAATCCCCAATTTGTTTATTGGGGATTTATAAAACTGAATTGTTGCCACTGCCATCTCCATTGCCAAGACAAGATCTCCTTTTAGCAGCATCCACTGTCCCTGGAAAGGAGAAAAATAGTCATGCTCCGCATTTCTCTCTCCATGTCTCTCTCTCACTGTCTCTGTCTCTGTGTCTGTCTGTCTCTCTCTCTCTCTCTGTCTCTCTGTGTCTGTCTCTGTCTGTGTCTGTCTGTCTCTCTCTGTCTCTCTTGTGTCTGTCTGTCTCTGTGTCTGTCTGTGTCTGTCTCTGTCTCTCTGTCTCTGTCTGTGTCTGTCTGTCTGTCTGTGTCTCCCCCCCCTCCCCCCCCCCCCCCGCATTCTCTCTTTCTCTCTAGTTTCAAACTTTTCTGGAATTCATCAAATCTTACCCCAATCTTCAAACTGTTAGAGAGAGTATCATATTCTTATGGTCATATTCTATAGTCCTCTCAATATCTTGATTACACTCCTTCTAGGCATCCTCCAAATCATCTATATCATTGCTAAAAAAAGGGATCCAAATCTGATCTGACCAGATCTTATTCTAAATCCGAAATTCTTAGAGTGTCATTGAATTCCCCAAGTATCTGTGGACAGAAGTCAGAAAAAAGTACATTTTTATTTTTATAACGGCTCTGAAATTTAACCTTTCCTTCAATTATTTAAAAACATTATTTTGAGAAGAGGTTCATAGGCTTTACCAGACTACCAACATTGTATCCTTAGGGTTTAGCACAGTGCCTAGCAAATACAGCAGTGGGTACTTTGATTGAATCAACTCCATACCAGAAAACTCTAAAATAAAAGTTGCAGACCTAGTGCTGAATTTCTTTGGTAGAAGGAACTGCAAGCTCCCTATAAACTGATAACATCACAGACTCAGGCAAACTAATTTATGTATTTATTTGAGAAAATAATCTTTATTTTATCTTATAAAAGACATCAAATAGACACATTAATAACTTAATACTAAGGAATATTAAACAGATTAATAATTGCATTTTCACATAACCACTTTAGAATAGGGGTGCTCATTTGGCAGTCTGATAAAATCTATGGACATTACCTAAGTAGAATGTTTTTGTTTTTGTTTTTTTGTTTTTAGGTTTTTGCAAGGCAATGGGGTTAAGTGATTTGCCCAAAGCTACACAGCTAGGTAATTAGAAAGTGTCTGAGATCAAATTTGAACTCAGGTACTCCTGACTCCAGGGCTGGTGCTCTATCCACTGCGCCATCTAGCCGCCCAGTACAATGTTTTTAAATGCATAAAATATATAGGATTACAAAGGAAAATCAACATATTGAAATTGTTATCAAATTTTTAAATGTTAACAGACTCCAAATTAAGAACTTTTAACTTATTAAGTAGCTGATATTGAGGGAATGACATTAAGGAATGACAAATTTGATTTTAAAAATTACATTAAAATATTTTAAAAGAGGGGCAACCAGGTGGTGCAGTGGGTAGAGCACCAGTCCTGGAGTCAGGGGGGGCCTGAGTTCAAATTTGACTTCAGATAGCTGATATTTGCTTGGCTCTGTGATCTTGGGTAAGTTAATTAAACCCCATTACCTTGCAAAAACCATATAAATGGAGATGTGTGTGTATGTGTGTGTGTGCATCTACACATGTATTAAATATGTATTTATATACATATATATTTTAAATACATGCATATATTTTAAAAGAAAAGAATAAATACATAAAAATGCTTCAAAAGAAAACAAAATTTTATTAAAATCCTTTAGTCTACCAACAAACTCTTTTTTTATTTATGCCTATAATTGTTTAACTATGCTTCAATACTTCAAAATCCAAGCTAGATCTTGAAGGCATCTAAGAATCTGTCTGGTCTGATACCCTCATTTAAAAGATGAGGAGGTTTCCAGCCAAGCAGAGAGAAGACAGGCACAGTTCTAAAGTTTCCTGATCTCTTCCGCATCTATCACATGAAACAAACCTCTTAAAAGAAATCTGACCCACAAAACCCAGAAAGAAAAGCCAGGATAAAGAACATCTACCTCAGGATTTTTCTCCAGCAGCAGCTTTGGCGGAATTCGGGCAGGTGAGTCTGGGCTCAGAGGGAGGATCAGCCCCGGATCAGCCAGATCAACAGCTGAATTGGAACCAGGAGTCTGAGGGCCAGAGAGCCATACTTGCTGGATCAGCGGTGGGGCTGGACCGCGGGACTGTGAGTCAGAGGGAGAGCGGAGGCACTGGTGTTGGAGCTGTCCCCCGGGAGATCCCGGACAGGGCTTGGGGGAGAGTTCTGGAGCAAGAAGGCTTCTGACACCATCCCTGGGCTCCTCTGGTCTGAGTCCCATTACAACTCAGATTTCTTCCCTAACAAACAAATGCAAACTACTTCTGCCTCAGGCCCAGGTGTGTGAGCAGAAGAACCAGCCCAGTTGAGGAATGACCTCAGGTCAGGGTAAAGCCCACCATTGATTGAAGGCAAAAGAATTCAATAGCTCCTCCCTTCAAGGAAAGGGAGAAGGCCTCAGCAAGGTCACAGACACTCCAGAGAAAGCAACCAGCACCTCCTACTGGCCATCATGAGAAACCACACTCAGTGAGTAAAGCCTTTAGCGATCCCAAGCCCCGGGAACCAGCCCCTCCCCAACTCAGGTCTTAGTAAAATGAAGAAGGGTCAGCGAAAAGGTGGATCCATAGAAAAATTCTTGGAAGGGAAAGACCCTAACTCAGAGAGACCTGGAACCTCTGAGGAGAATACAATCTGGTCTTCAGCACAGAAAAACTTCCTTGAAGAAATAAGGAAGGAGTTTAAAAATCAATTGGAAAATTTGGGAGAGACAATTAATACCTTGGAACAAGAAAACAAAACCTTAGATAGTACAATTGGACAAATACAAAATGAGAATAAATCTCTCAGATATTCAAATGGGCAAATGCAAAAAGAAATTAATTCTCTCAAAACATCAATTGGTCAAATGGAAAACTCTTTCAAAAGTAGAATTGACCAATTGGAAAAGGAGTTGCAAAAGGTTAATGAAGAAAACTCCTCCCCCCCAAAAAAGAATGGAGTCTACAGAAACTAATGACTCCATGAGACAGCAAGAGTCAGTTAAACAAAATCAAAAAATAGAAAAAAATAGAAGCAAATGTAAAATACCTCATCAACAAAACCATTGACCTCGAGAATAGATCGAGGAGGGGCAACCTGAAAATTATAGGACGTCCTGAAAACATTGAAGAGAAAAAAAGCCTGGACTTAATATTACAGGATCTAGTGATGGAAAACTGCCCTGATATCATGGAATCGGAGGGCAAAGTAGTTATTGAAAGAGTACATCGATCCCCACCAGAAAAAGATCCTAAAAAGAAAACACCAAGGAATGTTGTGGCCAAACTCCAGAACTATCAGATAAAAGAGAAAATCCTGCAAGCAGCCAGAAAGAAACAATTTAAATATCAAGGAGCCACAGTAAGGATCACGCAGGACCTGGCTGCATCAACATTAAGGGATCGAAGGGCCTGGAATGAGATATTTCGAAGAGCACAGGAGCTTGGAATGCAGCCAAGAATCTACTTTCCCGCAAAGCTGAGCCTTCTCTTCCAGGGAAAAAGATGGACATTTAATGAAATGGAAGAATTCCAAAAATTTCTGATGAAAAAGCCAGAGCTAAACAGAAAATTTGGACATCAAACAGGAGGTTCAAGAGACACATGAAAAGGTAAAAATAAAAATAGTGGTGGTAAAAGGAAAAAAAAATGCAATCCAGTAAGTTGAAACTGGCTATATCCTAGCATGGGGGGAACAATGATTCTCATAAATCTTGAGAATTGTAACTAACAGAGAGAATATACCTAGCCAGAAATGATGGACATTCATGACCTATCCATGAGACTGCTATCTATCGCTTTAACCCCACTTGGGAGAAAGACTCTAATAACTCTCAGGAATTTTGACTCTATTCAATAGAATATGCTGAATTAGAATGGACAGACACTCAGAATTTTCCATGACTGAGACAGAATGATCTAAAAAACACTACCTCCTTAAAAAGGGGGACAGGAAAGAGACTGGAGGAGGCAGGGGAGTGAATGGGGTAAATATCATTACACTAAGAGGTACAAAAGACCTATGGTAATAGTGGGGAAGAAGGGAGCAGAGCAGAAACACCTGAATCTTCTTCTCATCAGACTTGGCTTAAAGTCAACCTACACATACTCAGTTAACTTATAAAACATCTAAGCTTTCAAGTATTAAAAGGGGAAAGGGAAGGGGAGTGGAGGAAATAAGGGGAAATAACAAAAGGAAGGGAAGGGAACAGGGAAAGGGGAAAGAAAGGGGAGGGTGTGATATAGGAGGGCAAGCACACTGAAGGGGGTGGTATTCAGAAACAAAATACTGGGGAATATGGAGAAAGGGGGGAGAAAGGGGGAAAATACAAATGGCGGGAAGATAGCACAGAGGGCAATAAAGAATTAGTAATCATAACCTTGAATGTGAATGGGATGACCTCTCCCTTAAAATGTAAGCAAATAGCAGAGTGGATTAAAAACCAGAATCCTACAATATGCTGCTTACAAGAAACTCATTTGAAGCAGAGAGATACATATAGAGTAAAGGTAAAAGGTTGGAGCAAAATATATTTTGCTTCAGCTGAAGTAAAAAAAGAAGGGGTAGCAATCCTTATCTCAGACAAAGCAGCAGCAAAAATGGATAGTGTTAAAATAGATAAGGAAGGAAACTTTATCCTTCTAAAAGGTACCATAGACAATAAAGTCATTTCAATAATGAATATATATGCACCCAGTGGGACAGCACCCAAATTCTTAGAGGAGAAGCTGAAAGAACTACAGGAAGACATAGACAGCAAAACTCTGCTAGTGGGAGATCTCAACCTCCTGCTACCAGATCTAGATAAATTGAATCATAAAAGAAGCAAGAAAGAAGTTAAGGAGGTAAATAGATTGTTAGAAAAATTAGATATGGTAGACTTATGGAGGAAACTGAATGGGGATAGAAAGGAATATACATTTTTCTCTGCAGTACATGGAACTTATACAAAAATTGACCATGTACTAGGACATAAAAACCTAATGATCAACTGCAGAAAGGCAGAAATAGTGAATACATCTTTCTCAGATCACAATGCAATAAAAGTCATATGCAATACTGGGCCAAGGAGATATAGACCCAGAACAAATTGGAAACTGAATAACCTCATTTTAAAAAATGAGTGGACCAAAAACAAATTATAGAAAGAATTAATCATTTTATCCTAGATAATGATAATAATGAAACAACATACCAAAACCTATGGGATTCATTCACAGCAACTCTCAGGGGATATATTATAGCTCTAAATGCTTACATGAATAAATTGGAGAAAGAGGAAATCAATGAACTAAACATGCAACTAAAAAAATTAGAGAAAGAACAAATCAAAAATCCCCAATTAAATACTAAATTAGAAATTTTAAAAATTAAAGGAGAAATTAATAAAATTGAAAGCAAAAAACTATTGAATTAATAAATAAAACCAAAAGTTAGTATTATGAAAAAACCAATAAAATTGATAAACCTCTGGTCAATTTGATTAAAAAAAAGAAAGAAGAAAACCAAATTGCTAGTATCATAAATGAAAAAGGTGAACTCACCACCGATGAGGAGGAAATTAAAGTAATAATTTGAAATTATTTTGCCCAACTCTATGCCAATAAATTTGATAATCTAAGTGAAATGGATGGATATTTACAAAAATATAAGTTGCCCAGGTTAAATGAAGAAGAGATTAAATACCTAAACAACCCTATCTCAGAAAAACAAATTCAACAAGCTATTATTGAACTCCCTAAAAAAAAATCTCCAGGGCCTGATGGATTCACAAGTGAATTCTACCAAACATTTAAGGAACTATAGGATTGGAAGCAATTGTTCCTTTGGAAAAATAGGGAAAGATGGAACTCTGCCTAACTCTTTCTATGAAACCAATATGGTACTGTTACCTAAACCAGGAAGAGTTAAAACAGAGAAAGAAAATTATAAACCTGTTTCTCTGATGAATATAGATGCAAAAATCCTAAATAAAATCTTAGCAAAACGATTACAAGTCATCACTAGGATAATACATTATGATCAAGTAGGATTTATTCCAGGAATGCAGGGTTGGTTCAATATTAGGAAAACTGTTAGTATACTCAATTATATCAACAACAAACCTATCAGAAATCACATGATCATATCAATAGATGATGAAAAAGCTTTTGACAAAATACAGCATCTATTCCTATTAAAAACACTAGAGAGTGTAGGAATAAATGGACCGTTCCTAAAAATAATTAGCAGTATCTATCTGAAACCATCAACAAGCATTATATTCAATGGGGAAAGGCTAGAGGCATTCCCAATAAGATCAGGGGTGAAACAAGGGTGCCCATTATCACCACTACTATTCAATATTGTATTAGAAATGTTAGCATCGGGGCGGCTAGGTGGATCAGTGGATAAAGCACTGGCCCTGGAGTCAGGAGTACCTGGGTTCAAATCCGGTCTCAGACACTTCATAATTACCTAGCTGTGTGGCCTTGCGCAAGCTACTTAACCCCATTGCCTTGCAAAAAAAAGAAATCTAAAAAAATTAAAAAAAAGAAATGTTAGCATCAGCAATTAGAGAAGAAAAAGAAATTGAAGGAATTAGAATTGGGAAGGAAGAGACAAAACTCTCACTCTTTACAGATGACATGATGGTCTACCTAGAGAATCCCAAGAAATCATCTAAAAAACTACTGGAAACAATTAGCAATTTTAGCAGCATTGCAGGTTATAAAATAAACCCTCATAAATCCTCAACTTTTCTATATATGTCTAGCAAGAAACAGCAGGAAGAGCTAGAAAGAGAAATCCCATTCAAAGTAACCTCAGACAATATAAAATATTTAGGAGTCTATTTGCCAAGACAGATTCAGAATCTTTTTGAAAACAGTTATAAAACACTTCTCACACAAATTAAATTAGATTTAAATAACTGGGCAAATATCAACTGCTCATGGATAGGTAGAGCTAATATAATAAAAATGACAATTCTACCAAAACTAAACTATCTGTTTAGTGCCCTACCAATCAAAATTCCAAAAAATTACTTTAACGAGTTAGAAAAAATTGTAAGTAAATTCATATGGAGAAATAAAAAGTCAAGAATTGCCAGGAACTTAATGAAAAAAAGTGCAAAAGAAGGTGACTTAGCCCTACCCGATCTAAAATTTTATTATAAAGCATCAGTCATCAAAACTGGCTAAGAAATAGAGTGGTGGACCAGTAGAATAGACTAGGTGTAAAAGCAGGAGATGATTATAGTAATCTGTTGTTTGATCAACCCAAAGAGTCCGGCCATTGGGATAAAAACTCCCTCTTTGATAAAAACTGCTGGGATAATTGGAAGTTAGTATGGAAGCAATTTAGATTAGACCAACACCTCGTACCCTTTACCAAGATAAGATCCAAATGGTTACAGGATATAGACCTAAAAAAACAATACTATAAGCAAATTAGAAGATCAAGGACTAGTCTACCTGTCAGATCTATGGAAAGGGGAACAGTTTATAACTAAGGAAGAGTTGGAGAACATCACCAAAAACCAATTAGATGATTTCCATTACATTAAATTAAAAAGCTTATGCACAGATAAAACCAATGTAACCAAGATCAAAAGAAATGTAGTAAATTGGGAAATAATCTTTACAACTAATGATTCTGACAAAGGACTCTAAAATATCTAAAATATACAGAGAACTGAGTCATATTTTTAAAACAAAAAACCATTCCCCAATTCACAAATGGTCAAAGGATATGCAAAGGCAATTTACAGATGAGGAGATCAAAGTAATCCATAGTCATATGAAAAAATGCTCTAAATCATTAATTATTAGAGAAATGCAAAGTAAAGCTTCTCTGAGGTACCACCTCACACCTCTCAGATTGGCCAGTATGACCAGGAAGGATAATGATCATTGTTGGAAGCCATGTGGGAAATCTGGGACACTATTACACTGTTGGTGGAGCTGTGAACTCATCCAACCCTTCTGGAGAGCTATTTGGAACTGTGCCCAAAGGGCAACAAAAATGTGCATACCCTTTGACCCAGCAATACCACTACTGGGTCTATACCCTGAAGAGATGAGGAAAAAGGGTAAAAACATTACTTGTACAAAAATATTTATAGCAGCCCTGTTTGTGGTGGTAAAGAATTGGAAATCCAGTAAATGTCCTTCAATTGGGGAATGGTTTAGCAAACTGTGGTATATGTATGTCATGGAACACTATTGTTCTATTAGAAACCAGGAGGGATGGGAGTTCCGGGAAACCTGGAGGGATTTGCATGAACTAATGCTGAGTGAGATGAGCAGAACCAGAAAAACACTGTACACCCTAACAGCAACATGGGAGTGATGTTCATCCTTGAAGGACTCACTCATTCCATCAGTGCAACAATCAGGAACAATTTTGGGCTGTCTGCAAAGGAAAGTACCATCTGTATCCAGATAAGGAGCTGTGGAGTTTGAACAAAGTGCAAGGACTATTCCCTTTAATTTAGAAAAAAACAGATATCTTATTGTCTGATCTTGTTACCTCTTAGGCTTCTCTTCTCTTTAAGGATATGATTTCTCTCTCATCACACCCAATTTGGATCAAGGTACAAAATGGAAACAAAATAAAGACTGACAGAGTGCTATCTGTAGGGGCGGGGAGGGAAGCAAGATTGGGGGGAAATTGTAAAATTCAAATAATATCTTTAATAAAAATAAATTTAAAAAATTAATAAAAGATGAGGAGGCCAAAGGAAAGGTAAGTGATTTTTTAAAGATTACTCTGATAATAAGCTTTAAAGGATTAAATTCTAAGGTCCCAGGTTCTTCATTTCTTTTTCATGTGTGTTCTCTACTAATAATCATTATGAATTATAACCCTTCCTTGCCTTAGTATATGGATATTTAGATCACTATAGTCATATAATCAAATAAATGAATGAATTAATAGATGGATGGACAAATAAACAAATCAATGAATGAATACATATATAAATAGATAGATGAATAGACAGATATTCTGTTATCTGTTGACCAAACTTCTGAGAATGACTTCTTTGGACTTAGGTAGATTATCTTTGTATGACACGTTTTTGTTGTTTATTCTTTATTCTTGAAGAGGACCATGTCATCAGGAGGGTGATGCCATGACACACAAGTGAAATGAATTTTAGTGAAAAGGGGCTGTGAAAAGACACTTTCTCCTCTGGAGCTATTTGGATCCAGTGGCAAGATACAGATCAGGATGACTGGCAATGGCCCCCTGTAATGACATTTAATCTATCAGAGAGTCCACACTTAAACTCTCTTAAGTATGTTCTTGAAATACCCATATAATCTCAAAGCCAAGAGAAGTCCAAGAAGACTAGAGGAAAACATAACCACAAAATGGAGGCTGATTATTTCCAGTAATGTCCTTAAAGTCCACAAGATGGGGATATTTTTCTATGAAAGTAGTCACAGGATTTAAAACAAAAGTTTATCTTGATCTTTATTTCCAAAAGAGAAAAGTTGGAATTTTCTCTAAATGAGAGGGGAAAATAAGATTTTGAGAATGTATGTTCTTACTTGTGGCAGTATTTTTATAAGTTTGTATAATAAACCTTTGGGTTATCAGCTTTTAGGGAACATGAAAGACTTGAATGCACATTATGGGACTTTCCTGTTTCTCTGGCTCATTGTTCCCATTCAGGTTATGTAAACTATCTGTACTCCTGGGGCAAATTTAGTTTCCAAAACTAAAGAAAAAGATTTATTTACAGACTAAGGAAAACAACAGAACCTATGTTAGAGACCTTAGATAGAGTCCATCTATAAGTGAAGAATTCTTTCCTACAGAATACTATAGTCTCAGATTACATGCAACTGGATAGGCAGTTCAAGATGCAAACTTGTAATGTGACTTAGAACATGTTTCCTTTGAAAGACCCTGAGTTCAAGGCAGGGAGTTCCTGTATCTATGGCTAAAGAAGTTCTTGAATCATTGACTGCCTCTCAATGAGAGCTTCTCCTGAGTAGTTACCTCTCTGGATTATCTCCAACTGGCCAACTGACCACTTTATGTTACAGAAGGGGATAGTGGAGAATTTCCTACAGAGAAATAAAAAGATCACATTTTGCAAAATGACAAAAAGAGGACTTAAGCCCTCTACAAGGATCTGAGAAGAATGAAGTAACATGAAGAATGCAATATCACCTGCTAAAGGTCCATAAGGACCTCCCTAGGAAGGAACTGGCTGCAAGGAAACCATTGAGGAACATAACTCTGGTTTCAAAGATCCTTGCTAGTATAGGCCTGCAATGGAGGTGAGACACTCATGTAAATGATATCCCAGAGATAATGAATTGATGACATCTTTGCAACTTGGATTTCAAGAAATCTATTCTTGGAGACTTCTGGGAGAAAGAATATATGAAGATGACTAGCTATTCTAATTCCCCACTAGACCAGAGGAAACCAGTGCAGGGTCAGGCAGGATACCCAGTCTCTGTATGTTTGTTCCTTTGACCTTTGGGAAACTCTCCAAAATTCTAACCACATAAAATAGAAATTGGAAGTTACTTTTTCCCTGCCCCTGCCCCAAGAAATGGTGGGGGACATTGGAGGAGGAGACTGCTTGCCCCCTCAATTACTTATTTAAAAAAAAGATTAACTCAGAGTTTAAATCTGTGTTAAATTGGTGAAAGATTTCTTTTTCCTTCAGGAGCAAATTGAGCTCAGAAGAAAAAAGAAATTCTATTCCTTAATGGAGAGAGAGCTGATCTTCAAGACCAGACAGACCTGGATTCAAAGTCCTATTTCAGACATTATGGGCATTATCTGTGTCCCTGAACACCCTGAACACTCCCTGATTCTCTAGAGACCTAAAAATATTTACTAAGTGCTTTTCATGTGGCAACCACTATATTAAGTGCTGAAAATATGAATAGAAAAAGCAAGACAGTTCCTGCCCTCAAAATGTTTATACTCTAATAGGAGGAGGCAACATATATAGGTACCTGACTGTAAGATAGAAGGAAAGGTCCAGAAGTCATAGGGGTGAAATAGGGCAAATGACAAGACCCAATAGACTATAAAATTCATTAGGAAGATAGAAGACAGTTTTCAGAGTTTGCATAGTATGGACACAAAGTAGATAAGTAGGACAAGGAGATTTGTTGGATTTCATGTAAATGGTTTACCACTTTTGTTATTACTTCTGAAACCATTTCCTTTTTGACAAAAGAAGAAATTCATCTGTCACTAAATCTTCTTATTAAAGATGGCAGTGAGTAGAAATTTGGGTCTCTGTAGTACAGTTGAGAATGACTAGATGACAGGCAGGCAAAAGTCCCAAACACAATGGAGGGACATTGAAATCAAGTCAACAAGGTAAATGAAAGTTTACTAAACAAGATCCTAAGAAGACCTTTATGGTATGTTCAGGATGCCTAACATGGAGTAACCCCAACAATGATAGTCTGTTAATGTCCTTATCTCCTAAAATGGAGGCACTCTTCATCTCTTATGGTATACAGGGAAGTATATAGGTAAGTACAGTCTTCTGTGATTGACTAGGTAACCTGCCTTTAACATTGGCAGAACTGAGAATCATTCTTTCAGGCTCATTATTTACTGATACATCAGAAAGTAAAGATGACTCTTTACCCACAATTTGGGCAGGGTCTAGAAACTGAACCAGCAAAGAGAGATGAACTTCCTTCCTCTGCTCTTGCTTTCTTACCTGACTCCAAGAAATGAGCCTTAATGTGCCCTTTTGATCTTCACCAGACTCTGAACTACCCCCTTTCTTTGGAGTTTGAGTCATGGTGATTCTGGAACTAGGGATAGTGCAGCCAGCCAGATCAGCAAGGAAGTCAAGAGAAGTAAAGAAGCCTGGGACTGAAACCCAAAGGGGTTTTGGACTTGGAACTGGGACTAAGCTCCATAGCTCTGAACTAAATCATGAACCTAATCCCCCCTTCCAGGTGTAAGGTGACCTTCTACATGTTTGGAGAGAAAATTTACATATTTGTGATTGTATCTTTTGGAGTAAATACTTCTTTGTAAAAGTTAAACTAAATTGTTTAGTTAAATGAAATTAGAATGTAGAGGGAAACCCCCTACACTAGGGGGAACACAATAAATAGAGGTTGGAGATATGTGCAAAAAAGGCTAGTCACCTAAAGAGCACTGAAGAATCCAAGAGTAAGGGCATTAAATTTAATACACCTGGCCTTAAGGTGGAGAAGACCAGGACAGTCAACATTAGAGATGTATAAATCTCTTGGCTTCTCTGAAATACACAACAAACAAGCCAAACCTGGGAAAGGGGGTGATTTTATTACTTGGGTAGGAGACTCTCATTAAAGCTCTGTCAGTAAGGGAAGCATTCCTTAAATTAATTGTAAGCAAGGGGGCAGAAGGCTTTACTTTTACAAACGATTTTTAATCTGAATTACATGAACTTTTTAAGAACAAATTTCACAACTGAAATTTAACACAATTGATTTTCTTTGGAATGTTGTGTATTAATTTTATGCATTTAAATATATTATTCTGGAAAAGTTGACATAGATTTTACCAGGCTTCTATAAGAATACATAAAAGAGAGATGGTTGAGTCCCTGACCTAGTAGCTCCTGCCTTCTAGATTCTTTATTCATGATACTATTGAGAGTACCCCTAAAAGGGAAAAACACCCCCCATTAAGCCCTACAGATTATTACATTAGTACAAATGAAAAATGATCAGGACCTGAAGTAAGAAAATGATAATGTTATTGATCATTCTCTTATTGTGAAAGTAGAATTGATGAGATGTGATGAGTAAAGGAAGAGTTTGATGACTTCAAGATTACAATCCTTGGTAACTGGAAGATTAAAAGTATCGGGGTGGCTAAGTGACTCAGTGTATAGAACACCAGCCCTGGAGTCAGGAGTACCTGAGTTCAAATCCCACCGCAGACACATAATAATTACCTAGCTGTGTGGCCCTAGACAAGCCACTTAACCCCATTGCCTTGCAAAAAAAAAACTAAAAAAAAAGATGAAAAAAGTATCCACAATAGAAATATGTAATTTTGGAAGAAGGGTGAGTTTAGACTTATTAGATTTGTTGAATTTCGAATACCTAATGAACACCTAATTTGAGATGTACTATAGGCAATACTACAAGAATGGAGTTCAGGAGAGACTGGAACTATTATAGGAGTTGTCTATATAAAGGTGATATTGAACCCATGAGAACTGAGGAGATTTAGCTATAGACAAAAAGAGGAAAGAAGAGGGCAGAGAATGGGTCCTGGGATACACTTATATGTAGGGAGTAGGAAAAGATGATGATTCTCATTGCTAGAATATATGTAATTAATATATTACTCATAGATAACATAGCATATGATGTTATTTGCTGTATATTACTCATGTTCTCTTGCTGTTATGTTTTTTGCTTAATTATATGTATATTTGATGTTTAAGTTAGTACTCTCTCTCTATATATATATATATATAATGTGCTTATTTGATATACACATTAGTATACAGTATTGCTTTGTATGTATGTGATGTTACCTATACATATAGTTACTTTGTTTTCTGAGTCTTGTGTATGCAGCTTTGTCCTAAATGTAGTAATTATGTGCAATGTGTTTGTTTTTTTCTATTATTATAACATTACATATAATTCTAATGGGAATGTCATATATTAAATTCCTTCTTTAGTTACCAGTAACTCTAACATATGCTCGTTTTTGTGTACTGTTCACAGATATCTTCATATAGCCTACATAATGTCCATTTTTGAAGAAAATGACAATAATAGGGAAGTGATGCCTTGACAAGCATATGAATTGGATTTTGAGTGAGGGCGATACTGTGCTAAGTCACCAGCCTCACTTTTTCCTCCAGAGCCATCTGGGTCCAGTGACCAGATATGAATCAGGACAACTAGAGATGACCCTGGATGTGAGGCAATCAGGGTTAAGTGACTTACCTAAGGTCACACAGCTAGTAAGTGTCAAGTTTATGAGGCCAGATTCAAATTCCCATCCTCCTGAATGCAAGACCACTGTTCCACCTAGCTACCCTTTGCCTTTATAGACTACATAATTTTTTTATGGCCACAGATTCTACATTGACGGAGAGAAGTTAATATATGAAAGTACGAAAGGCTTGTACATAATCATAATCATAACATATATTATTATTATTAATAATAATAATTATAGGAATTGAAAATAAAGATTGAGTGATGGTGATACTCCAGTCTGGTCTCAAGGTGGCAAATGGATTATCCTTGCTTTCTCCCTTCCCTTTCATTCCAATGAGAAACCAAAGCATATTGGAGTGAGGGAGGTTGAGTTAAGAAAAAGTGCACAGGTGTGCACACACACGCACACAAAACTTGCAGGGCCTCAGACTCATTCAACTCCTATTGAATTTCTTTAGCATTGACCTCTAAAAGGGATTTTGGAGTTCATAAGGGAACTGAAGAGGAGTTTGGGTGACTTTATTAGCTTAAGATATGTAGAGACTTCAGTTAGAAATGTTGACCATGGCAAATAGAAAGAACTGAATACAAAGAAAAATGAAATCTGCAGCTTCTACTTAGCTACCTGGTTCTGTATCCCAAAAGAGTTTGGCTATTAGAAGGAAATCTCTCCTCTGGAAATAAAAACTCACATGTATCTTTAACTTTGGGATTTCACATTTCCATCTTCTTATAGAGAATACAGTTAAAGTTGTTTTTTCCCTGTAGCCTGAGAACCTGGTATATGAAGACATTGGCTCTCTTCATTAAAAAAAAGTTAAAGTGATATGAGGAACAAGATGGGATCATTTTCTGTTATCCTTAGAACTGCTCAGACCTTGCCAAATTATAAATTATGCACAAAAAATAAAGCAACTCCACATGTTTTCTTGGTATAAGACATCCAGAATTCAAAGGAAGATTTTTTTTGAAATATCATGAACCAACATTCACTAACTCTGAGCCTACCTATCACTCTTCCATAACCTCCCATGCTACTGACAGCAGAGACTGAACTAGGAGGCTCAAGGACCCAACACATAGGGTAGGACTTGCAATAAAACCCAACTTCACGACTCAATACTCCTTCTCTATTTCCCGTGCCATGGATACCCCAACTACAGGCTGTAGAATGTAGAACTTTGCCCAAGAAGTCACAGACAACCAGAGTAGCAAGCAACAGTCCTCCAGGAGAAAAAGCCTACTGGGGTGGGGATGTGTGTCACAATCATGTAGCACCAGTGCAGAGATATTGATGCTAAACTAAAGAATTTGAGGAACAGAGGAACCAGAACAAGACACCATATGTGTGTGTGTGCGGGTGGAGGGAGGATGGGAGTGGGAAAGCTGTGCAGCACTCTGCTAAGCCTGAGGGTAAGAGCTCAGGGTTCAGTTGGACCAAAAGTCATTTGGAGTAAATGTTTCCAAAAGTCTCTTGGGTCAGAAACCTAATCTGGTGAAGCATGATTGCCCAACAGGAGAGAAGGCTAAGACTTTTTGAGATCTGGCCCCCAAGAAAACTACCATCAGAAGACAGTCAGAAAATCAATAGGGAAAATTAGGAGACAAATAAAAACTGGAATTACCAAAGATCTCGGGGAAAAGAAAACTCAAAAACATTGAATATAATTAGATAATTAAAAAAGGAAAAAACAAACAGAAAGAAATGTGATGTCAAGATCAAGTAAATGAATCAATACCAAAACGCAAAGGAAAATGAGCTAATATTTGATGAACAGGGGACACTGCGGAATGTGAGGAGAACATGTGGCCATAACACACTGCTTCTGAGTGGTTCCAAAGGGAAATAAGAATTATGAGGAAAAGAATGTTCAGACCAAAAATAATAGATGGAATAGAAGAACTGCAAACTACAATGTCAAATCTCATTTAAAAAATAGAGAATAATAGATTGATAATGAAAATACACAGAAGTAGGGAAACAATCTATATTCTAGAAGAAGAGAAGAAAAAATAACATTAAAAGAAAATATGCTCATATGCAAGCAAAATATTCTAATCTCAAAGACAGGATGCTTAGAGAAAACTTACAGACTATAGACCTTCCAGAAGAATATAAGATAATAAACTTTAATACCATAATACAGGATATAATAGCAGAGAAAACCTATGTCCCTATTCTGAACACAGAAAATGAAAGTCCAGTTGCAAGAATCCACAGATTGCCTTAAAAAGGGGGGGGGGGGGCTGAAAACTCCATTAAGCATAGTGATTAAATTTAATAATTTAATTTAATAACAACAAATTCTGCAAATAACCAGAGGGAAAGACCTTTGAATACAAAGAAAAGGAAATTAGAATAATTCAAAACTACTCTTTACCCACCAGAAAATAAAGTATGAATAAATTTATGTCATTTAATACTAAATGGCATGAGCATAGTTAAACAGCAAATCATCTGACAAAATCTGAGGGCTTAAGTGAAATAAAGGCTAGCTCTCTATAAGTCAATAATGTGACCTATCAGCCTGCAAAGAAAGAAGCATAACATCCAAGGTTGGGGAGGGGGGCAGCTCCCCTAGGGAGATTTGCTTTGGTTAGAACAAATAGGATCATAGGATTTTTGTTTTAAAGATGAAAAAGACTTGAAAGAAAGAAGGGAAAGAACATTTATTAAGCACCTACTGTGTATTTTTTAACTATACTACAATGCTTGAATTATAGTCCTATATCTCTGAGTACCACATTATAGGAAAGAAATTCATAGGCCAGAGAATGTCCATAGCAGAGCAGTCAGGATATTGAAGGGTCCCTAGTTCATGCACTGGAGGTGTTTTAGCCAGGAAAAATCTCTACTTATAGAAGGCTGTCATGTACAAGAGGGATTGGACAATTTTATTGAACCCAGAGGGCATACCTAAAAGAAATGAGTGGAGTTTGGAAGAAAAAAAAATACATTTGACATAAGAAGAGGAAAAAAATATCACTAATTAGATTAGAACTATCCAGAAGTGGATGAGTTTCCCTCATTTGAACCCTTCAAGTAAAAGCTAGATGACAATATTTTTTTTCCATTTATATTGCAGCGGAGAGTTTCAATTCAAAAGGGATTGGGTAATATCTCTGAACTTTTTTCCAACTCTGAGATGGGGTGATTCAATAGGGAATAGCACCATCTATTGAGTGAATATAAACATAACTATGCAATCTGATGTTCAGCATCTTCGAGAATTGTCTGAGCAAACTCAAAAAAAAAAATTGTTTATGCAGCTGTCCCAAGGGACAGGGAACTGAGGTAAGCATTAGGCTGGAGTCAGGGCTGTGAGGAGAAGCAAGTCTCTTTTAATTGGTTGCTGTTTGTTCAGAAGGAGGTGCAAATAGTTTAATTTAGAACATCTGCCTAGGGACATTGTAAGCATGCAGAACTGGCTATTCTTCAGCTTCGGCTGCTTGGAAATGCAAACTTCCTAAATTTAAACATATGAAAAACAGAATGGGGTCATGAGACATAATCCCATGTAGCAGTTTGGGGCATATCCCCAACACACAGGCAAGTCCCTAAAAGTATGACTACTCCAAGTTCAGAGTAAACTGTAACATGTTTACGTTCCATAATCCTTCAGAAAATACAATTAATAAAAAAAGCAAAAAGAACATTATTTAATTCTCTAACTTTGCAAAGCACTTTACAAATATATCTGATTACCCTCAAAAGAACCCTGGGACATAGTGCTATTATATTCTCCCTTTTATAGATGAAGAAATGGAGAGTTTTAGTGACTTTCCCAGGATCACATAACTAGTGAAAATCTAGAGCATGTATTTGAATTTAGTTCTCCTGATGCTCTGTTTTTACTATGCCATCTCGTGGCTGTTTAATGAAATGGCATCATAAGAACAGTTAAAAAATGAATATCCTTAAGTCTAATCTTTTCTTTGGAATTCTTTTCTTGGTCCAAGGCTTGGGTTTCATGGTCAATGATGCATCCCAGCTTATTCTTCCCAATTTTCAGTCACCAAAAGGCTAGATTATAAGTGAATTAATGGTTATTTTCTCACTAAACATCTCTAACATTCAGGGTTCCTATCTTCTAATCCTGAATACTTTCTATTCTTTCATGTAGATGTGTATTTTTGTTGTTCAGTTATTTTCAGTTGTGACTGACTTTGTGAGCCAATTTGGGGTTTTCTTGGCAAAGATACTAGAATAAACAGTCATTTCCTTCTGTAGCTCATTTTATAGATGAGGAACTGAGACAAACAAGGTTAAGTGATTGTCCAAGAACACCCAGCTAGTGTCCAAGGCCATATTTGAACTCAAGCCTTTCTGACTCCAGGCTTTCCATAGAATAACAATAACTGAATTATCAGTTATTAATATTGTCTTAATGACTTTTTCATCAGACATTTGTCTAAAAAGGTGTAAGTTTTCTGCATGCAAAAGGTAATGAAACTCTTTGAAAACTTAGGCAGATTGAACTAAGAAAGGGAAGAATGAGAGCTAAGTTGCAATATCAAGAAGAAGTCCTTAAATTGGGTCTCACTTAGACAACCTTCCTTGTTAAAAGTAACTAGATCATGTAAACAATTACCAGCACACACTGGAGACACCATACAGCTATAAAGATTAATACAGATAATGTACAAGACAAATAAAATGTAATTTTAGTAGAGGATACACAAGCTTCTGAGAGTAGTTAAAGAGAGAGGTGAACATTCTATATATGAGGACAAGTCAATGCAGAAACCTCGAGATAGGAAATGGTGTGTCATGGCAAGGTCAGTTTGACTTAACTGTAGAGTGTGTGGAAAGGAGAAATGTGAAATGAGACTGGAGAGGTAGGATGCATAAAATTCTATTACAGATTTTTCACCTCCAAACAGAAGAATTTATATTTGAATTTAGAAGTGATAGGGAATTACTAGAGATTATAAAATGGGGGGGGGGGGAGAAGAGACTTGATATGGTAATACCTATGCTTCAGGAAAATTTCTGTCTCTGTGAAGGATAAATTAGAGTAGGGAAAGATTTAAGTTGAGAGACCAGGTAGGAGATTATGAGTTATTTTTTGGACATTTTGAATTCAGATGCTTTAGAAACATACAAGTAGAGATGTCAAATATGCATAAATAGATTAAAATTACTAGAACTCTGGGTATATAGATTTGAGTCATCTAGAAAGAAAAAAGTTTAATCCAACAGATCTGACAAAAATAACCATTTAAGAGAATGCAGACAGAGAAAGAGATTCAAGACAAAGCCTTGCTATACATTTATGCAGAAGTGACTTGGTGTCCCATGATCTGAATATTCGTAGAGAAGTAGCAGCAGCAGTGATGACTCTATACTATAGGGTTGATGACAATTGCATTCTTTTTTTAAATTTAAATTAATTTTTATTAAAGATATTATTTGAGTTGTACATTTTCCCCCAGTCTTGCTTCCCTCCCCCCTCCCCCCCCCCCCACAGAAAGCACTCTGTCAGTCTTTACTTTGTTTCCATGTTGTACCTTGATCCAAATTGGGTGTGATGAGAGACAAATCATATCCTTAAAGAGAACAGAAGTCTAAGAGGTAACAAGATCAGACAATAAGATATCTGGTTTTTTTTTCTAAATTAAAGGTAAAAGTCTTGATCATTGTTCAAATTCCACAGTTCTTTCTCTGGATTACAGATGATATTCTGCATTGCAGACAGCCCCAAATTGTCCCTGGTTGTTGCACTGATGGAATGAGCAAGTCCTTCAAGGTTGATCATCACCCCCATGTTGCTGTTAGGGTGTACAGTGTTTTTCTGGTTCTGTTCATCTCACTCAGCATCAGTTCATGCAAATCCCTCCAGGTTTCCCCGAAATCCTGTCCCTCCTGGTTTCTAATAGAACAATAGTGTTCCATGACATACATATACCACAGTTTGTTAGGCCATTCCCCAATTGAAGGACATTTACTGGATTTCCAATTCTTTGCCGCCACAAACAGGGCTACTATGAATATTTTTGTACAAGTAATGTTTTTACCCTTTTTCCTCATCTCTTCAGGATATAGACCCAGTAGTGGTATTGCCGGGTCAAAGGGCATGCACATTTTTGTTGCCCTTTGGGCATAGTTCCAAATAGCTCTCCAGAAGGGTTGGATGAGTTCACAGCTCCACCAACAGTATGATAGTGTCCCAGATTTCCCACATCCCTTCCAACAATGTTCATTATCCTTCCTGGTCATACTAGCCGATCTGAGAGGTGTGAGGTGGTACCTCAGAGAAGCTTTAATTTGCATTTCTCTAATAATTAATGATTTAGAGCATTTTTTCATATGACTATGGATTACTTTGATCTCCTCATCTGTAAATTGCCTTTGCATATTCTTTGACCATTTGACACTTGCATTCTTGACAATTCTTTTGCGTCTTTCCCTATTTATTATTGTTGGACTGTCTCTATATAAGAACATCAGCAGACCCAGATATGGAGGTTCTTTGTAAGTGAGGCAGGTGGAATCTGACCAGTGTAGGCAGCAGAAGACAACCCTAGCTGGTTCTTGGCTAATAGACCAAAAGACAAAGATGTTGCATAGAAATTCTATGTGTAGAGTTTAGCAAAAATATATCAATGGCAATATTGTAAAAAACCATAAGTTTTTGAATTCACCTAACTTTCTGGATAAGATGATACCTAGGTAAGACTATTTGTCTCAGGGCAGCTAGGTGAAACAATGGATAGAGCACTGACCCTGGAGTCAAGAGAGCCTGAGCTCAAATCTAGACTCAGATACTTGGATACTTACCAGCTATGGTAAGTGAACATGAACCTCTTCCACACCATTTATGGTAAATAAACACTCTCAGGGTCTCTCTGAAGAACTTTGGAATTGATTGTGAGACATGGAAAATACTGGCACATGGCTTATTCTGCCCTCATCAGAGAAGATGCTATGCTTTATGAGCAAAAAAGAATTGCAGTAGCTTAAAAGAAATGTGAGATGTGCAAATTTAGAGAATCTTCCTCCCAAATATTCCTATGAATTATTTGTGCCCAACATGTGATAAAGCATTCCAAGCTTGTATTGATCAGATCAGACATACTGTACCGTGACCCTGACATAGTGATGTCATTTTAGTCCTCTGAGCAGGAAGGATAACTACCAACAACCAAGTAAATGAACATCCCTGATCCTCCACTTTTTTGACTAAAGACCTCCAGTAATAATAAATAATAAATAGTATCTATCTAAAACTATCAACAAATATTATTTGTAATGGGGATAAATGGAGCATTTCCAATAAAATCAGGAGTGAAACAAGGATGTCCATTATCACCATTACTATTCATTATAATATTAGAAAGGCAAGCTATAGCAATAAGAGAAGAAAAAGAAATTGAAGAAATCAGAATTGGCAATGAGGAAGCAAAGCTTTCATTCTTTGCAAATGATATGATGGTATACTTAAAGAACATGAGATAATCATCTAAAAACTCCTTGAAACAATTAACAAATTCAGCAAAGTAGCGGAATATAAAATAAATACACATAAAATATCCACATTTCTATATATAAATAACAAAGCCAAAGAACAAGAGGTAGAAAGAGAAATTCCATTTAGACAGCATAAGATACTTGGTAATCAACCTCCCAGGACAAACCCAGAAACTGTATAAACACAATTATAAAGCATTTCTCATCCAAATATAGTCAGATCTAAATAAATGGGAAAATGTCAATTGCTCATGATTAGGTCAAGCTATTATAGTAAAAATGAAAATTCTACCCAAATTAAATTACTTATTTAGTTCCATACCAATCAAATTACCAAATAACTATTTTACCAAGTTAGAAAAAAATAGTAACAAAATTTATCTGGAACAACAAAAGGTCAAGAATAGTAAAAGAACGGATGAAGAAAAATGTAAAGGAAGATGGCCTAGCTCTACCAGATCTAAAACTATACTATAAAGCAGAAGTCATCAAAACTAACTGGTACTAGTTAAAAAATAGAGTAATGGATCAGTAACCTATCAGATTAGGATAGGTTCAAAAGATACAGTAGTAAATGACTACAGTAATCTATTGTTTGACAAGCTCAAAGACATCAACTTCTGAGATAAGAACTCATTATTTGAGAAAAATTGTTGGGAAAACTGGAAAATACTATGGCAAAAACTAGGCATAGACGCACATCTCACACTCTATACCAAAATAAGATCAAAATGAGTACAACTTTTAGACATAAAGGGCAACACCACAGATAAATTAACATACTAAGAAATACTCTATCTACCAGATGGACAAATTTATGACCAAACAAGAAACAAAGTTCATTATAAACTGCAAAATGAATGATTTTGACTATATTAAATTTAAAAGGTTTTGCACTAATAAAATCAATGCTGCTAAAATTAGAAGGAAAGAAGAAAGCTAAGAAAAAAATTTCACAACTAGGAGTTCTGACAAAGATCTCATTTGTTAAATATAAAGAGAATTGCATCAAATTTTTAAGGTTGCAAGTCATTCCCCAATTGATAAATGGTCAAAGGATATGAATAGACAGTTTTCAAATGAAGAAATTAAAGCTAAATTTAATCATAGGAAAAAATGCTCTAAAATTTGGAATTACGCCAAAAGGGGAACAAAAATGTGCATATCCTTTGATCCAGCAATACCACTACTGGGTCTATACCCTGAAGAAATGAGGAAAAAGGGTAAAAACATCACTTGTCCAAAAATATTCATAGCAGCCCTGTTTGTGGTGGCAAAGAATTGTAAATCAAGTAAATGCCCTTCAATTGGGGAATGTCTTAGCAAACTGTAGTATATGAATGTCATGGTGCACTATTGTTCTATTAGAAACCAGGAGGGATGGGAATTCAGGTAAGCCTGGAGGGATTTGCATGAACTGATGCTGAGATGAGCAGAACCAGAAAAACACTGTACACCCTAACAGCAACATGGGGGTGATGATCAACCTTGAAGGACTTGCTTATTCCATCAGTGCAACAATCAGGGACAATTTGGGGCTGTCTGCAATGCAGAATATCATCTGTAATCCAGAGAAAGAACTGTGGAATTTGAACAAAGATCAAGACTATTACCTTTAATTTAGGAAAAAACTAATATCTTTTTGTCTGATCTTTATGTTTCTTGCTTGGGGATATGATTTCTCTCTCATCACACTCAATTTGAATCAATGTATACCATGGAAACAATATAAAGACTGACAAGTCGCCTTCTATGGGGGGTGGGGGGAAGGAAGTAATATTAGGGGAAAAACTGTAAAACTCAAAATAAATAAAATCTTTTTTTTAATGCTCCAAATCATTATTGATTAGAGAAATGCAAATTAAAACAACTTTGAGGTATCACTTTACATCTATCAGATTGGCTAAGATGAGAAAAAGGGAAAATCAATGTTGGAGAGGGAAAGAAAGAGAAGAATAGGGGAAGAGAGGGAAGAAGAGGGGAAGGGAGGGAAAGGAAAGACGTTTTCTAGGATGATTTTACTCTTTGCTTCAGAAATGATGACTTTCCAGTTTTTAAATCCAGGAGCATTTTATACACTGGTACACTATTTACTCCAGGAGACCTCTCGAGCAGGTTGCCTGTGTTTCTTCACTTGATTTTTTTTTTTATACTTGTAAAATGAAAGTGTTATCTACTGGAGTAAAAAAAAAATAGAAGAGACATCTGCTGCCAGCACAAGTAAATGCTTACTTGTGTGATAAAGAATTGGCAGAACTTTTTTACTCATGTTCTTTGATAGAAGAACCTCATGCACATGGAAATTTCAGAGAAGACAATAAATTGAATTCATTCTCTCTCACTGGAAAAAAAAAATTAGGAAATACTAAATTTCAGTTAGAAGTTAATGAAACCAAATATGTAATTTTTCCCATACAATTCACAGTTTCCTTGAAATCTATCTACAGGCTGAGGTCTCTGTTAGGAAACCCTGAATTAGTCCACCCTTCTCATTTTACAGAAGAAGAAATCGAGACCATGAGGTGTTAATCAATTTGTCAAAGGTAACACAGAGTCAGGATTTAAACCCAGATTCTCTAATTATAAGTTTAGCACCATTTCCACTATCTTTTCTCCTTTGCTCATGTAAAATGGTCTTTATAGTCAGTTGAAATTTGCATACCTTCAGTTTCCATGTATGCATGGAAACAAAGTTATAGTCCTTAGAAGAGCCTATGAGAAAGAAAAATAACTAGTTAGTATTCACATAGTGCTTTATTTAAAGTTTGTTACCTCATTGGTTACTCATAACAATCCCATTATTGCCTCCATTTTACAGAAGAGGAAACTGAGGCAGGGAGAGAGCAAATAACTTACAAAGGGTCAAGCAAGTAAGTATCTGAACCAGGATGATGATCTTTCCTCACTCCAATCCAATACTCTGCCTATTGTGCAACCTAAACATCTCAAATGAAATATATAACTTAAACCATGGGGGGCAGAGCCAAGATGGTGGCTTGAAGGCAGCATTTCCTGGGAACTCCTTCCCCCCAAAACTCCAAAAGCCAATAAATGATGACTCTTGCCAAAATTTAGAGGGGCAGAACCCACAGAAAGACTGAGTGATACATTTTCCCAGTCCAAGATAACTTAAAAGTTCCACTAGAAAGGTATGTTTCACCAGGACCGGGAGTTGGAAAAAGCCCTGGTCACAGCACAGCCCTGGAACAGCTTGAAGGGATGGGGAGAGAATTCTGCTAACCAGAATGAGTGTGGAGTGAGGGAGCACCAGCCAAAGAACCTGCAACAAGAACCTGGAGAAAGCAGGCTGCAACCCAGGGCACAGCCCACAGATGTTAAGGGGGTCAAGGAAGACTGCAGAAATTTCTCTGCTCTCCCTTGGGGTAGGACTCTGCTGTTTGCCCATACTCAGAGCCAAGCTGCAGTTTGGGCTTCCATACTAAGATAGCCAAACAGAACTCCTCCTTACAGCTCCAGGGCAGAGAGAAGTGTAGTGGTCATCTACATATCAAAGCACAGGCAAGAGAGCATAAGACCTTGGAGGAATAAAGGTTCCAGTAGGGTGTCCCAAAAAAAATCCCCAAAGCCTTAGAAGTGCTGTAAATTAGTCTTGGGTTGAGGAAATGAGTAAACAACAGAAAAAGAAGAATCTGACCATAGAGTATTACTTAAGTCCCATGAAAGATCAAAACATATACTCAGATGATGACAAAATCAAAGCTTCTGTATCCAAAACCTCCAAAAGAAATAGAAAATGGGTTCAGACTATGGATGAGCTCAAAAAAAAAAAGACTTTGAAAAGCAATTAAGGGAGGTGGAAGAAAAATTGGGAGGAGAAATGAGAGTGATGCAGAAAAATCATGAAAACCAAATCAACAGCTTGGTGAAAGAAATACAAAAAAAATTGAAGAAAATAATATGTTAAAGTAATATGTTAATAATTTGTTAACTATGAGGAACTTAATGATATTAAACTGTTTGTATTCCTGCATGGGAAGAAGATATTGATAACTGATATGAACTTTCTCATTTATAAGAGCTGTTAGAAGTTTAGGCCTAATGGAAAAAGCAAAACAAAAGGCAAATGAGGAGAAGAATGTCTTAAAAAGCAGAATTGGACAGCTGGAAAAGGAGATAAAAAAGCTCCCTGAAGAAAATAACTCCTTCAAATTCAGAATGGAACTAAAGAAAGCTGATGACTTCGCAAGAAATCAGGAAGAAATAAAACTCTTCCAAAAAAGCCAAAAATTAGAAGAAAATGTGAAATATCTCATTGGATAAACAACCGACCTCAAAAACAGATACAGAAGAAATAATTTAAAAATTATTGGGCTATCTGAAAGCCACAATCAGGAAAAGAGCCTAGACTTCATTTTATAAGAAATAATACAGCAAAATTGCCCTGAGATTCTAGAAACAGAGGGTAAAATAGAAACTGAGAGAATTCACCAGTTACCTCCTGAAAGAGATCCCAAAAAGAAAAACTTCCAGGAATGTTATAGCCAAATTCCAAAACTCCCAAATCAAAGAGAAAATTCTAAAAGCTGCCAGAAACAAATAATTCAACTACCTCGGCTCCACAGTCAGGATTACACAGGATCTGGCAGCATCTACGTACATAAGGCCTTAGCTCATAGGGATTGGAATATGATATTCCAGAAGGCAAAAGATCTTGGTTTACAACTGAGAATCAACTACCCAGCAAAACTGTACATCCTCTTTCAGGGGAAAAGATGGACTTTCTATGAAACAGGGGACTTTAAAACTTTCCTATTAAAATAATAAGAGATGGGGGTGGCTAGGTTGCACAGTGGATAGAGCACCAGCCCTGGAGTCAGGAGTACCTGAGTTCAAATACGACCTCAGACACTTAATAATTACCTAGCTGTATGGCCTTGGGCAAGCCACTTAACCCCATTGCCTTGCAAAAATCTAAAAAAAAAAATCAAAGATGAACAGAAAGTTTATCTCCAAGTACAAAACTCTGGTGAACTATAGAGGGAGTGGAAGAGAAGGACTAACTATGAGGAACTTAATGATATTGAACTGTTTGTATTCCTACATGGGAAGAAGATATTGATAACTCATATGAACTTTCTCATTTATAAGAGCTGTTAGAAGAAGCATATGTAGATAGGAACACAGGAAGGAGCAGAATATAATGGTATAATACAGTAAAAAGATGGAGTCAATGGGTGATAAAGGAAAGTACTGAGAGGAAGGGAAAGGAGATGAAGAAGAAGCTAAGAAATTTCACATAAGAGCCAAGAAAAAGCTCTTTCAATGGAGTGGAAAGGGGGAAGGCAAGGGGGAATGAGTGAGCCTTCATTCTCATTAGAAATGGCTCAGAGAGGAAAAAACATACACACTTGAGAGGGTGAGGAAATCTATCTTACCCTAGAGAAAAATGAGAAGAAAGGGATGGGATAAGGGGGAATGGGGGGAGGGAAGGGGGGGAGTAGGTGATAGAAGAGAGGGAAGATTGAGGGAGAGAGTACTCAGATACAACACACTTTTGGAGGGCCAGGATGAAAGGAGAGAGAGAATAGAATAAATGAAAGTGGGGAGGAATAGAGTCAAGGTACAGTTAGTAATAGCAACTGTGGGGAAAATATTGAAGCAACTCTCTGGTGGACTTATGATAAAGAAAGCAACTCACCCCAGAGGCAGAGTCATTGGAATTTGAACAGAGACTGAAGTACATTTTTTTTCTCTCTCTCTCACTATTCTTAAGGTTTCTCACCTTCTGGGGGGGGGGTATGTTTACTCACAACAAAATTATTGTAATAATAGTAATAATAAATTAAAGTTCACTTGCAAAAAAAAAACAAACCTAAGCCATATGTACTAGAAGGGTCACGATTATGAATTGGCAATTATATATTTGATATGATTTCAGGGATATCAATAAATCCTTCCTCTTACTTAATATCATTTCTCATATCCTTGAGTTCAACTATTAGAGTTTTGTTTTTAAAATATCCTTTGCCTTATTAGAATTAAAGGAAAAGGGATTTTCATTCTTTGCCTATGCTATTAGAGTTGAGTAATCTGCTATTCTTTGGGCAGAGAGAGATTTGGTGGAAGTAGTCACTGAGGAACCACCATGTAGCATAAGTTTGAATTCAGATTTGGGCATTTAAGAAGAGGTTTGGGTCTAATGGAAGCCATCCCTAGATCAGGGAGAGGAGGAGAAAGAAAAACAATGGCAAGATAACTTTATTATGTATTTAGGGAATAGCAATTTGTACACAATAGATTTGCAGTTTCATATGTAATCATCATTTTATTATACTATGTTATAAAAATATTTTATTCCATAAATTAAATTTTAAATAAATAAAATTCAACAATTTAAAAAAAAAGAAGAGCTGGGGCTCAGCTGTTTTCTTTTTCTTACTGTATTTGGAAATTTCTTCAAAGAAGGCAATTACCTTTAGCCTTTACCAGCCAACAACTCAGCAAGGATAATTCTATCTAACCGTTTGCTGAGTACAAGTCTCTGAGGAATTGAGACATAGGCTAAATTAAGTCATATGGGTTAAAGGTAGAAAAATCAAAGGCTACTCAGAGGAGAGAAGAAAAGAAAATGTAAATGTAGACAGTTTTTAAAAAAAACTTAATTGTAAATTCATACATAGAATCAAAGTTACCCCTCCCCTAAGAAATAAAATAAAATAATGACAATAACAATAATGATGCCAATGATAATAATAATAGTAGTAGTAGTTAACATTTATCTAACATTTTAAGATTTGTAAAATACTTTAAAGATACAACCTATACTCTGTTTTTGCTTTTTCTTTGTAGAACTTAGTAGAGTGTCTGGGTACATAGTAAACCATAAAGGCAGATTGATTGATTATCCCATTAAAATTATTATATAACCTGAGGTTGCACACAAATGCTGAATTTTAAAACTCACACAGATGAGAAGATATAAATAGATTCCCTTAAAAGAGAGGGAATGCTCAAGTCAACAAGTCAAATAAACAAGCATTTATTAAATGCTTCCTCCACTGAAGAGGAAGGCATGGTGGTGAGTAAAGTCCAAAGTCTCAGCAGCAGAGATAGGGGAGAAATGAAGAAATGAATATGGATGGTCTAGGCCTTTTCCTTAAAATGAAGGTCCCAGAGAGAACTATCCAATCAGGGAAAGAGACTTCAGGGTAGAGTAATCTTTCAGAAGGCTGTTGTGAAATGGTTTGAGAAATATGTCCAGAATCAGGGAGTGGAGTCCAGAAAGAAATTGCCTATACTTTGATGAGATCAGAGACCTATTTAATCTTTAAATCTTCATCAGCAAGGTACCTATCAACATTGATATATAGCCATCACCAGTCATCTTGACTTTTATCTTGCCTGATGATTCTGAAAGAGAGGTTGATGACTTTATACAACTCTACCTCACTTAAATCTAATTCACTCACAAGACATCATTCCATGATATTCTTGGTCCTCTGTTAAAATGAAGGATAAACAACAACAACCTATCTATGTAGGAGAGATATTGATATGTAGCATTAAATAATTAAATACCCTAAGGAAAAAAGAATGTCCTATTGAAGTCCTGTCATATATCATCACAGTGTAGAGTTCACTCAGGGTTTTCAATAGTTAATACCAAAAGAACATAAGCTATAGCAGTCTCAATCAAGTTAGAGAAGCTTCAAGAATGGCCCTTGTGGCAGATTATTTGCCAGTTGTTAGGAAAACTACCTGCCTTGGTAACCATTTTCCACTAAATATATAAGGAAGTTGTAGTCCATATTGATGAAAAGAGAATTTACACAGGTAATAATAGTTTGAGTCTTTAAGTATTGAAGCAAGTTAGAACATGACAGTTGAAATACAATTTTGTAAAGAACTGGTAGTCATGTGTTGTTTATCTTAGAGTTATGCAACAGAATGGTCTCCAAAGAATTGAAAATAATTAGTACCCATAGGGTTATGGAAAGACACATGGTAAGTATGAGTATGCTACAAAAGCTTATAAACAAGAAATTAAGATGAAGAAGCTGATAAAATGCTGTTATCAAAGAAGTGAACAAGCAAAACAGGATGAATGGATCTTAAGACAAGAATGAGAGATAATTAATGGCTTGTGTGTTCTACTGATATCCACATGAAGACAAGAGAAAGCAAGGAATGATGGACCACCTGTGGCAGACTGCAGGAAGACATATATGAAGGCTGCATGGGATAGGCAGGTGTGGATAAATTACGATCTGATTCATTAGAGGGAATACCTACATTGATGAGATGACACATTCACTTCAGTTGAGTATTGAGAATACCATTAATTTGGAGCAGTTAAGTGGCACAGTGGATAGAACACCTGTCCCGGAGTCAGGAGGACCTGAGTTCAAATCTTGCTTCAGATACTTGATAATTACCTAACTGCCTTGCAACCCCCTCAAAAAAAGAACAACATTAATTTAATAAACTTATTGTAACAGAATCCAGATTAAGAGCTCAAAGAATTGTTTCCATGTGTCAGTTTCTCATTGATAAACTAGGAAGGTATGGTCTTGACACTGTAGTTAGTGTTATGTTGGCAAGGAAGTGGTTTCAGGTTTGTTCCAAATAGTGATGATTCAATTATCCTTGAGAGGCATCCTAGTTTGGGAGGTTTTGCCAAGCAACAAGTCAATCAACTTGCTATCTTTGTTGACAGTCCCATATCCTTTGGGAAGTATGTGAAGCAAAAATACATAAATGGATGGAAGGAGATAGATTTCCTCCTCCATCATTCCCAGTCCCTTACTTATCTTTAATCTCTCCTTGTCTATTATCTGCTTCCCTACTAACCACAAACATGCCTATATCTCCCATCATCAAAAAACTCTCAAATGATCCATCTGTTACCATGATCACATCTCTTCTCCCTTTTGTTTCTGGCTTCTTGAGATAATAATAAATACCCCCACTTCCTTTTCTCTCACTCTCTCCCTAGCATTCTCTAGTTTAACCATTGATATTATCATTAAACCAAAACTGCTCTCTCAAAAATTACTAAAGATCTCTTAATTTCCATCTAATGGCCTTTTCTTAATTCTCATTCTTCTTGATCTTCTGCAGTCCTTTGATACTATCAATCATCCTCTTCTCTTTGGCATTTTCTTCTCTCCAGGTTTCTCCTCCTACCTATTTGATCACTCATTCTTTGATAAATTTTAATCCAGATCATATTCAGTCTCCCAGAACTTTTTCTTGAGTTTTCTTTTATTCTCTCTATACTATTTTACTTGCTGGTATTAGCAGCTCCCATGAAATTAATTATCATCTCTATGCTAATATGATTCTAAAATCTACTTCTCTAACCCTAAACTCTCTGCTGACCTTCATACTTGTATCTCTGACCGTTTATCTGAGTTTGAATTCGATGACCCATAGACATCTTAACCTCAATATGTCCCAAAGCTGAACTCATTATCTTTTTACCCCAAAACTTCCTCCTTCTGAACTTCCCTATTATTCAAAGACACCACCATTCTACAAACACTGAAATAGAAATCTCGATATTATCCTTGATCTTTCCCTCTCCTACACAACATCACATCCAATCTGATGATAAGACCTGTCAATTTTTACCTTTGTAAACTTTCTCACACAGGCCTTCTTTTCTCTTCTGACATTGCAACCACTCTCATCACCTCATGACTGGATAGTTACAGTAGCTTTTTGATTGGTCTCCTTGACACAAGTATCTCCCTACTCCAGTTCATTCTCCATTCAACTGTTGATTTTCCTTAAGTGCAGACATGACCACTTCAACCTTCTACCCAAAAAACTCCAGTGCTTCCCTACCATCTCCAGGATCAAATAAAGTATATTCTGGTATTCAAACTCCTTAGTAACCTGCCCTGCTACCTTTTCAATCTTCTTACACTTTACACTCCCATCCCCATGTGTTCTTTAATTCAATGTCACTGGCATATTTTCTGATCCTTGGCATTTTTCATTGTCCCCCCCACTTCTGGAACACTGTTCTTCCTGATCTCTGCCTCCTGGATTCCCTGATTTCCTTCAAGATCCAGCTGACATACCACCTTCTACAGGAAATCTTTCCCAGTTCCTCTTTATTCTTGTATTTTCTCTCTATTAATCATTGCCAATTTATCTGACAAATAGCCTGTTGGTGCATAGTTGTTTGCAAACATTTTCCCCCCCTAATTTATTTGATTATGAGTTCCTCAAGGACAGGGACTGTTTTTGTATCCTTCTTTGCATCCTCAGCACTTAGCATAATATCTGAAACATAGTAAGTGCTTAAAAATGTTTATTGACTAGCAACTATGGGAAAAAATATTGAAGCAACTTATCTGATGAACTTATGATAAAGAATGCAACCTATCCCAGAGACAGTTGATGGTATCTGAACACAGACTAAAGTGCCCCCTTTTTTTCTCACTTCATTTCTTTTGAGGTTTCTCTATCTTTCAGGGGGAAGGGAATTTATGTCTATTATCACAACAAGGTTATTGTAGTTACATGAAAATAAATAAATAAATCATTTAAAAAATAAATGTTTATTGACTGACATAGAAACAGACACAAAAAAGACAAACTTTACTGATGATCTAAACAAAGGAATTGAGAATGTTTATCAAATTTGCAAATGGTAGTTAAATTGTCTTGAATGGTTATGCTCTAGAGGATTGAAATGAAATCCAAAATGATAGCAAAAACTACTATTTTTCATATGGACCTATATGAAGAAAAAATCAGTTCAATAAGATTACTATACATTCTGTGAGTGAAGAAGACAGTTATGTAGAAAGGGATCTGAATTTGAAGTCAAAAAGACTCCTTGCTCTGCCATTTTCCAGGTGAGTCACTTGGGGCTAGCCCCTTAATCTTTCTGCATCTTGGTTTCCTCATCTGTAAACTAAGAATAATAAACTGCACTAACTATTTCTTAAGGTAATGGTAAGGATCAAAATAGCTAGCATGTGTAAAGTGTCTTATAAACTTTAAAAGTGTTCTTTGCTACTATCATAAATATTCTATGATTCAAAAAACAAAAAAAAAGAGAAAAATGAATTTGGGAATGCCAAAACACTCTTCTTTTTGTTTTAAATAGTTTGTATTTTCAGTTATTAAATAATCAATATATTTTTCTAAACAGTTTTAACCTTTCCATCACCATGAGGTGATATCCTTGGAGGCTACTGTAATAGCCAAATTTCAATGTTGAGCTATAACCATTCAAAAATAACCCTGGAAGAGATGGCAGCCCATTGCTCCAAAAAATATTGCCCATCTTTTATCTGATCATCATCCCAATTGGTGTACCACTAATGCTCTCTGTTTATGGGTTTTCTCTTCCTACTCTAGGCCCTGAACTCATATCTTTGTGTTTGCCATGAATCTGACAGCTAGATATCTATTCTATAGTTTGTTGCTCCCCATCAGTGGTCTACCATTTGCAAAGTAATAACTGGACCTTTGTCTCTGCCTTTTGCTGCATTCTCACAGTTTTGTTCTATGGAAACATGCTACTTCATGATCTTCAACATCAGACTTGAGCACTACCTGGACAATGTATACTCATTTTTCAGGGGAAAAAAATAGCCATTCTGACATGCATCTTCTTTTGCAGTTTGATTTTAATGATTAACTTCACTTTCATGAAAAACTGAATTTAGATTTTATTCTAAGCAATAGAATTACATGTTTTGATACTGGAAGTATTTTGTTGTTGTTGTTATTGTAGCTAAGCACTAGAAATAACAGTTGTCCTTAACTGAGTAGTGGTTGAACAATTTTTCATACCTACGTGTAATGATTGTTTTTACACAGAAAGAAATAATAAAAGGGGATAGATTCAGAGAAACAAGAGAAAACTTAAATGAATTAACTTAGAGTGAAGGAAGCAGGACCCTGAAAAATAATTTCTTAAATAACAATAGCATCATAAAGATAAATGACTTTGAAAGACTTAAGAACTCTGGTCAACATAATGACCAATCATTATTTCAGAAGACTAATGATGAAATGTGCTTTCATCCTCTGGCTAAGAGGCAAGGGACAAAGGGTATAAAATGAAGTATACTTTTTCAGACACAATTGTTTAATTATACTTATTAGTTTTATAAGATTACTTTTTTCCTCTTCTTTTCTTGGTTGAGAGAGAGAGAATTGAATACAGGTACAATTTAGAGGTATTGAGGATTCAATTCCAGACTACCACCACATTAATATTTTGCTTTTCCAGTGGACATAGAAAATTACATTTATACTATAATTTATTAGTGTGAAATAGTATTATGTCTTTTTTTTAAAAACCCACAACATATTTACCTTAATTTTAAAATATTTTATTGCTAAAAATGCTAATCATTACCTGAACCTTCAGCAATTATTGTCTTTTTGTGTGGGGACTGGGGGGCCTTTTTCTGGATATTGATGATTGCTGACTGATCAAGGTGGTCGTTGCTGATGGTTGAGGTGACTGTGATAGTTTCTGAAAATAAGACAACAATGAGGTTTACTGCCTTGAATGACTCTGTCTTTCAAGAAAGATTTCTCTGAAGCATTTGCTGTTTGATAATGTTTTAACCACAGTAACACTTCTTTCAAAAATTGGAGTCAAATTCTGTTATTGCTTCATTAACTAAGTTTATCTAATATTCTTCAGTATTCTTGTGTCTCTCTGGGAACACAGAGACCTAAGGAGAGGGATAGAGTTAGGGGAATGACAAGTTGGAGGAGCAGACAGAAAACATACATTTATCAAATAAGTTTACAGACTTATAAGGGGATGGTTAGTGGTACCCCAAAACAATTACAATAATAGCATCACAGATCACCACAATAGATATAATAATAATGAAACTGTAAAGTCAATATACTGCAGCAGGAATCCTTGCATATGGTTTCGTGGCCCCATTCTATTTGAGTTAGACATCGCTGGTCTAGGCAAATCTCTAGGACTATAAATTGTAGAGAAGGAATTACCAAAATGCTACACAAAAACAAGAAGTGAGCACATTTTGTTGGAAAAATGGTATCAATAGACTTGCTCAATACAGAGTAGCCAGAAACCATTCATTAAAAAAAAGCAGTATCTATGAATTGAAAAAAGTCCAAAAAAATAAGGTGTGCTCATAAATATTTATATAGCATTTACTATATTTGATCACAGCTGTACTGGGGAATTTATATGCCAGGTAATATATTAAGAGTTTTACAACAACCCTATAAGTTGAGGAAACTGAAGGAAACAGGCTTAAGTGACTTTCCTAGGGTAAACTTGCCTAGGCTAGTTGAACTCAAGTGTTCTGAATTCAAGACCTCTGCTTTAGAATAGCAACAGTTGGGAACTAGACTGGATTATTTCAATGCTATAGGAAACTATCAAGTGAGCAAACTCCTTCTAACAATCCAGGCTATTTCCTTCTCTACAATTTATAGTCCTAGAGATTTGCCTAGACCAGCGATGTCTAACTCAAATAGAATGGGACCACGAAACCATATGTAAGGATTCTTGCTGCAGTATATCGACTTAGAAAACCTCTTATCAACATGTGTTTTATTGTGTTATTTATTTATTTTGTTAAATATTTCCCAATTACATTTTAATCTGCTTTGATCTCCCTTGAGAAGTGTGTAGTCAGCATACATCCTCAGGTAGTGGTTTGACATCTCTGGTAGGAACATAGAGAGGTAATGTGGCTTACCTAGTCATACAACCACTATGTGAAAAAGGTAAAACTCAACCACAGTCCTCTAGCTTCCCTATATACTCTTGCATGCTTCTATACAACACTAAATGCATGAATTCATAACTTTATATACAATTCACTTTTCTGTTCTTTTTGTTTTAAAATCTTTGTGTTCATTAAGGTTTTTGAGACAATGGGTTAAGGGACTTGCCCAGGGTGATGCAATTTGGAGATGTCTGGGGCCAGATTTGAACTCAGGCTCTCCTGACTTCAGGGACAGTGCTCTATTGACTGCTCCACCTAGCTTCCCTCTGCTCATTATTTTTTGAGTTCACAATAAAATAAAAAAGGAAATAAGACTGTAGGTACAAATATGCAGATATATGTAACTACTAGGATGGAGGCAAAGTTGGCCTAAAGTTAAATTATGGAGTCACAAAATTTGACTTCAGGACCCTGTCCTGTTTCATGATATCCCACTCAAGTCATCAGTGCCTTCTGGAAGCATGCTAATGATTTCTCAGCAACCTTAATGAAGTAGCTCCTTCAAAGTACCTATGCCTCCACCTTTCCCCTTTGAAGTATTAACTGCAAGCCATGCTTAAAGAGGAGTGTTTATATTCTCACCTGGATCCAGGGTGATGTATTGCTTTCAGGGAGGAGCAAAGAAAAGCTGTGTAAATTTATAGGAATTAGAAACAAGCAAGGAAATGTTAAGAAATATAGTTAAGGGGTGGCTAGGTGGCGTAGTGGATAAAGCACCAGCCCAGGAGTCAGGAGTACCTGGGTTCAAATCCGGTCTCAGACACTTAATAATTACCTAGCTGTGTGGCCTTGGGCAAGCCACTTAACCCCATTTGCCTTGCAAAAACCTAAAAATAAAGAACTAGATTGACTATATATATATATATATATATATATATATAGTTCTTTATATATCTATATATCTAGTTCTTTATTTATCAATATTAACAGTAAATGAAGAAGCATGAAATCAGAAGACATAGACTTTGTATGTATAATGATCATCCCATTTCTTGCCTTCTCAGTGGGTGAAAGGGAGGGAGAAAATTTGGATCCAAAAATAAAATTTTTTAAAAAACTTAAAGGGAGTTGGGGCAGCCAAGTAGAGGAGTGAATGGAGCACTAGCTCTGGAGTCAGGAGGACCTGGGTTCAAATTTGACCTTAGACACTTAATAATTACCTAGCTGTGTGACCTTAGGCAAATTACTTAATCCCTTTGCCTTGCAGGAAAAAAAAAAAAATTAAAAGGAGTGGCTAAGTGGTGCAGTGGATAGAGCACCAGCCCTGGAGTCAGAAAGACCTGAATTCAAATATACCTCAGACACTTAATGTTTACTTAGCCATGTGACCTTGGGTAAGTCACTTAACCCCAATACCTTGTAAAAATCCAAAAAGTAATAAATTAAAGAAGACTAGATCATCCAAAAGAAGAGAATAACGACTCAAAATAATATCGGAAAATAGTGAATTGGGGAGCTAAGGAAAGGAACTATAGGTAAAAAAATCTCAAAGTCGGAAGGATATTGATCTTGATGGGAGGAGCTATTGTTCTGCTTAGAAATTCATGAGGCCAAAAAAAAAATCAAAAAAAAATTCATGAGGCTTTTGTTTGGATTTTGACCCTGTCCCTTTAAGAAGAGGTGAAGAAGCAAAAAAAAGTCAAATAGACAAAACTATCAGTTTCTTCGAAAGAAACTGCATAAATAAACCCACTAAGTCATTATTAGTGATGAAAAATAGCCAAATATGTTGCCTCTCAAGAAATATTTTCATTTAAATGAGGATCCTTGGAGACAGAAATCTCAAGCAATATGACACATGAATCGGGCCAAGGGATCCTTTCCAGGATCTATCTATTAAATATGGCTTCCAAAGAATTGCGTGAGAGGTAGCATAAAGTGCTAGATAAAGAAGAGGTCTCCAAGCCAAGTCCCATTTCTGACACATTGTGGGGCTGTAACCCCAGATAAGTCACTTAACCTATTAATGCTTCTTTCTTAGATTGTAAGTTGCAAAATAGGCATTTATTTGCTTTGATATGGGACTTGGACTTTAAAGAGTTTTCTCAATGGAAATTTCTTAACCACTGAAATATCAGGTCAGTACCAAGAAAAAAAAGCATTAATTTAAATATGACATGACATCCTCCACTTTTACTATTTTCCTGTTTCTTTGAGAACTTAAACCCTCCTTTTGTCTCCACCAGTTATTTCTTATCCATTGGTAATTTAGTAATAAAAATTGGATTGGAGTTTGTAAAACAAATGACTCAAGAAATCTAGATTTTAGGCCCCTCCCCCCACTTTAAAAATCAGCAATACCTGAGCCAGTCAATGTTCCCTGGGTCTTATTTTCCTTAAATGTAAAAATGAGGGAAGTTGAACTAGATTTATTTTCCAAGTTTTTTAATATAGTTCCCTTAAAAAATTTCTTTTTTTATTGTAAACTTAAACATCATCAGTGAACCTTTCAAGATTCAGGGAAGAGGACAAGGAAAAAAAAATAAGAGAGAAAAGAGGAGGATGAATAGATATATGGATGGATGGATGGATGGATAGATAGACAGATAGATAAATAGATAATAGATAGATAAAGATGTACATGCCTATATATAAGCTTAACAAAATAATAATTTTGCACCCTTTTCTACACTTCTTTTTTTTTTTTTAGGTTTTGCAAGGCAAACAGGGGTTAAGTGGCTTGCCCAAGGCCACACAGCTAGGTAATTAAGTGTCTGAGACCGGATTTGAACCCAGGTACTCCTGACTCCAGGGCTGGTGCTTTATCCACCACGCCACCTAGCCACCCCCACTTATTTTTTTCTTTATGAATTTCTTTAAACGTTTAGTTGATCTTTCTTTTTCCTCATGTCTAGCTCTACCACTAACCTCTACCTACACTCATATTTGTACTTTGAAGATCAAAGGAAATAATAGACATGGAAGTGCTTTGATAATTTAAAAGCCTTATGGAAGCATAAATGATTGTTATTAAAATCTGAAGAACTCTCAAATTCCTTAAGTATGCTTCACAACACTCTGTTTGGTTTCTGTGCATTAATGAGCAAAATCTTGGAGGAACTGAAGAACTTATTCAAATTTCAATTTCATTTTAATTTTGTAATGCTTTTAAATGAATTTATATTTATTAATCATAATTTCATTAATTAAAAACAATTTCTTGAAAAACATAATATGAATATATGCAAGAGGTTTTCAAGGGCCGATAGAATATATTAGTTTAATTATAGGTTAATGGACACATTTCAATTTCCTCTTCTACTACTTTGGGACTCTATGGTTGATTCAAAAGTAGGAAGTCCAACCTGCTTATTTTATCAACTAAGTATCATGCCAGGTTTGGGCAACAAAGAAACAAAAATACTCATGAGGAGTCAGGACTAGATGAGACAATGGGTTATGGTTGGTATGGTTGGTAAGGTACTAAAAATCTGGATAAATAAAATTCAGAATCTTGGAGATTGACACTAGTGCAGAATGTCACTAATAAGTGAAAGAGTGATATTACAAGAATGACATTAGTGAGCAGATGATTAATGAAGAGGAAGCCTCAACATAAGGCAGATACTGTTTTCTCTTTATCATGTTTTATACAGTCCAATATTCACAATCAGCCCTGCACTCATGGATATTAAGTAGATCCAGAAGAATATTAGAGTTCTGAAAGCTCCTTGAGGCTCTTTCATTTTTATTTTTGTTTCCCCATAACCTGACACAGAAAAGATCTTTAATAAATGTTTGTTGCATTGAATTCAATTCAATGTGGATGAATTCTTCTACTAACTGGGACAGGGACAGAAAGGCTGGGATCAAAGTAGATTGTAAATAAATATTTTCTGAATTGAGTTTACTAAGTGAATGCTCACAGAACACCCAGATATGCATCAGGCAGAAAAGATACTTTCTCCTCCTCCTCCTCCTCCTCCTCCTCCTCCCCCTTCTTTCTTCTTTTCTCCTTGTTCTCCTCCTTCTCCTTCTCCTCCTCCTCCTCCTTCTTTGCCTTCTTCTTTCTTCTTGACAAGGCAATCAAGGTTAAATGACTTGCCCGTGGTCACACAGCTAGTAAATGTCAAATGTCTGAGACTGAATTTGAACTCAGGTTCTCCTGACTCCAGAGTCAGTGCTACTGTTAAGGATAAATCTTAAAATATCAAGTGGTGCCCTCCAAGAGATTAAAGTTCTTGTCTCTTCCCTAGGAGCTATTATCCACTCTCAAAAATTGTTTGGTATTTAAATATATACTCATATTTGGTATTCACATATACTCTTATTTGGTATTTATATATACTCATTTTGTCTAGTTTCCCTAGTATCTAGTTCACTTCAAGCATGTAGTAGTCATTTAATAAATGCATGTTGAGTGATTGATTCAATAAATTAATGGGAATGAATGTATTCAATAACAGGAATAACCACAGTAGAAATAAACATATCCAAAAGATTTAGTTGCTCAGGTTTGCTTTGGTTCATAAAAATGACTCTTCTCTACTGGTTCACTATTGATCATTCTAGTTCCAGTTCTATCCTAGATCAGTTCATCCTTCCTTAGGCAGCTTGATTAGGCAGTCCTCACTTTCTGGGGACTTTCCATATTGGTGCCACACTGTGAATTTTAGATTGCTGCTTCTCAAAACTCCCAAACTCAAATAATCCCCTCCCCAACCACAGCCTACAGACATTACATACCATGCTTGGCTTGACATATCCATTTTTAGGACCTTATAAATAATTGAATTGTTTAAACTTCTATTTTCTCATTTGAAAACTAGACACACCACCACTTTCTTTTGTGCCCATAGAGGGATTTTCCATGGATTATAGATCATTTTCTTCTAGTGTCATGTTAAGTAGAAAGTGGTTCACTGGGGCTTTTCTCTGTGATATTGAAATCTCTCTAATAGCTTAAAATCTTGGTTTCCCCCTCAACTTGCTAATGTCTACCTCTTCTAAAATTTTTATTTTCTTTTGGATATATATACATATATATAACATAGTTATAGTTACAGTTACAGTTACAGTTACAGTTATAGTTATAGTTATATTGCATTCAACTGTTTGATTCCCTGGCCAAAAAAAATCATCTAAACCAAGTTTTAAAATTTAATCTGTATTATTAACATTTTTTCCATCACAATATCAAGTCTAGAGAATCAACCAAATAATAAATCAAGCCCAGATTTATACTATTTGCCCATTTCCGAGGTATAAATGCTCACAGTGAAAATTTAACAGTTCACATGAATTGCATCCCTGATTTTTAGATGTATCTATATAGATAGCTATTTCCAAATATATATATATATATATATATATTCATATATACACATGTAAATAATTTACATACAAACTTATTTATGCACATGTTGTCTCCTCTCCCTACCTAATAGAACATAAATTCCTTGATGACAAGGGTTGTTTTATTCTAATCTATTGTATCTCTAACACCTAGCATAGTCCCAGATTTCTAGGAGGCTCTTAAAAAATTTTCACTGAATGACTAAATTCTTGATTGAATAGGAGTGAATTCTCTCAATAATATGAATAACTACAATGGAAAGAAACATGTTCAAAGGGTTGAGTTGGGGTGGCTAGGTGGTACAGTGGATAGAGAACCGGCCCTGGAATCAGGAGTACCTGAGTTTAAATCCGGCTCCAGACCTTTAATAATTACCTAGCTGTGTGGCCTTGGGCAAGCCACTTAACCCCATTGCCTAGCAAAAACCTTAAAAAAAAGGGTTGAACTGTCTGTGTGTGACTCTGGGCAAGTCATATAATGTCTCATTACTCCAGAGAATTCTATATGACCATGGGTTCCAAAACAAATTCCTATGTGCATTTTCAGAAGGAGTTCCTTCTCTAGGAGTTACCTATATAAGTGAAATGATGGGTCAATTAAAAAAAAAATAGTGGAAGGCTAGAGTTTAAATAACAACTATTCCTAGTTTTCTTTTATTCATAGCAATTCATGTGTGAATTATCACTATGTTAAGGCATTTTTGTAGTTCAGCTAGCAATTGGACTGTCCTAGTTGTTTAAAGGACACTCCAGAGCCATAAAAAACCTTTTAGTTTTCTAGGTCCAGTGAATCACAGAATTTAAGAACTTTGCAACCATCTAGTCCAACACCAAAAAAGAATCCCATTATATCATACTTGACAAATGTTCATCCAACTTCTGCTTAAAGATCCCCAAGAAAAAAGAATCTACCACCTTTCAAGGAAGCCCATTATATATCTGAGCAGTTCTAGTCCCTAGGAAGTTTTGCAATCTCTATTTATTCTGCCCTCTGGAAATAGGACAAGTATTACCCTACCTCCAATGAAAGTTTTTCAAATCCTTAAAAAGAGTTATAACATGATCCCTGGGTTTCCATCAATTGGGAAATGGCTGAACAAATTCTGGTAAATGAATGAGATGGAATACTATTGTTTTAATAGAAATAATGAGACTTCAGAATAGCCTGGAAGGACTTGCATAAACTACTGATGCCGAGTGAAGTGAGCAGAACCAGAAGAATATTGTACACATTACCAGCAACATGGAATGATGATGAACTGTGATGGACTTGTTCATTTCATCAGTATAAAAATCAAAGATAATTCTAAAAGACTTGCATAGAAAATACCATCCATATCCAGAGAGGGAACTGGGGAGTTTAAGCGTAGAACAAAGCATATTATCTTCAATTTTAAAAGTTGTCTTAGGTATTATGTTTTTTATCTCCCTAATTTTTTTCCTGTTTTGATTTGATTCTTTTTGCACAACATGATTAATATAGATCTACGTTTAGCATAGTTATACATGTATAGCCTATATTAACTTCCTTTCTGTTGGGGGGGAGGGAGAAGGAAGCGAGGGAGGGAGAAAAATGTGAACTCAAACTTTGCCAAAAAATAATTGCTGAAAACTACTGTTGCATGTAGTTGGAAAAATAAAGAAAATATAAAAGAAAAACATGTCCCCTGAGTTTTTCCCTCCTCCATTAAACATTCCCAATTCCATCAACCTGTCTGCACACATAACCCTTTTCTGTCTTCATTAGTCTGATTTAGATATTCTCTAACATATTACTACCCTTCTAAAAACTCAGAAGTGAACACAGATGCCCAGAAAGGATCTGAGGAGATTAAGAGTACAGTAAGACTATCACCACCCTATTCCTGGAAGTCATGCCCTTCTTTAATGACTCTCATAGCACTAAAGTTTTGATTTCACCCAAATCAATGTTTCCTAGGGATATAGTTTCTCAGAAATTGCAGCTTAGTGTGTCATCCTGCTTGTTAGGGTTGATGAATTATAAGTCTATTTTCTACCTGTGAAGCAGCTTGAATCAATTGTGGAACTCTCACTGGAGAGAGAACAGCCTCTCCTCAGACTCAGGACTACTTACTTTATGAATTAATCAATCATTCTCAAAGAATTTATTAAACACCTATCATGTGCCAGGTATATGTTAGAGACATAAAGACAAAAATTCAATAGTTCCTAACTAGTAGAAGTTTCTAATACATTGGAGAAGCTATGCATATACCTATAACAAGACATGTCAAGCAAGATAATATTAGTAAAATACTTAGTATGCTATGCTAGGTGCCTAATACTTTTTTTCTCCCTCCACCCTCAAACATATATAGAGTGCCTCAAAAATAAATCTTCATGTTATTGTCCCTTGTTGTTGTCCTTCATAATCCAAGAAGACAGTTACATCAAGTGAATGATGACATGATATGTACAACGTGTTGATTAAAGTGAGGGAAATGTTGTGCAGTCATCCTTCTCACTACTCCTTCAAGAACCATCTTAACCCAGTGCCCTGATAGCACAGGAAATAGTATAGGACTTCTGATATTGTTCTGGTTACAATGGGAGACCTTGGTCTTTTAGATGTAGATCTTTCCCAAGAAAAGTAATGCCAGGCAGAGCATCAGTATGACTTTTTTTTGGTTACAAATTATGACAGCATGGAAGTGTCAACCTGTTTCTCAGTTGTCTAATCACCAAGTCTTAGTGCAATTTTAAGCTTTAACAACTTGAAACTGCACATTATCTTAAATGCACTATGATTTTGGGGTCACTCTAGGAGTCATTGAGGAGGCAAGGGGAGATGGGAACAAGAATTTAATAAGCACCAACTATTATGTGCCCATGCACTGAATCAAGTATTATCTGGTTTGAATAAATATAGGGTCATTGAGGGAGAAGAGAAAAAGGGAGAGAAGAAAAGTTTTCATGAAAAAGATGGTACTTCAGTTGGATCTTGAAGAAAATTAGATATTTTAAAAGTAGACATGAGAAGAGAGGGCATTCCAAGCATAAAATACAGTCAGTGCAAAATTACAGAGGTGTAAGATAATAGGGTCAGCCCCCAAGGAAACATCTAAACTCTTGCCAGGATCCTTTAGGAAAAGTACTGAATGATGACACAAATTTTTTTCTAATAATAATCATTAGACAAAAAAAACCTTCTTTTCTGGTAAACTCAGACTCCACACCTACCCCTTCTTACTTATATGAACCAGAAAAGCAAAAGGTGGTAAAAATCTGTTCTTTTCAGTGTATCTAGATTGTGATATATATCTTTTTTCTTTTTGCTATTGAAACATTTCTGAAAAACTGATAGTATCTCACCCTACTTAAATCTAGCACTAGGACTTCTACTGATGCTTGAGACAAAGTGGTGATCCTTCAGTTTAGGATAACTTGCCAATACCGTAATCTGAAAAACTGATTTTAAAAAAAATCACACTTTTCAGAAATTCCTGAGCTTTTTCTTTATCTTTATTTTTCATCATCACATCAATATAAAATTTCTGGAGGAAATGACATTGTAAAACAACTTAGAAGAGATTGAATCACTTCATGTTAAAAAGAACTAATAGCTTGAGAGAGATGAAAGTGCAGGGTGTGGTACTTCCTTTTCCGTGCAACCTTTATACTTCTTAGTACTTAAAAGGGGGGGGGGGGCGTTTCAATGAACATTGCCCAAAATGTAAATAGGTCAGTTTTAAAGAATATATAAGACTTGAGAAGCTAAGCTTAAAGGCAATTGCCTGCCTTGGCAAGAGACTTTTGCTAGTGTATGTGCACAATATAAAATAGAAGGTAACATTCGAAAGAATGAATAGAAGCTAGTGGGTGTCTGACTGATTTAAGAAGTTGGTTCAGAACTGAGAGAATTGTGTAGAGTTCTGATAAAAACAAGGACCATCTTAGAACAATCTATGTAAACCCCTTACAATCATATTTATTTTCCCAACATTGTTCTAACTCGAACCCATTTAGGTTTCTAATCTTTCCTCTCTTGTCTTTCCTTTCTTATGATGGGGCTTTGCTATAATTCACTATAAATGCTGGACTGGAAAGTGCCCTATTCCTTCTTAAGATGATCCACAACTAACCTGGATTTAGAGCTTTGAAGGAGGGGGGAAATGCAAGAAAATAGTATTTTCATTAGTAAATCTAGTCTATCATGGGGACTGCCACAACCCCACTCCCATCCTATGAAGCACACATGGGGCTGAAATGAAGGGGCAGAGAGAGAGAGAGAGAGAGAGAAAGTGTGTGTGGGGGGGGGGGGGTTGGGAGGTGGGCCTGGGTAGGAGTGGGAGGAGAGAGCTCAAGAATTTACACATGAGGGGTGGCTAGGTGGCGCAGTGGATAAAGTACCAGCCCTGGAGGCAGGAGTACCTGAGTTCAAATCCAGTCTCAGACACTTAATCATTACCTAGCTGTGTGGCCTTGGGCAAGCTACTTAACCCCATTTGCCTTGCAAAAAAAAAAAAAAGCTAAAAAAAAAAGAATTATTTTAATTTGCATTCTCTAATTATTAGTGATTTTGAGCATTTTATATGATTATAATTGATTTCTTCTAAAAAAGTACATGTTCATATCCTTTGACCATTTTATCAATTGTAAAATGACTTATTTTTATAAATTTTGTTCAGTTCACTATTTATTTTGGAAATGAGACTTTTATCAGAGAAACATCAGATTTTTTTACTTTTCTTCTAATTTTAACTTCATTAATTTTGTTTGTGCAAAAGTTTTTGTTAATTTAATATAATCAAAATTGTTCATTTTATTTCCCATGATCATCTCTATTTCTCATTTGGTCATAAATTCTTTCCTTATCCTTAGATCTGACAGGTAAAATATTCTATGCTCCCCTAATTTGCTTATGCTTTCTGTATACATCATGTACTCATTTTAGCTTTATCTTGTAAAAAGTGTAAGATGTTGATATATGGCTACTTTCTGAAAGAATGCTTTCTATTTTTCTTAGCAATTTTTGTCAGATAGTGAGTTCTTGCTCCAAAAGCTTGGACTTTCCAGGTTATCAAACACTAGGTTACTACAGTCATTTCTTTCTCTGAATTTTATACTAACTATTCCACTGATCCACAACTCTACTAGCCAGTACCAACTTGTATTAATGAATACTGTTTTGCAATATAGTTACATTCCTTCACATTTTTTCCCTTGATATTCTTAACCTTTTATTCTTTCAGATGAATTTATTTTTTAGATCTATGAAATTATTCCTTAGTAGTTTTTTTAGTATATATAATACAATTGTTTGATTGGTATGAATAAGTAATTTATATAGAATTGTCACTTTTATTATATTAGCTCAGACTATCCACAAAAAAATATTTATCCAATGATCTTTATTTGTGTGAAAAGTATTTTGTAATTGTGTTCATATAACTTTTAGATTTATCTTGACTTGTAGATTCCCATTATTTTTATCCTATCTTCAGTTATTTCGAATGGAATTTCGCTTTATGTCTCATTGCTAGGTTTTGTTGATAATATATAGAAGTGATGATGATTTCTTTGGGTTTATTTCATATCCTGCGACTTTGCTTAAGTTGCTAATTGTTTCAACTAGGTTTTTTGGTTGATTCTCTATGATTTTCTAAGTATACTATTATATTATCTTCAAAGAGTACTAGTTTTTTTCCCCTTTGTCTATTTTTATTCTTTCCATTTCTTTTTCTTGTCTTATTGCTATAACTAGTAATTCTAGAACAATATTTAATAATACTGATGATAATAGAGATTTTTACTTCACCTATGATATAACTGGGAAGGCTTTTAGTTTGCTACTGGTTTTACTTAGATACCATTTATAATTTTATTTAAAATTTCATTTATTTCTATGCTTTAAAGTGCTTTTAATCAGTATGTCTATTGTATTTTAAAAAAAAAACTTTTTTTAGATTTTGCACAAACATAACAATTGTAAAACCAAGATCAAAAGAAATGTAGTAAATTGGGAAACCATTTTTACAACTAGTATTTCTGTCAAAGGACTCATTTCTAAAATATATAGAGAACTGAGTCAAATTTATAAAAAAAAAAACAAACAAGCCATTCCCCAATTGCCACATGGTCAAAGGATATGCAGAGGCAATTTACAGATGAGGAAATCAAAGCACTCCATAGTCATATGAGAAAATAACTCTAAATCATTACTGATTAGAGAAATTCAAATTAAAGCTTCTCTGAGATACCATCTCACACCTCTCAGACTGGCCAATATGACCAGAAAGGACAATGATCATTGTTGGAAGGGATGTGGGAAATCTGGGACATTAATACATTGTTAGTGGAACTGTAAATTCATCCAGCCTTTCTGGAGAGCAATTTGGAATTATGCCCAAAGGGCAATAAAAATGTGCATACCATTTGATCCAGCAATACCATTACTGGATCTATATCCTGAAGAGATCATGAAAAAGGGTAAACATCATTTGTACAAAAATATTCATAGCAGCCCTGTTTGTGGTAGCAAAGAATTGAAAATTGAGTGAATGTCCATCAATTGGAGAATAGCTGAACAAAGTGTGGTATATGTATGTTATGGAACACTATTGTTCTATTAGAAGCCTGGAAGGATTTTCATGAACTGATGCTGAGTGAGATGAGCAGAACCAGAAGAATATTGTACAATCTAGCAGCAATATGTGATTAATGATCAATCTTAATGGACTTGCTCATTTCATCAGTACAACAATCAGGGTCATTTTAATTTTAAAAACCTAATTTTAGAGTATCTGCAATGGAGAATATCATCTGTATCCAAAGAAAGAACTGTGGAATTTAAACAAAGACCAAAGACTATTACCTTTATTTTTTTATGTTACCTTTAATTTTAAAAAAGTTATGCTATTATGTAATTTTGCTATCTCATACTTTATTTTTCTTCCTTAAGGATATGATTTCTCTCTCAACACATTCAATTTTGATCAGTGTATAGCATGGAAAAAATGTAAAGACTATCAGACTGCCTTCTGTGGAGGGTGGGAAGAAGGAAGTGAGACTGGGGTGTGGGGGAATTGTAAAATTCAAAAAGCAATAATTTAAAAAACCTTATTTGCTCTATTGATATAATCATAGTTTTGTTGGTTTTATTGATATTGATTATGTATATAGTATTCCCAATATTGAAAAAGTCCTACATTTCTGATATAAATCCTACCTGATGACAGTGTATGATCTTTGTGATTTACTGGTGTAATCTTCTTGCTCATATTTTTTTTAAATTTTTGTATCAATATTCATTAAGAAAATTGGTCTATAATTTTCTTTATTTTTCCTTTTCCTGTTTTAAGTATGAAAATTGTATTTGTGTAATAAAAAGAGCTTTATAGGATTCCTTTACTTATTTTTTTCAAATAGTTTATATGATACTGAATTTTTCTTTTAAATTTTTGATAGAATTCTCTAGCAAATTCATCTGGTTCTGGGTTTTTTTTCTTAAGTAGCTCATTCATGACTTGTTCAATTTTCTTTTCTATGATAAAGTTATTTAAGTATTCCATTAATTAATTCAGGCAATTTTTTTAGTAGATATTTATTCATTTCACTTAGATTGTTAGTTTTAGTGACATACAACTGGGGGGAAATAGCTCCTAATTGCTTTAATTTTATCTTCATTTAGTGGTGCATTCACACTTTTCCTATTTGATATTGGCAATTTGATGTTTTTCTTTTTTTCAAAATCAAATTAACCAATGCTGTCTATTTTGTTGAGGTTTTTTTTTTCATGAACCTAGTTCCTGGTTTTATTTTTCAGTTTAATGCTTTTTTCTTTCAATTTTATTAATCTCTCCTTCAATTCTAAGGATTTCTATTTTGGTGTTTAAAATTGGGGATGTTTAAAGTGTTTTCTCAAGTTGCATGGCCAATTTATTGATTTTTTCTTTCTCTTTTTTTAAATGCAAATTTATAGAGTTATAAATTTCCCCCTAAATATTGCTTTGGATGTATCCCAAAAATTTTGATACATTTTGGATGTCTCATTGTTGGAATTATCTTTAATGAAATAATTGATTGTTTCTTTGAACCTGTTCAGATAAGAGCTTGCTCACCCCCAACCTCATTTTTCCCCTCCTCTGTAAAAACTGTACTTTGTATGTCTCTTGTGTCAAATAATTTTCCCCACTCTTCCTCTCCATCCTTTTATAACACATCCCTCCTTTTCTTCCCTCCACTTATTTGAGATCATTCCAACATAATTGACATACCCATGTCTTCTGTCTCTATAAACTTCTTCTAACTGTCCTAATGTTAAAATTCATTGATGTTACATGTATTCTCTTCCCATATAGGAATATATATATACACATACAATTTAACCATTTAACCTTAAGAGTCTTATGATTCCTCTTTCATGTTAAACTTTTTGTGCTTTTATTGAGTCTTATTTTTGAATGACAACTTTTCAACTCTGTTATTTTCATCACAAATGCTTGAAATTCCTCTATTTAAAAGAACAATTCTGTTCTCCAACCCCATATCCCTCCCCCAGGGAGATTTAATTGAGCTTTGTTGTATGGATTATTCTTGGTTAGCATTCTATCTACTTTGCCTTTCAGAATATCCTATTCCAAGCCCTCTACTCCTTTATGTTGATACCTTCTAAATTTTAGGTGATGCTAACTATGATATTTGAATGATTTCTTTCTAACTGCTTACAATATTTTCTCCTTGATTTGGGAGCTCTGGAATTTTACTACAACATTCTTGGAAGTTTTCATTTTTGAATCTCTTTCAGGAGGTGATCAGTGGATTCTTTTAATTTCTATTTTGTCACCTGGTTCTCAGTAATTAAGGTAGTTTTCCTTTATAATTTCTTGAAATACTGTGTCTAGGTTCTTTTTTTTTTTTTACAAATTATCTCTCCTCAACTATGCCCAAAGGGTCACAAAAATGTGCATATCCTTTGATCCAGCAATAGCACTACTGGGTCTATACCCTGAGGAGATGATGAAAAAGGGTAAAAATATCACTTGTACAAAAAATATTCATAGTAGCCCTGTTTGTGGTGGCAAAGAATTGGAATTCAAGTAAATGTCCTTCAATTGGGGAATGGCTTAGTAAACTGTGGTATATGTATGTCATGGAACACTATTGTTCTATTAGAGGCTGGGAGCGATGGGAATTCAGGGAAGCCTGGAGGGATTTGCATGTACTGGTGATGAGTGACATGGGCGGAACTAGAGGAACGCTGTGCACCCTAGCAGCAACATGGGGTCAATGATCGACCTTGAAGGACTCCCTCATTTCATCAGTGCAGCAATCGAGGACAGTTTGGGACTGTCTGCGATGGAGAGTGCCATCTGTATCCAGAGAAAGAACTATGGAGTTTGAGCAAAGACCAAGGACTGTTAACTTTAATTTAGAAAAAAAAAGACTGATATTTTGTTGTCTAATCTTGCTGTCTCTTATACTTTGTGTTTCTTCCTTAGGGGTGTTATTTCTCTCTCATCACATTCTATTTAGATCAGTGTATACCATGGAAACAACATAGAGATTGGCAGGTTGCCTTCTGGGGGGAGGGAAGTAAGATTAGGGGGGAAACTGTGGAACTCAAAATAAATAAAACCTTTAAGAAAATGGGAGGGGCGGCTAGATGGCGTAGTGGATAAAGCACCGGCCTTGGAGTCAGGAGTACCTGGGCTCAAATCCGGTCTCAGACACTTAATAATTACCTAGCTGTGTGGCCTTGGGCAAGCTACTTAACCCCATTTGCCTTCCAAAAACCTAAAAAAAAGGGGGGGGGATTATCTCTCCTCAATCTAATTTTCAGATCATTTGTTTTTCTTATATTTCACATTTACTATTTTTTTCATTCTTTTGGCATTGTTTTATTGTTTCTTGATGTCTCAGAGTCAGTAATTCCACTTGCCCAATTCTAATTTTTAAGGAATTATTTTCATCAGTGAATTTTTGAATCTATTTTTTTTTACATTTTGCCAATTCTGCTTTTTTTGTACCTTTTTTATCAACTTGTTAATTCTATTTTTTAGTTATTTTGTGCCAATTTTACCAAACTATTAATTCTTTTTTCATAATTTCCTCCATTGTTTTCATTTCTTTTCTCAAATTTTCCTCTACCACTCTTTTTTGATCTTTAAAATCACTTTTTGCTCCTTTTAAAATTTCTTTAGTTCTAGAAATTTTTGATGGGTTTGTGTCTAATATAAATTTTGCTTTTGAGGTTTTACTTATAAGTGTTTTATTTTCTTCTTCTTCTGAGTTGGTATCTTAAATTTTCCTGGCACCATAATGAATTTTTATTGTCAAATTCTTCCTCTGATATTTGCACATTTTTCTAGTAATTGAATAATGGACAATAAAATTGCCAAACAGCACCCAGTCCATGCCCAGAGCCAACCCAGGGGTCCCCTGTAATTTCTTTCTGACTAGTTGTTCAATTCTCTTACCGTCTCTGGGATGAGAGCTCCTAAAGCTGTTGCTTCTATAGGTGCTGATGCCTCCAAGGTCTACTACTGATTTTGCTGCCACATACACTCTGGGACAATCCTCACCTTAGTGTCACAAACCATTTCTTCTGACCTCCTTATTTGTCTTAGGATAGAAAAATGTCTTCTCCTGACATTTTGCTGACTTCACACTCCAGAATTAGATTTGACTCATTATTTTAAATATGTTTAAAGGAGATTGTAGAGAGAATTTCCATAATATTGGCCCTGAACTTTTTTTCCTTTAAAATATTTTAACTTTCTTTTGTAAGAGAAGGTTTGATGGATGAGATAGAGGAAGGAAAATAGAAGAGTAAAAATGATATCAAAACAAAAATAATAATAAAATGTTATTTTTAAAAGAAAGTTTATTATTTTCATTTTGTAGTTTTAATTTGAAATGCCTATAAGACACTCAAGTTGAGCTGTCCAACAAACAACTGGTATTGTGGGCTGGAGTTTAGGAGAGAGTTAAAGGTTGGATATATAGATTTAGGTCTTGAAAATATAGAAATGTTAACAATCTATGGGAAATAATAAAACCTCTAAAATATAATGTCTTATATCTCAAGAATGGGTCAGCAATGAATTGGCAAAAGTAGTTAAAAAGGAAGTATCAGGCAGGCATGAGAAAGTGGAAAAAATAATGGCACAGAAACACAGAGGGGAAAAATGGCATCCAGGAGGAAAGTGTTCATTCAAGAGTGCCAAAAGAAGTTAACAGGAGGGGCGGCTAGGTGGTGCAGTGGATAGAGCACTGGCCCTGCAGTCAGGAGTACCTGAGTTTAAATGCGGCCTCAGACACTTAATAATTGCCTAGCTGTGCAGCCTTGGGCAACACTTAACCTCATTGCCTTGCAAAAAATAAATAAATAAGAATAAAATAAAAAATAAGAATCCCTTAAAAAAAAGTTAAGAAGTTAAGAATGAGGACTAAAATAAATATTGTAGGATTTAGTATTTAAGAGAATAAATAAAAATTTCATTTTGGAGAAAGCAATTTAATGGGTTTTTTTAAAGAAATAATACTAATACCCCAGAGATTTTCTTTTTTTTTTACTTTTCAGTTTTACCATTTCACCTCACTTCTCATTAAACATTTCTTTTTCATAACTTCTCAAATAATTATTGTTAGAAACATCCTACAGTTTACTTAGACTCATGAAGTATCCTTCTAAGCCATTTGGGTTGTCTATAATTTTACTTCTTCTGAGATCATGGTCTTGTTACATGATTCTAATTGGTGAAGAATCTCAGTGAGAATTGGTAGAAGCTCATTTGGATTCTATTATTTCTCTACCCAATGTTCAATGCAATAAGTTGGAAATCTCACTTTAAATGAACCAGGAAGAGTAGCTGACCTTGGCCAAATAAAATCAAGGGATTATAAGCCTGAGAGTTCTAAAGGGATATTAGAAATCATTTGGTCCAACGCTTCCATATTACAGATAAGGAAAACAAGACCCAGAGATATTATGTGACTTGTCCAAGATTACATAGATGAGTTAGAATTTGCATTCAACTCCTTTAACTTCATTTCTGGTGTTCTTGTCATAAGCCCACAAAGAAGACCATCTAGGACTTGATAGACATGTATAAATTCTCAAGATATCTCAAAGTGAAAAAGATTTTAAAATAATTAAAAAACCCATTATACTTTTATTTTTTAAAAAAAGGAAGATTTCAGCAACCAGTTACCCATTTGTCTAATTTGTCATCTTTATAAAATCTTTATGATAGCATACCATATATCCCATTTTTCATTCTTTCATTAATTCATTCCTGTCCTTAGAAAGAAAAATCATTCTCCAGAGGTTCTGACCAAGGTAAATTTGAGTATCTAAATACTTTCTGATCTTGTTAGAATAATTGGACCTTCCCTGACTATCACTGGAGGATTCTTTCTGTTTTATTCTTCAATATGATACTTAGAAATGCATCCCTGTTGATAGCAAAATACTGAGGAAAAAAACCTAGGCAGAGAAAGTTCTATACAGAGAGAATTCACTAATGTTATTCTTAACCAAGTGGTGACTGGTAGTGGAAAGAACAATGAATTCTGAGTAAGAATTGGTTAAAGTCCTGTGCCATTTATTAGCTGGGTGACTGTGAATAATAATAAAAATTCTGTGGTCCTTTGGTTGTTGTTGTTCAGTCATTTTTCAGTTGTAACCAACTCTACATGACACCAATGTAGTTTTCTTGGCAAAGGTCCTGGAGTGGCTTGTTATTTCCTTCTCCAGTTCAATTTATAAGTGAGGAAACTGAGGCAAACAGGATTAAGTGACTTGATCAGGTTCACATAGCTAGTAAGTATCCAAGACTGGATTTTTAACTTAGGAAGATGAGTCTTCCTGACTCCTATCTGACACCTGTCTGAAGAAATAAGATGGGAATAATATTTACATTACTTATATCTTAAGATTATTGGGATGAAATCATTTTGTAAATCTATTACATAAATGTGAATTTTTGCTATCATCAAATGATGGATCCATTATTTAGATCTTTGCTTGTACAAATGAAAGATCAGCTTTTGAGTCAAAAGAATCAAAATTCAATATTCTTTCAAAAAAAATTCAATGTTTACCCATTTATAAATATGGGGAAAGAAATCTATTGACAGGAAATAGTTGCTTCTATCATATACATATTTAGGTCTTTTCAACCTTAAGAAAAAAAAACCTTTTTTCTTCAACCACTTACATCATCTGCTCTCATCTACCTCCTCCTCTTCACTGCCAAAACTCTTTAAAAAAAAATTTCACCCTGGCACTTTCCTCACCTTCATCACTTTCTCCTCCCCAACCCAATATAATTCAACATCAAGAATTATACAGGAACTATTTATTCATAAGTAACTAATGACCTAATTGTTTCAATGGCATATTTTCTTTTTTTAAAATAAATTTTATTAAAGATATTATTTGAGTTTTATAATTTTCCCCCATCTTACTTCCCTCCCCCCCACCCCACCCCCCACAGAAAGCAATCTGTCAGTCTTTACTTTGTTTCCATGTTGTACCTTGATCTAAATTGGGTGTGATGAGAGGGAAATCATATCCTTAGAGAAGAGACAAGAATTCTAAGAGGTAACGAGATCAGACAATAAGATATCTGTTTTTTTCTAAATTAAAGGGAATAGTCCTTGAACTTTGTTCAAACTCCACATCTCCTTATCTGGATACAGATGGCATTCTCCTTTGCAGATAGCCCAAAATTGTTCCCGATTGTTGAACTGATGGAATGAGCAAGTCCTTCAAGGTTGATCATCACCCCCATGTGGCTGTTAGGGTATACAGTGTTTTTCTGGTTCTGCTCATCTCACTCAGCATCAGTTCATGCAAATCCTTCCAGGCTTCCCTGCAATCCCGTCCCTCCTGGTTTCTAATAGAACAATAGTGTTCCATGACATACATATACCACAGTTTGCTAAGCCATTCCCCAATTGAAGGACATTTACTTGATTTTCAGTTCTTTGCCACCACAAACAGGGCTGCTATGAATATTTTTGTACAAGTAATGTTTTTACCCTTTTTCTTCATCTCTTCAGGATATAGACCCAGTAGTGGTATTGCCGGGTCAAAGGGCATGCACATTTTTGTTGCCCTTTGGGCATAGTTCCAAATAGCTCTCCAGAAGGGTTGGATGAGTTCACAGCTCCACCAACAGTGTAATAGTGTCCCAGATTTCCCACATCCCTTCCAACAATGATCATTACCCTTTCTGGTCATATTAGTCAATCTGAGAGGTGTGAGGTGGTACCTTAGAGAAGCTTTAATTTGCATTTCTCTAATAATTAATGATTTAGAGCATTTTTTCATATGGCTATGAATTGCTTTGATCTCCTCATCTGTAAATTGCCTTTGCGTATCCTTTGACCATTTGTCAATTGGGGAATGGCTTTTTGTTTTAAAAATATGACTCAGTTCTCTGTATATTTTAGATATTTTAGAGTCCTTTGTCAGAATCATTAGTTGTAAAGATTGTTTCCCAATTTATTACATTTCTTTTGATCTTGGTTACAGTGGTTTTATCTGTGCAAAAGCTTTTTAATTTAATGTAATCGAAAATATCTAATTGGTTTTTGGTGATGTTCTCCAACTCTTCCTTAGTCATAAACTGCTCCCCTTTCCATAGATCTGACAGGTAAACTAGTCCTTGATCTTCTAATTTGCTTATAGTATTGTTTTTTATGTCTAAGTCCTGTAACCATTTGGATCTTACCTTGGTAAAGGGTGTTAGGTGTTGGTCTAATCTAAGTTTCTTCCATACTAACTTCCAATTATCCCAGCAGTTTTTATCAAAGAGGGAGTTTTTATCCCAATGGCTGGACTATTTGGGTTTATCAAACAGCAGATTACTATAACCATCTCCTGCTTTTACACCTAGTCTATTCCACTGGTCCACCACTCTATTTCTTAGCCAATACCAAACAGTTTTGATGACTGATGCTTTATAATATAATTTTAGATTGGGTAGGGCTAAGCCACCTTCTTTTGCACTTTTTTTCATTAAGCTCCTGGCAATTCTTGACTTTTCATTTCTCCATATGAATTTACTTACAATTTTTTCTAACTCATTAAAGTAATTTTTTTGGAATTTTGATTGGTAGGGCACTAAACAGATAGTTTAGTTTTGGTAGAATTGTCATTTTTATTATATTAGCTCTACCTATCCATGAGCAGTTGATATTTGCCCATCTCTTTAAATCTGATTTAATTTTTGTGAGAAGTGTTTTATAATTATTTTCAAAAAGATTCTGAGTCTGTCTTGGCAAATAGACTCCCAAATATTGTATATTGTCTGAGGTTACTTTGAATGGGATTTCTCTTTCTAGCTCTTCCTGCTGTATCTTGCTAGACATATATAGAAAAGTTGAGGATTTATGAGGGTTTATTTTATAACCTGTAACTTTGCTAAAATTGCTAATTGTTTCCATTAGTTTTGTGGATGATTTCTTGGGATTCTCTATGTAGACCATCATGTCATCTGCAAAGAGTGAGAGTTTTGTCTCTTCTTCCCAATTCTAATTCCTTCAATTTCTTTTTCTTCTCTAATTGCTGATGCTAACATTTCTAATACAATATTGAATAGTAGTGGTGATAATGGGCACCCTTGTTTCACCCCTGATCTTATTGGGAATAGCCTCTCCCCATTGAGTATAATTCAATGGCATATTTTCAATCATCCTCCTTGACTTTTTTGACTATTTAATAATATTTACTATCCCTTCCTACTGGATATTCTTTTCTCCTTTAGCTTCAGAGACATTTTCCTCTTCCAGTTCTCCAATGATCTTTATAATTAAGGTCATTTCTTCATCATCTTCTCAACACCTTTAGTTTAGTTTTCCAAGTTCTATTTTCTACTCTTCTTTCTCTATAATCTCTTCTTTGGCACTCTCATTCACTTTCATGACCTTAGGAACTACCTCTTTGCAGATAATTTCCTAATTTATCTTTTGCATTGATTCCTCTTTTAAACTCTGAACTTGTATCTTCAATTACTTTCTGGCTATCTCTATTTGAGTTGCTAGAAATGTGCAGCATAGTGATTTCCAAATTTTTTTGAACATGCACCTCATTAGTAAATAGGTATATATACCCAACATCAGTGAATGCACCCCATCAGTAAATATGTGCATGCAAACACACATATATACATATATATGTGCATATGTGTGTGTTTGCTTATTTACAAATATACACCCATTGCTGTGCTAAAGTTATGTGCATTATTAAACTTACATATAAATAGACATAAAGGGGGAGTACTGATCGAATGAACCAATGAAATTACTCCATTCCATGTAAAATGTTGAGATGTTAAGTCATGATAGTGGTATTCCAGAAATTTTACTGGGAAAGTCAATAATCCTATGGCACTCTTAAATTCTCAATATCCTCCTCCTACAAAGGGACAAGAAAAAGAGAATAAAACCAAGATTGAATCCCAGGCTGTGACTCTGTTCCTTAAACTTCTGTGGAGTTTAAATAGAATGTTCTTTCCTCTTTGCTACCAACCACTTTAATCTTTCATGTCTCACATTTTATAAGCAACCATGATCAGGTTTCTTCTGTCAGTATCAACACATTTGCGCACTTCCCATACAATGCACACCAATAGATGAAGGACTTTTTCCTCACTTAGTCTAAAGTCTATGATTGATTGGATCAATAGAGAAATATTCTCATCTGGTTAAAGCATCCAGGCCCTTAGCATCTTGACACTTTTTTTTTTTGCAAGGCAATGGGATTAAGTGACTTGCCTAAGATCACACAGCTAATTAAATATTAAGTGCGTGAGGCTGGATTTGAACTCAAGATCTCCTGACAGCAGGGCTGTTACTCCATCCACTATGTCACTGAATTGTTCCCATCTTGATACTTTTTAAGGATAGAGCTATTTGATTTATTCATTAAATATTCCATTTTAATAGTTATTTTAAAAGTATGACAGTAGTACATGACCATAGAAATCTAGTGTTCAACAAACTTAAAGATCCAAGCTTTTGGAACAAGAACTCACTATTTGTCAAAAATTCTTGGAAAACTGGAAAGGTAGAAACTACATAGAATCCAATCTTTCAAACTGTATATCAAAATATAGCAAAAGAAGTTCTATAATTATGAAGAGTGGTATTAGAGGCAAATTAGGGGAGCATGGAAAATTTTACCTGTCAAATGTATGAATAAGGGCAGAATTTATCACCAAACAAGAAATAGAGAGACTATTACAGAATATCAAATAGAAAGTTTTGGTTATTTAAATTAAAAAGAATCTGCACAAACAAAACTAAGGAAACCTAGATTAGAAAGAAAGCTGAAAACAGAAAAAATATTTTAAAGTAAGTTTCTCTGATAAACATCTCATTTCTAGGGGCGGCTAGGTGGCATAGTGGATAAAGCACCAGCCTTGGAGTCAGGTAGTACCTGGGTTCAAATCCGGTCTCAGACACTTAATAATTACCTAGCTGTGTGGCCTTGGGCAAGCCACTTAACCCCATTTGCCTTGCAAACAACCTAAAAAAAAAACAAAAAAAAATCTCATTTCTAAAAAAAAGAACTGAGTCATTCTGACTAATGGTCAGTCAACTAACTATGGTCAAAGGATATGAATAGTTTTTTAAATAAATCAAATTCATCATATGGAAAAATACTGTAAATTACTATCGATTAGAAAAATACAAATTAAAATAGTTCAGAGATACCACCTCACATCTATCAGATTGGCTAATATGATGGAAAGGAAAATGACATTTGTTTCAAAAGATGAAGAATAATTGAATCACTAATGTACTTTTGGTAGAGTTGTGAATGATCTGACCATTCTGGAAAGCAATTTAGAACTATACCCTATGGGATCTAAAACTGTGTATTCCCTTGATCCAACAATACCCCACTGGATCTGTATCCCAAAGAGATATAAGGGAAAGAGAAAGAATCTACATGCACAAAATTATTTATAGCAGCTCTCTTTCTGATGACAAAGAATTGGAAATCAAAGGAATGCTTATTAATTAGGGAATGACTGGATAAATTATGCCATATGATTGTGATGGAATAGTATTGTGCTCTAAGAAATGATAAGTAAAATTCTTTCAGAAAAACCAGGGAAGACTTGCATGAAGTGATGCGAAGTGAAATGAACAGAGCAATTCAAATGTGAATGAATTAGCTATTCTCAGCAATACACTCATACAAGACAATTTCAAATGATTTATAATGAAGTATGCTATATACCTCTGCTAAAGAACTGATAGAATGAGTTGAAGTATAATTTTTGAAATGTTCTTATTTTTCTTTTTTTGTCCATTTGGTTAATCTGGAAATGTTTTGCATAACTACACATGTGAAGTCTATGTCAAGTTACTTGCCTTTTCAAGGAGAGAGAAGGAAAAGGAAGGAAGGAGTTTGCAACTAAATTTTTTTAAATGAATGTTGTAAAAAGTTTACAATGTAATTGAGAAAAATCAAAAATTAAAAAAAGAATTAGTTTGTAATTTGTAAATATTTTCTGTACCACAAATTAGTTGTCATGTTTTTCTCATATAGTCAAAGGATGTTGCAATGTGAACATTTTTAGCACTCTAAACAGGAAAAAAAAAAGACATCAAAATAAAAAGGCCAGGAATTCATGTTCTGTTTAGCACAAAGTTCAAATTGGGTTCACAACATTTAACTTAGGGAAATGGTCTAAATTTAGGGAAATGGTCCTTCCATGCCTCATTAAAGGGATTTTCAAAAGGGTACAGAAACTTATTTTGCCAAAACTGCTTCATATAATTTTGGACAGTCTAAAGCTATCCACGATATGATTTGAGCAATTCAGTGCAGAGAGGAAGTATACTTATAAAAAAGAAGCCAGTTGCTTGTCTTCAACTCCAAATACGTTTTGCTCTGATGACTTTGGCCCTATGTAATTGTCAGCATAGAGTTAAACAGGAAATTTCAAAAATAGTATCTTCTCTGTTTATATGTCAGTACCAGTCATGGTGTTCTGCTCTGGGGTGGAAAGTAATATTTTAGGATAAAATATGAAATATGAAATCACCTCAATTAATGTGATTCATGGCTATCAACTTGAAATATTAGAAAGACTTCATAGCAAATAAGATATACCATGCATTCTGAAATGACAAATTAAGAGACTCTTCAAACTGTTGACTCTTGCAAGCTCACTTCCTGGGTAAAGTGCTTTAACGAATAAGCAACTGTCAATGTTTTCTGAGTTGAAAGAAGTTCCAACCTAGGATGCAGGTAAGCATACTGATTTTTCACTTTCTTTAAATCTTTACTTGGGGATGTTTAAGGATTGCCCTCACTTTGTTTGAGCAGTTCCTCATGTGTGAAAGTAAGGGAGAAGTGGTGGGAAAAAGATGATGGAAGAAGTATGCTACATATGAAGGGAAAGGTTCGATCTTCATTTAGAGGTGCATTAAAAGGGAGCTCAGAATTGCCAAAAATCTCAAAGCATTAGAACTGATGAATGATTTATCTGAAGACTATGCAACAGTCTGAGTTGTCACTAAGTTGCTAGAGACATTTTTTTAATGATTTAAAAAAAAACTGATCCACTGAAAGGATTTTTTCCTGAAACCAAGTATAAGCTGTACATGTTCCTTGAAGAGAGACAACTGAAGCAAAAAAAAATTTAAACAAAGGTTGAAAAAGAAGATACAATAGTCTTACCTCTGGAACCAAAATTCCCTTAATAGCTTTGCTGAGAAATCTGTGTCATATATGTCTCTTTATCAGTTATAGTTATTCCAAAAGGATCCCAATAGGTATACTCCACAGATTCTAGTTTTGCAAATTTATAATATAAAAAGGGACTACATACAAAGATTTGATCCTGTTTGAGGATGATGAAATAAAACTTCCATGACTTATTTTTCTGAATCAAGGGATGAAATTTTATTTTTGTTGATGCTTATTTGTTGTCTTTTTTAATGTATATTTTCAAGTAGTTAGAGGTATATTAGATTTCTTTTTTTGGAAATATTTAGTGATGCTTTTAAAAAAAATTTTCTTTTACCTTCCAGTAACAATTCAACCCTATTTCTTCAGCATAATCTTCCCTTTAACAAGAAATAAATTTAAGCAAAACAAATCTATAAGATTTATATGTGTAATATGCATACACACACACACACACACACACACACATACACACATATATTCATTCTGTAGCAAAATCCATCCTCCTCTTTGCTAAGGTGGGATATATTTCCAAGAGCTGGCAAAGCAGACTCCTGGGTCTAGAGTATAGATATCACATCAGTTCATCAAAAACCCTACTTCAACCAAGCCCTTATTATAATGTTCATAGAGGTATTCACTAAATGCCCTATTGATAAGATTTACTATTTTTTGAACAAATCAAAGAAATTCTACTACAGTTATTTATTTAGATTGGCATACTTTAACTTCTGATTTGGAACTTTAATGGCTATGCAAATGCCAGCTCCTCTTAAAAGTCAGCTCAAAATAAAGAACATTGGATCTGGAATCAGGGGAGATTTGGGATTTAAATTCTACTTCTGACATTTATAATTCTATTATTTAATTTCTCTGAGTCTCAGTTTCCATATATATATATATATATATATATATATATATATATATGTGGAATGAAGACGATAATACCTGTCATATGTATATCATAGGGACATTGTGAAAATCAAATGGAATAATGCAATGTGTCTCCAAGGTCTTACTGACACATGTAGCTATTAAAGCTTAACATGACTCCAAGATTTTGGGGACACTGTGTATTTTAAAAAAAAAGGCTTTACAAACTATAAAATTTTATCCATCAGCTATTATATTATTATCTCAAACTTTTTTTATATAAAAAGTATTTTGTGGATATAGCTGCTGTTCATCCTTTATTCTCAAAAGGGACTTCAGGACTTCTGGAGAATGATTTCTTGACTTGAAAGCAAATTGGATTTAAGTGAGACAGACCTGTGCAAAGTCTTCGGCCTCACTCACTCCTCCAGAGTCATTAGAGTCCAGTGGCAAGACATTGGTCAGGATGACTTGCAATGACCCTTGATGCAATAGGGGACTTTGACCATATTAAGCTAAGGTCTTTCCCAGGTCTCAGTTTGTCTGAGGCAAGGACCATTCAGTAATCAAAGATTAGGTAAGAACTGAGGCAAAAGATGGTCTAGTTGTCCTTAAAAAAGAATAACTCTGCTTGGTCACAGTAGTTCATGATAGGAAAAACAATCAAATTCTAGAACTATGTGAGTACATGTATTTATTCCAAAGCCTGAATTAACCTGGGATCTGTAAACCAAGAATAAGGAGGTGGATAGAGAAATCAGGAAGAAATAAATGCTAATATAATAGTTTGCATTTTTTAAGTTCTTAACCTGTTATCAACTCTGAAAATGACTAAAAGTTACATATTTATCATTTTATCCTTGAAGAAATTTTTTTAATTGAAGTAGACTGAAAAACACAATCCAGAGCTAATAAGGAGGTTTGAGAAACTTATATTATGGTTCTTATGTTGAATGATTCATTTTGTTTACCTCAATATAACCAAATCACTATATTCATATTTTCATTGTTATGTGAAGAAAGAACTCTAAGCACCAGGTCATTTCCTGGCTATGAGTAACCAATGAAGTCTAAGAGATTTGTTTAAAGATATAAAGATATACAGTTTGGGGGCCTTGTACAGAAAACACTTCCCATCTCTGGGTTTCAATGTTTTCAGGGTAAAGTTAAGGAGTGGAACATTCCATCAGTCTTTGATTCTTAAAAAAAAAAGAATACTCCAATAAATAAATGCCAAAGACCTGTTAGGTGGGTGTCTTTCTCAGGGAGTCTGCTGTTTGGGCATCATGACTAGTTGCAACCATTGTCTTAAAACACGAGTTTTTGAATTGTCGGTCTCAATTCATTTCTGATGGTTTATCTTTTCCCTGACTGAGGTTGTCCTCTAGGAATTTCAGAATTCAACTTCTTTTGTCCTCAGTGTAAAGATTTGGTTCATGTCTTTCCTTAAAATGGATGTAAGCTAACAAAAAAAAAAAAAATGAATATAAGCCAATTCTTAATTAACAAAACAAGAACCTCCAAAATATCCAAGACCACAAACAGCCCATCTGGTGAATTCCAGGGACCTGTAAAGTCACTTTACCACCCCGAATCATATAGTGTAATACTTCAGTTCTTAGGGAGCCGAGCAATCCTTTATTGCCCTCTGGAGAACTTCTGCTTCCCCAAGAACTTCACATAGTCCTTCAGATATTTTACTATTGTGAGAAGAATGTCCCTTTGAAAAGAAAGAATGTGGGGTTTCTAAACAGTCAACCACCAGTCCTGTGAATCCTATGTTCCATCAGGATATACACAGGAAAGGGTTAGGTTCGTTCTGTTCTTCCACATTGTGACCTTCTACTATGCAGATTCATCTTTCCCTTCATAGCCACATCTAGCTGTGAAACCCCCTCTTCTCCTGTGTCTCCACATAACATATATTCGTTTATGCATATGGTATTCTCAAGGGCCATATGATTGCCCAAATGCACAAGCATCTTTTAGAGACCATATCTGTACAAAAGTCTCTAACTACCTTTTTTTCTCAATTCTCCTCTCTTTTATGGTTCAAATCTAAGGATATAACTCATGTAAAAATTATGTGTAAACAAGTTAGTAAAGATCTATATAAATCAAAAAGAGTTTATTTCTAGTATAGAGAATTTATAACTTATCAAAGAGAAATACAGGGCTGAAAAGATTCTTTCTTATCTTGAAGTATCCCTTCATCATGATTCTGTAGTTATGTCAACATACAAATAAGCGTAAAGGCTTAAATTCTGTTTTTAAAATGGGGGGAGGGGGCAGCTAGGTGGCACAATGGATAGAGCACTGGTCCTGGAGTCAGGAGTACCTGAGTTCAAATCCAGCTTCAGACACTTGATAATTACATAGCTGTGTGGCCTTGGGCAAGCCACTTAACCCCATTGCCTTGTAAAAGCCTTAAAAAAAAGATTCCTGAAACTAGAGATAGACAGCTCATCAATGAAACTTCTTGGGGCAGCTAGGTGGAATAGTGGATAAAGCACCGACCTTGGAGTCAGGAGTACCTGGGTTTAAAACCGGTCTCAGACACTTAATAATTACCTAGCTGTGTGGCCTTGGGCAAGCCACTTAACCCCATTTGCCTTGCAAAAATCTAAAAAAAATCAACAGGGGGAAGGGGGGGGGGGCAGGAAGTAAGATTGGGGAAAAATTGTAAAACTCAAAATAAATAAAATCTTTATAATTCAAAAAAGGGGGGAAAGATAATAGATAGATGATAGAAGATAGAAAGATAGATTAAATAAGATAGATAGGTGGATGGATGAATGGATGGATAGATGTGAGTTTAATATAACATCTAGTTATGTCATTAACTATTTATACCACTGTCTATATATTTATTTTTTGCCTATTTACACTTTCATTAAAATTTTATCTAGGTGCCTCATTGGGGCATGAAAATGGCTCTTAGTTCTCAAAAGTCCTTTTCAGTAAGCATAAATTCCAGAGGGTCACACCAAGCTGGAAAGATTTAAAGTATGAATTAAATAGTGCCCGGACACTAAGAGATTCATAATAAAACTACTTTCAGAACAATAATATTCATTCTACTTTATAGAAATGATGGGGAAGTGTATTGAAAGAATCCAGATCTAAGAGAGTCAGTATTCTAAGGCCTGCTCTTGGTTCTTATTGTAATTTGGGTAAGTCAAATCAAAATATAAATCAGAACCAAAAAAAGTACTTTAGTTGGAAAATTTCCCCATTTAACAGTAGATTGACTTGTCCACAAGCAATATGAATAGCTAGCATTTATATAGTGCTTCAAGATTTTCATAGAGCTTTACAAATATTATTTCATTTGATCCTTACAACAGCCCTTGGAGGTAGGTTGCTATAATTATCCCCATTTTACAGATGAGGAAATTGAGGCCAAGAAACTTGTTAAACATCATACAGTTAATAAACATCTAACATGAGTTATGAATTCAGGTCTTCCTGATTCCAGGTCCTATACTATAACCATTGCACCACTTGCCTCAAAGTTTTGCAAAATGATCATCTGAGAGCATTGTCTGAAATGTGAAGTTGAGTGTGGACTTTTATTACATAACTTCAGAAATGTTGTCTGAGGGAAACTCCCATTTCCTGCTAGACTCAGAGGAAAATTAGCACAAACAAAAAAAAATCTTAGGCTTTTTCTTCATGTTTCTTGGATTATTCTACAACCAATCTCACTTTTCTTGAAGCACTTTTCATTGCTGAGTACTATCTCTATTAAGAAGACAAAACAATTTGTACCTTTGAAAGTACATCTCTTTCAAGGAGATCCCTTGGAAACTGTACAAGAAATTGTTTAAAAAGATATTCTGTTAAAGAATATGTTTAATTTGAAGTAAACACAAAGATTGTATGATTTCTTTGTAGTTTAGCTAGGTGGTGTCTGAACTGGGGTTACTCATATTTTCCACTGTGTTTTTGAAGGATTCTCAAGATTTCTAGCAATTTTAATGTTGGCCATTTTTAGGCAATTATGAATAATTGTGATGGAAAGAAGGATGTTTTAGTTAGTCTTATTCATATCAGACAAACAGACCTAGGAAAGGCCTTAGCTTATGAAGGCCATGGTTCCCCCACTGCATCCAGAGTTATTGCCAATCATCCTGACCTAGGTCTTGCCTCTGGACTACAATGACACTGGAGGACAGAGTGAGACTGATGATTCTGCACAATCCTGCCTCATATAAATCCAATTTGCTTTCAAGTCAAGATATTACCCTCCTGGTGTCACTGGTCCTCTTTGAAAATGAAGGATGAATATCAAATGACAACAACAGAAAAAAGTGGACGTATGTAGAGAAGACCCCCATGTGGCAGGAAGGCCTATAATTGTGTGTGTGTGTGTGTGTGTGTGTGTGTGTGTGTGTGTGTGTGTAAGAAAATAGAGATTTATTAAAAGAAGTTATAACATATAAAAAAGTGAAAGGAAAGTTAAAAAGACTTTAAGGAAAAGTCACATGGATTTGACAGGTCAGCTGGCAGGCTCAGCTAAAGTTTGGAAAGGAAGAGAGAGACAGAGAGAGAAAGAAAGAGAAAAAGGCAGGCAAAGATGAAGTCTGGGTTAACCAGGCCACATGGTGAAGTCCATGGAGCTTCACATGGTTTAATGAAGAAGCAGAGGAAGGCCTATCCTTCTGGATAGGAAGAGGAAGAAGCAAGAGCCAGGAAGGTCTATTATTGCATGTGTGACTTGAAGAGAGGCAGAATAGGACAGCTTCCTTCTCCATGGGAGACTTTCATCCCTGCCAGGATTGGGGAACAATAAGTTGGAACTAGAGGCCACCACACTGCTCTCTCAGAGGGGGGTGGGGTGCTGGGCTAGAATACATGTATTTGTTCTCTTAAATACTGTTCATCTAAAGCAGGGGCATCCAATCTTTTATCTCTTCTGGGTCACATTGCCCAACAAAAACTTGTTAAGAAACTCATATAGAATTTAATGTGTATTTACAGTGGATATGATTGAATTTGTGCTAAATTTTGATCACTCTCATTTAAGGGAGCAGGGGGACCTGCTTTATAACCAAGTCTTGAACACATAGAGAATAGCAAAGAAACCTATTTATACAAATCATAGAAAAAAGAAGAAATGAGAAAGTACATGTAGGAGAATCTATACCAAACAATACAGAATGAAGGAGGCTCTCCCATTGGGAGCAAGAAAACTCAGATCAACTAAAAAAGAATCCAGGATTTCATCTAAGGATTCAGAACTAGAGCACAAGGATGGGGGCTGGTTTAGAGTGGAGGGTAGGTAAAAAGTAGGGGTGGGAAGATTCTCCTGTTAGGAATCTATTGCAAAGATCTATATGAGTCTTAATAAGTACCTTCAGCATGGTGGTGACAGTGAGAAAAGACAAGAGTTCAGATGTGAGAAATGATGTTGAGGTTAATTCCAGGGGGGTGTGGTCATTAGATATAAAAGATGAAAAAGGAGAGATCCAAATCAATTAGTTAATCAATGTGTCTGGTAATGTTGTGATGTGAGAAATGAAGCAGATGACTTCAGACTAGGAAGACATGTATAAATTGTTGCAGTTATATAACAATAATATTATAAAGACAAACAACTTTGAAAGACTTGGGCATTCTAATCAACACAATGAACAGCTACAATTCCAGAGGGCTTGTGATAAAACATGCAACCTACATTATGATAGAGAGATGATAAAGACTCCATGTGTATATTAAGACTTATTTTAACATATCTAGTTGTATGTTATTTTTCTTATTTTCTCAATGTTTAGGCAGAGAGGTGGAAGGAGAGAAGACAGTTTTTTAAAATAAAATTTAATTAAAAATAAACCCAACATTTGTTAAAACCCTATCCTTTTCTACACACTGTAAGACACTAGAAATACAAAGATAAAAACTAATAGTCTGTGAACTTAAGGAACTTAAATTTTATGAGAGATAATGTCAAGCAGTAAGATAAAGTATTTATTAAGTGATTATAAGTCCTTGACCTCAAGGAGCTCACTGTATAGCACATGAAAATAACTCAGTACAAACAAATGGAAGTCAGTCTCAGAGGAGAGGGCAATAGGAGCTGGGGATATTGGCAAAAAGCCTCTTGCAGCAAGTGAGATTTGAGCTGAGATCTGAAGGAAGTCCAGAGAACTAAATGAGTGATGATTGTGTATGTGGAGAAAAGGAATGTGTGCATGCATATACATGTATATACATATATATGTATGTGTTTAAGTATCATATATTATACTTATATATGTCATAAAATAGCAATGACCAGATTTAACAATGTATTGGATACATAGAATGATTAAGAGTGAGGAACTGATAATAACTCTACTTCAAGTTTGGGAAATTAGAAAGGAAGTTAAAAGCATCTACCTGTTATAGAGTTCTGAAAGAGTTTGGCCACCAAAAAAAGGAGAGATATGGGATGATAATTAGTGGATATGGATGGATCAAGTGAAGATTTCCTCAGATTGGGGAAGACATAGGCCAGTTTTTAGTAAGAAGAGAAACAACTAATAGGAAGAGAACTGAAGATAAGTAAATGAGAGAAATCAAAATTGCTGATGGTTTTGAGGATAATGAGAAGAGAAGAAGTGGAAATAGTTAATGTAGACTGTATTTTTAAGCTTATTCAAGAAAGAGAGAAAAGATATAGGACAAAAGAACCATATACTAATACCTATAAAATATATACTAAATAAATATAAAGTAATTTTGGGAGGGGAAGCATTAGCCATTGAAGTCATCAGGAAAAACTTCATATAGAAAGTGTCACTTGAATTGAGTCACAAGGGAAACAAAATATTCTGTGAAGTAGAATTAAAGAAGGAAATTATTCTAGGCACATGTGATAACTGGTTTGAGAAGACACATAGACAGAAGATAGTGTTGTGGGTTAGCACAGCATTAAATCAAGTTTGTTTGGACCACAGAGTAAAGGAAGGGGAGTAAAGCATAGTAAAGCCGATAAAGTTGTGAAGGGCTTTCAATGCCAGAGTTTATATTTGAACCTTTAGTGATTCCTTGGTACTTTGGTACAACCCAGTAGTTGTATGAAAGATGGATTGGAGTGGGAAAAGATTTAAGGCAGGGAGACCAATGAGGATGCTATTATACTAGTGTAGGTTAGAGAAGTTGAGGACCTGAATTAGGGTAGTGGCTGTGGGGTTTTCAAAAAGAGGTCTGATTGGGGTGGCTAGGTGGCTCAGTGGATAAAGCACTGGTCAGGAGTACCTGGGTTCAAATCCGGTCTCAGACACTTAATAATTACCTAGCTGTGTGGCCTTGGTCAAGCCACTTAACCCCATTTGCCTTGTAAAAATCTAAAAATAAATGAATAAATATATATATATATATATATATCATCTACCAAAAAAAAAAAAGAGAGGTCAGATTAAAGAGATGAGAAAGTTGACCATGTGGAGTTGGGGAGAGTGAAAATTTGAGGATGATAATACTCAGACTGTGAAACTAGGAGATTAGAAGGTTGGTGATGTACTTAACAGAAAGAGAAGTTCAGAAGAATTTCTTTTCTAGTGGGGAAAGATAATGAGTACTGTTTTGGCTATGTTGAGTTTCAAATACCTATGGGATTTCTAATTTAAAATGTTAAAAGCACAGTCTAATGTAAGACTGGAGAGAAGAGACTAAAGTAGGATATATAGATCTAGGAGTCATCTGCACTTAGATGATAATTAAACTCATTAATTTTTAATTTAAATTTTATTTAAAGTTTGTCAGAAAGAAGACCCAAAAAAATAATCTTAAGGTACATTTGAAGTTGAGGGATGATATGGAACCAGCAAAGGAGACTTTTTTTTTTAAATGGTAAGAGAGAGCAGGGTCAAGAAAAGCCAGAGTAGAGAAAGTATAGGAATAGTCAGTTATATCAGATCTGCAAAGAACTAAAAAAAAGGCTGCCAGATTTGGTCATTAAGAAGTCATTGATAAATTTAGAAAGAGAAGTTTCAATTGAGTAATGAGGTTGGGAATTAGAATACAAAGAGTTGACCAGTAATAGTATGCTGATATACTAATATATTTATAATAATGTAAAATAGTATAATATGGATATAAATAGGATAATAGTATGGATATAATAGTATAATAGGATATAAAAGTATAAACAATTTTTCCCTAGGTATGTGGAAGCAAGAGATGATAATGTTGATGATTTGTCCTTTGTTCTCAAAGACCATGACATCAGAGATGTGATCCCATGACAAGCACATGAATTGAATTTGAGTGAAGGAGTGTTGTGCTAAGTCACCAACCTCACTTTCTCCTCCAGAGCTATCTGGGTCCAGTAGCCAGATATGAATCAGAATGACTAGAGATGGCCCTGGATGCCAGTCAACTCATTAAATTACTTGCCCAAGGTCACACAGATAGTTATTGTCAAGTGTCTGGATTCGAACTTTCATCCTCTTGACTTCAAGGCCAGTGCTCTTTTTACCTAGCTGCCATAGGAGATGACAGTTTGAGGGAAAAGTAGTATCTTGGGAGTAGAAAAGAATACTTATTTTTTAAGTATTGGAAAGACTTGGGAGTGGAAAAGAATCATTAGATAGAGGGAGAATGAGAATGAAAATTATGGGGAGGGTTTGTTTGAAGGATTAAGCTGATGGACAAGAAAAGAATGAATGTGGTCAAAAAGAATATGTAGAATAATTAGTCTTGTCAGGGGAAACAAGGTCACCTCCTTATGAGAGATTAGAATAATGGAGGAAAGAATGAAATTAAGGAGTTTTGAGATACAGAGATGGGCAGAAGAGGGAGCTCATAGACAATGGCTTCTTTTCTCAAGTAAAACCCAAAGCTGAACTATGCAGCAGAGAAAATGAGAAAAGGGAGAGGTATAGATTTGGGGATAGGAGAAAGTTTGGAACAGTATCAATGGGGAAATAGGATGGAAAAACAATTAAGGAAGGATAGAAGGATTTGCCTTGCTAATGTGAGTACCTGATTGAGATTAGATAGCATAAATTTGTAACAGACTCAGTCAGCTCAGGTTTAAGACTTTCTCTGGGTCCATTCTGCAGCATATGAATAACCTATCCACTCCCATTTTTCCAATCATCTTACACAAAATTACTTCTTTCCACACTTTATCTCCTGACTGTTCATTTTCACTGACTGTCTTATATTCTTGGAATTTACTCCCTCTTCATCTCTGTCTCCTGACTTTCCTGACTTTCTTCAGATCTCAATTCAAATCTTTAACCACTTCTTAATGCTAATGCCCTCCCTCAGAGATTTTCTCCAATTTATCTTATATGTATCTGATTTACATAGTTGATAGCATGCTATCTACCCCCATTACATTGTAAACTCCTCATGGTAGACTTGTTTTTGTCTTTCTTTATATCCCTAGTAAGGGCTAACAGACTTGACAATGTAAATAAAAATTCTGTAATTCAAAATAAATCATAGTCTCCCCTACCAGTAATTCTGGTGTTTGAATTTACTTGATGATTTTACATACCCTGAAGGTTTTCATAACTATTTGTAATCTCATTATATTCAACTCATAAATAAGAAATAAATTGTCTCTTTGAATGCCATCTTGAATTTTAAAACACATTTCAATGCCATTTAAGCCTTTTGGTTTGACTCATACACACAGGAAGCAAGGCAAGTGGCCCCCTTTGAAATACAGCCACAAAAAGCCAGTTAAAATCCCAGTGGTATAGCCTGCATCATTGCTGTCGCAATCCGCAGTTCTATTTTTAACTTTTAAAAATTGCAGTAATTTTTAAACAATCATGCAAATTAGTAATAATCTTGACATATAAATATGATAAATATTATTTTAATATACAATTACAAACAAGAAGAGAAATAATATTTCATGATTATAAGAAGATAATATGGTACAAAAGATAGAGTACTAGTTCTGGGTTCAAGTTCTAGCATTTACTACCTCTTTATTTTGAACAAGTAACTTAAGTATCACAATGGATAGAGAGCTGTGCTGGGAGTAAGGAAGACCAGAGTTTAACTTACTCTACTTCATTTTCCTTATCTAAAAAGATAACAGCCTCGGACACACAATAATTACCTAGCTGTGTGATCTTAGGCAAGCCACTTAAACCCATTGTCTTGCAAAAAAAAAAAACCCAACCTAAAATAATAAAAAAAAAAAAGGTAACAATTGTATCTACCTCCCAGGGTGGTTGTGTGGATAAATGGGATATAATATTTGTAAAGCATTTTGTAACGGTGTAAATGTTGTTGTTGTTGTTGTTATTATTATTATCATTATCATTATTATCATTATTATTATTGTTACTGTTATATATCTTGCTGGGACTCAGTTTCCTCATCTTTGATGAGATAATGTGATAGATGTGGACTATTTGTCTTCTGAGATAGCTTCCAACTCTAGGGCAACAATCTTATGATTTGATTCATACTTCATTCAAATGCCAACTCTTACAATGTGGCATGATAAATAAAAGGCTAACATCAGGAAAGGCTTGGTCAGGATCCAACCTCTATTATTTTACTAGGAGTGTGGTCTTGGGCAAATCACTTAATTTCTCTGAACCTGTTTCTTCAGCTGCAAAATGAGATTGGTAATAACTATCTTGAAGGGTTGTTGGGATGCTTAGATAAGTTAACGTGTGTAAGGCATTTTATAACCTGAACAAGGATTATTTAAGCATAAACAGTTATTTCAAAAATGGGTTTTCCAAAATGATTTAATATGGGCAACTAATTGGCACAGTTGGTAGAGAAAAGGGCTTGGAGTTCAAATCTGAATTTAAATGACTGAGATACTTAACTATGTGACCCAGGGCAAGTCACTTAACTCTGTTGCCTCAGTTTCCTCATCTGTAAAATGAGCTGGAGAAGGAAATGGCAAGCCTCTCCAGTATCTTTTCTAAGAAAACCCCGAATTGTGTCACAAAGAGTTGGACTGAAAAATGAAAGACCAATAAATTTTAATTTAATTTAATTTAATCATTGCTTTAAATCTCCACAACCCCTTTTAAACATGCTCATGATCCAATATCGTCTTGATCATATTTCCTTTTACAAAAATCTTCCACTTCTAATACTGTTACACAATTCTGGTTCCTAGTATTCAATTGCTACTTTTCTTTCTTCTCTTGTTTTTTTGATAAGATCCTTCCTACTTCTTGGTTTGGCTATTTGATGGGTTAATAAAAGATGATCTGTTAAGGATTTTAACTTCTTAGCATGAGTCACACCATTGAGTCAGTTATGGGTATTATCATGAATGTGATTAACAAATATAGACAAATATAGACCAGATAATAGTATTCTGCCTCCTATACTAATCATAAAAGTGGACATTAGCTCATGGACCATAGTAGAGAAGATGGATTTGTTCTTGACTCTAGAGAGCAGAACTAGAGACAAAATATAGCAGATTTAGAATCTAACAGAACTTTTTGAAATTGATATGAACTGACCCAGAGAATGGTGGGTCCTCCTTCACTGAAGATTATTATATATGGTAGTTAGTATTTATTTAGCACTCTAAATTTATAAAGCATTTTATGCATTTTTAATCCTCTCAAAAACCCTGGGAAGCATGTAGTATTATGATCACCATTTTACAGTTGAGGAAAATAAGGGAGACAGTGGTTAAGTGACTTGGGCAAGGTCATTCAGTAGCTAAGGTTGGATTTTAACTGAAATTTTCCTAACTCTGGGTCCAGTATTCCTTCTGCTGCACCCTCCAACAGCATCTTGTTGCAGATATTCTCATTCATTTATGGGTTAGGCCAGATGGCCTCTTAACTCCCTTCCAACTCTTAGATTCTTTGATTCTGTTGTTCTAGAACATCAATAATTTCAGGACAAACCTAAAGAAAATATGCCTGTGGGCCTAAAACACACACACACACACACACACACACACACACACACACACACACACACACACACAAAATCAAAATTACAGTATCTATTATCTTTCTTTCTGAAGAAATAAATTTGTAGTAATTTTAATCACTGAAGAAATTTACAGAGAACTAGAACAATCCTTCTAACTCTAGACTGTCTACATCAAACTAGGAAAATGACAAGATAATCAGAATTGCATTACTTCCTTTCCATAGACCTCTTAACATGTTTGAACTTTTGTTGGAAGATAAACAGTACAACTAGCCATTTGAAGCAACTTGTTCTTCAGTCATGTTTGATTCTTCATGACTCTATGGACCATACTATCCATGGAGTTTTCTTGGCAAACTGATTTGACACTTCCTTCTCCCATGGATTAAGACAAAATGATGTTAAGTGATTTGTCCCAGGATCACACAGCTTATAAGTTTCTGAGGCTGATTTGAACACAAGCTTTCCTTACTTCAAGCTCCATGCATTATCCATTGAACCACCAACTGCCTCCTTTGAAACAACTTTAGCCAAGTACAAAAGGTTGATTTCATTTTTAAGATTATAATCTATGAGGTGGCTAAGTGGCTTCAGTGGATAGAGCACTGGCCTTGGAGTCAGGAGTACCTGAGTTCAAATCAGACCTCAGATACTTCATAATTACCTAGCTGTGTGTCCTTGGGCAAGCCACTTAACCTCATTTGCCTTGCAAAAACCCTAAAAAAAAAAAAGATTATAATCTATACATTACTCAAACCAAGTGATGTCTTGACAGAATAATACCAGGGTATTCTTGCCAAAAGAAAAAAACTATCTTTATTAGGGTCTGGAAAGGGACTAGGAAAAAAAAAAAGGTCATAGACTACAAATGTACCAAAACAAAAATAGTAATGTTTTGTAAGGCATCAATAAACAATCTGCTTCTAAAGCTGGAGGTTTTTTTAACAGAACAGGAAGGGAGTATTAAAAATCATACTATTTTAGGACAGCTTAGTTTTATCCAATCAATAAAATGGCTTATGTTTTCTGTTCAATGATCTTGTTCATTATTATGAAATTAAAAGAAATTGACATGCAAATAGTCATTCTAGCTAGCTGTGTGAATCCCATTGATGTCTCAAAATTTCAGTAATCCTCTCCCCTTTTATCCTTTTCTCTTCCCTTTCTAATTTCTTCCTTCTCCTTTCCTTCCCCTCTCAATCTTGCTTAAATGTTCTTCTCCGAAATGTTACCCTTTAATTAGCTCATCTGATCTCCCTGGTCCCTCAGGACCACTACACACACACCTTAGACATGGAACATGTGGCATAAAATCTTGTTAATGTAAGAGTGTTCGTGTAAGGATGATTTGGGCAGGTAAATAAATCACCCTTTTAGAATAGAACCCTATTTCCATATTAGCCTGTCAAAGTTTTGCAGAAAGATATATGACTCCATTGACAATAAAAGTCTGAATGCAACACTATTTATCTGTGTTAGTGATATATTTTAGTTTGTTGAGAGATAAGTGGAATAAGAAACCTTCAGGGAGGCAATTTGGAAAGAGACTTTTCTGTCATTCTGTACTGCAGTTCTCTAAGATATATATGTGTATATAGGAACCAGATGCATCATATTTCTTGAAAACCAGGGTTTGCAATTCTAGATAATACAAAGAATACACTTCTTCCAAACTATCTCTGCATTTGTGTGTCCTCAAGCTTTCAACAAACTCAAACAATGCTTCACACAAATATGCATAGTAGTGCTCAGCTTTTTCTCAGTGTCATGTCTACTTACAAGTACACAGCAAGCAATCCAGGGATGTATCCCTCTGCAAAAACCATTCCAGGCTTGGTTTGGCAGAAGCAAGGTTATATTTATTTAAATCTCCTGATAGCACAAAATAATATAACAGAAGGAAAGAGAAATATATTGAAAAGTCACAGAAAGAAATAATGTAGCTCAGGAGAGTAAGGGAGGAGTACGTTTGTAGAATGGTACATATATTCTAGTCTATGACTTTTGAACCTGCTGAAGTTTTTTTCCAATTGAGCAATCACTCACTCTGATCAGACAGACAAAAGAAATCTGAACATGAACTTTAACTTTATAAATTTGCTTACAGAGAATCAGAATGATTAATTGCAAGGCAGGAAAAAAAATAGATGAACTCTCAGAAGCACGGGGTAAATGACTAAAGAGAAGAAAAGAATTCATAGTTTGGGTAAGATTAGATGATGACTTGGCATAGTGGAAAGATCACTTGACTTGACACCAGAAAGTGTGAGTACCTTATTAGTTTCATGTCTTGAGCTAGTTGTGTTTCCTTCTGTTTCTCTGTATCTATGAAATGAGAAGAGAGAGTAGAAAAGATGGATTCTAAGTTATCTTCCGGTTCTAAATCCTATAACTTTTAGGAGAAAATACTAATGAGAAGAAGGGAATGAAGAACTCTATCCTCCACACAGAACCAAAGGAAATAGACAGCTATTATAATATACTATATCTAATAATAATGACAGCTATAAAAAGAAAAAATACAGCAAAGGGAATTAAAAGAATAATAGTTTCCTTGTGGATATTTTGCGCTGGACATCACCATCAGCAGTTCTATTAACCAGTTGCTTCTTTGGGTTGAAATCATGGATTCAGGCCCTTCATGGGTTTGTTAGTTTTGCAGGGAGAAAACCTCTTATCCTTGGTTCTAAACAGCTTTATTTTCCTGGTACTATTGCTGTCCTGAAAATACATAACATTAGTTTGATGGGGACCTGGGATCAGAAACTGTGGATTTCTCATAAAAACCCATCATCAGTATCTGTTAAAAGGCAAAAACGCAAAGCAACAAATAAAACATGCCCTAGCAAGCTCATTATGAGGGAGATTCAGTTTGAGTTACAACCACTTCCTTTTGAACTACAATGTCTATGTAAATATTCATTTTATCTGAGGTTTGTTAAGTTCAGGATAAAAGGAAAAAAATAAGTTTACTGGTGATAGAACTGTAGCATCATCTTTGCCTATAGACGTATTATTTCATTGCTCCTGTTGTTGTTGTTGTATAGTTATTCAAATTACTAATGCAAGAAGACAGGAGTTGATGACTGTTTAGAACATAGCTGAAGCTACCGAGAACAGGACGGCAAAAGAGAGGCGAACCGAAGCCCTCCCAAGTTGTTAATTACCTGTTATTTTAACTGCTCTGTCCAGAACAAACTTGGAATTCCTAATTACAATTATATGATATAGAAAATTCCTTGTAATTCATAAATACAATTCTTATATAATATATATGATTATTATAATATATATAATTCTTATATATAAACATCTTATTCCTCTAAAACCTAGTTTGGAAACTCCGCCTGCCCCCTCAGAAAAAAACATTAGCACAAAAGCTCTGTGAAGGTTAAGGCTAAGATGCCCAATTTACTCCCTGTGATTTTTTGGCATGAGAATGAATTTGATCAAGAATACAAGTTGAGGAAACATGGTCTTGAAGTCATAAGACCTGAATTTAAAACCTAGATCTGATCTATGTAAACTTGGGCAAATCACTTCCTCTGTCTGTACTTCAACTGCTCAAGTAATTGGACTCTTAAGTTGCTAAAGATCTAAGTTCAGCTAAGATCTTGAAGACTAAAACCTAGGTAAACTTCTAGTGCTCCTCCTTCCTAGTGCTCGTTCTTTCTCATTCATAGATAGAGATAGAGAGATAAATAGACTATATATATATATATATATATATATATATATATATATATATCCATATATACTTTTTATACACTCTCTATATAATCTATATATTTCTCATACATAAATACATACATACACAATTTAATATATATATTTCTATACTTTAATATATGTGTTTATTGTAGGTATATACATATACATATATACGTGTGTGTAGGTCAATTAAAAAAAAAAAACCAAACCACAACTGGCATTTTGGGTTATTCCATAATCAAAACAAAACATTATTTCCCTACTTTAGTTATTAATGTGGTAGTTAGAGCGGTCATGTCAAAAGAACTGGGTTCTACCAGCTCCAACACTTATCAACTCTGTGACCACAGGCAAATTTATCCTGCATTGTAAAATAAGACTAATAATGTTTTTTCAATTCACCAGGAGGAAAGTATTTCATAATTTTTAAAGCTATATAAAAATTTAAGTTGTTGCTTCTGCTTCCCTTTGGTGATTGCGTCTCCTTCCTTCTTCTACACAGTTATGCAAATAATTCGAACCATGAATCCTTTTCAAAATCCAGCTTTAATTAGAACATTTGGCCAGTTTAAATGTGCCCTTGATTAGTTCACCAATAGGGTCTGTGACTTCTTGAAACTGTGATTCCATTTCCGATAAGGAAAAAACCAAATCCCTGTGGTAAAATGTTTAGATGTTTGATAAAGTCATTAAACAAAAGATATGTGCTCACAAATATATGTACAAACACATGCCTTAGAAACAGAAAAAAAGAATTCATGAACAAAATAGTCATGTTTTGGACAAAAGTTGCTTATTTTTGTTTGTTTGCTTTATTGAAAACAATCTAATATACTCCTATTCCTCTCTCAAAAATATCCTCACTGAGCACTGGAAAGAACAGGTTTAGATTTCCCTGCCCCAGTGTCAACTTTCATATTTTCTAACTCAGTGATAAAAGGCTTGAAGTCTTCCTCTGCTCCTGTCTGCCTCCTGGGTGTTGACTTCTCTTGCCCAGCACTTCCTCATCTCATTATATAAATAAGTCTAACCACCCCTTTCAAACAAAGAAGAGTGCTATCTACCCCATGAAGCTTTTATCTACCCATTTCAGGCCACAGTGACCACTTCTCTGAACTACTTTGAACTCTTAATATCACTCATTGCAACTGATTTTTTTCAGAGCTAGCTCTTGTCTCACTAGTTATTTAAAAAAATAAATCAGAATTCAACTGACATGGATGAACTGACTAAATCATTTCTGGACCTGAGTTTTTTTCCTTCTGCAAAATGAGGATTGGACAATACGGCCTCCAAGGTTCCTTCTGAGTCAAGGTCCATGATCCTATTCCCCCTAAACTAATCAACTCATAAGTCACTATTCTAGAGCATTTTTCAAATTGAAAACCCTGCCCAAACCTCAATCATAACTAAGAAAATAACCAAATGCCTTTTTTTACAACTAGGACTCTTCAAAATGGAATGGGTTGTCTTTGAGTGATAATGAGTTCCCTGTCCCTAGTGAGCTTCAAGAGGAGACTGGATAACCACTTCTCACAGATTTTGTAAAGAAGATTCCCTCTCTCTCTGTACTCCTTCCTAACTTTGATATTTCATGGTTCTATAAATCCCTTAATAACATTACCCCCTTACAACATGTGGTGCTCTGAACCACCTAAGTGCCAAATATTAATTGAATCGAATCAAAAATGACTTCTATTGCAAAGGAGCTAAGATATTAAAAGCAAATAGCATGTACCATGATATGCCCTTAGTAGCCAATTTGGAAATCTGTGTGTGTAGACAAGTCTGGTAAAGGGGTAAAGGTGGATGATAGAGTACATAGAACATCTGCTTGGTAATTGCTGACTATTGACACTTGTTAATTGATCAATCAATTTATTGATTAACCATAGTCTTATCTGCTCTGAGTAGAGATATCTGTCAAGACATCAAAGATTGGGCAGCTAGGTGGCACAGTGGATAGAGCATCAGCCCTGGAGTCAGGAGAACCTGAGTACAAATCCAGCCTCAGATACTGAATAATTACCTATGTAACTTTGGGCAAGTCACTTAACCCCATTACCTTGCCAAAAAGAAAAAAAAGAGATCAAAGACTGCCCACTTCAACTTATCATACTCAATCTTGATGTCTTAGATCCTGTGTTCTTCCTCTCAGAAGTTCTGTATCACATATATTCAAATAAATTTTTAATCAGTTTTTACAACACAGATAATTTTGTAGTGGATAAATACTAACACTGGATTCGGAGGAGCTGAGTTTGAATTCCAGCTCTGCCATTGACTATCTCTTTGAACTTTGGAAGTTCTCCAGAACTCTCTAGCTTCAGTTTCTTCTTCATTGATAGTAAAAGTAATAGCTAACATTTAGGTTTAGGAAGTTCTTTACATATGTTATATCAGTTGATCCTCATAAAACCCTGAAATTAAATGACTTGCCTTGCACTCTATCAATTATACCTCTGTAAAATCTTTTTTTTTCTTTTAAAAGGAAAGTTGTGAACTAGACAGCTTTTATGTTTCCTTCAGTTCTAAATTTTATATTCTATAAAGTAGAGATACTCTAAAATGAAATCAGTTATGAAATGGAAATAGCCCTGGGCTTGCAGGCAAAAGGCCTGGGTATGAATTCTAGTATTGTCATTTACTACCAATTGTGTGACCCTTTGCAAATCCAAAGAGACTTCATCTCTACAAATTTTCTCAGATTTTTCATCTTTAAAATGAGAGGGACAAAGATCTCTAAAATCTTTTCTGGCTTTAAAGGGTATGATTTTTTTTTTTCATTTTAACAAACTAAGCCAGAGCTGGAATACCTACTTGGAATGGGGTTGGGGAGGGGGGGGGGCAGTGCTCCTCGTTTCTTGTTCCTTGTTCTCCATCTGAGACAAGTTTTGTTCATGGTTTTATTCTCCAAATGAATCATTTTAACCCTTTGTAGTGAGCTAAAAGTATCTCAGTTTCATCTTGTTTTGGTTTATTGAAGAACAACCTATGATTTACTAGCACAGACCAACATCTCAAGAATCTTACAAACACCTCTCAAAAACTCCACTTCAAATACTGACTTTGGTGTGGGGGAAAGGAAAAGAGTAAGAATAAAAGATGACTCTATTGCTGTGGTTATGATTGTGAATCAGAGCAAAGTCAGATGAGTGATGCTAAAGGAGACATAAATTTCTCAATATTCTGTCACTGAGATATTGTAAATTCAATGTTTTGTTAGCATTTTATACTATTATATTGTTTATCCCAATAACCCCACTAAAATAAGAAAAAAGTTCCTTTTTTAAAGAAAGCCTTTATTAAATGCTTACTTTGCCAAGCAATTTAAAAATGTAATCTCATTTGAACCTTACAACAACTCTGGGAGATAGATTCTGTTATTTCCCATTTTAGAGATGAGGAATTAGAAGTAAACAGATATTAAATGACTTGTTCAGGGTCACACAGCAAGTAAATTCTGAATCTGGATTTGAACTACAGTCTTCTTGACTCCAAGTCCAGGGGTCCATTCATTGTACCACCTTTTACAAAGAAAAATAGTTAAGCAAAAAAAGTTTTCAGTCTCCCAATATGTACAGGACTCTGTAGCTATAGTCTGTCACCTCTACCAAGAAACTGCATGGTGCAGCTCTGGTATTGGAATCAGGTTCACAACTGACTTAGATATTCATCAGCTGAGGAACCCTATGCAAATCACTTAATCTCTTTCAGTCTCAGTTTCATCATTGGTTCAATGGGTTTAGTAATACTTATAGCATCAATTCTCCAAAATGCAGTGAGGATTAAATGAATTTATACCTGAAGCATTTTCCTCTGCTGAATATTTTCATATAAATTTTGGAGAATCAGAATGCTCCAATATATAATTTCCTTTGTTTAGGAATCTCTAGCTAGGGAAATTCTCTCTACTAATATAATAGAGATCAGTAGCTCTTTTGTAACTTAACTTGCCTAGGACACTGGATGGTTAAATGATTTGTCCAGCATCACATAGCCAATGTTGAAAGTGAGTTATGCTTATTCCTTGGACAGACACTTTTTTCCCCCTTATAAATCTAGGGGTTTCTCTTATAAATCAGAGAATGAATTGGTGCATATGGCTGTGAGTGTCTGTATCTCAATTTTGGAATGAATCTTTCCTTTTTCCAAGTTGTCTAGATATAGAAAACTCATAATGGAAACCAATGATGAAGCATCTGTCACTTCAAATATATGGTCTATCTATGACAACGCATCTATTGTTGACTGTCACTGGGATCAGGTTCTCCACATGTTTCATGATAATAATAGACATTTTTATCATACTTATTAGAATGGGTAAAGGTTAAAAAAATCTTTCTTCTTTCTTATATGCATATATTTATATATAGACACATATAAATATATACATAAATTTCTTATCTTCTTGCTCAGTAGTTTTCAGTCATGTTTCTATACCATTTGAGGTTCTTCTTGGCAATGATATTGAAGTGATTTGCCATTTTTTTCCCCAGCTCATTTTACAGGTAAGGAGATTGAGGCAAACAGGTTAACATAGCTAGCAAGTATCTGAGACCAGATTTGAACACAGGAAAATGAATCTTCCTCATTCCAGGACCAACACTGTAACCCATCTTTTTATGTATCATCTATCTTAAAATACATTGTAATGATATGTACAAAAATAGATGTATAGATAGATGAAAGCTAAATAGAAGGATGGATAGGTAGAGAGATAAAATGATAGATTGATAGATCAATAATGTATTATGTATTATATATTACAAAATGTCATATATTAGATTATATAAAATATATACTATATATTATTTAAAAATATAATATGTAACATTTATTTATAATAGATTTAACATATAAATATACAATGTAAATATACATAAAATGTATATACCCTATATATGTATGCTTATGTATGTATATATATGTATACATACATACACATATATATATATATTAAATTCTCTCTCCATTATGCAAAGTATAAGACTCGTCATAGATACAGAAATTAAAAGGGACCTTAAAATTAATGTGTATATTAAGACTCACTTAAAACTATTTGGTGATGGACATATAACATTCCTATTTGAGAAATCACCTGAAAGTCATATTTATTTGCTCTTTTGGTCTATGACAATAACTTTTGTCATTACTACTAGGTGATTAATATCACCTCTGCCTGAGGTATTTCCCAATGCTTGAGTGGAAAGCTTTGGATATGAGAAACTATCCTTCTAGATGTTCTGGTCTCCTGGAGATATGGAAAACCAAAAATGGATGTCCGTTAAAATTCAGATAAACAGCACAATGTTGGAACTAATCCTAGATTTCATTATTATTCATTTCCCCAATTCTGGGGACCCATTATGTATGAGCAATGGAGTAACATGAGCCACAAACATGTATCATATTCCCACACACCACAATGATAACATGGGAAAGAAGAACTGAACCAAATAAGGTAGATGCTATACACATTTTTTGCATTCCCAGACAGAAAAATATTCTTCTAAAAAGGGGAATTAGACTGACTCTCACCAAATACTCTCTCACCACTTTCTCAAATCAGTTTATGCTAATCTTTACATATAACAAAACCACTGAATATCAGTCCCCTTCCTAATCTATGGTAATCTTAAATGGTTTAAGAGAAAATCCTACACAATTATCCTCATTCCAGCTGTTCTCCTAAAAGTCTCAAGCATTCAAAGGTTTACTTCATACAGTACCTCCTACATTCCCTTACACTTACCAACCTTCCTAATCCTCCCATTACACTAAAAGAAAAAAAAAACCACACATATATTAATTGAGTCTATATTTGATATGAATACATGTATGTATTTAAATTTGTAAGATCAAAAACAAATTTGTTAATTGACTTTGAAGATAAGTAGTTAGCTCAGAGTGTTGGATTTGGGGGTCAAGAAGACCTGAGTGCAAATTTTGTCTCAAAAATGTGTGACCTTGGGCAAGTCACTTAATCCCTCAAAATCCCAACTTCTTCATATGTAAAATGAGTATTATAATAATAGGATCTGCCTCACAGGGTTATAAGTAAATGTATATACAAATATAAATGAATAAACCAAATCATATCAAATAGAACAAAATGAAAATGAAAAACATCTCTGAGTACAAAAGATATATGATGCTCAAATTTATTCTAATAACTGTAAATTGGCCTTCTTAATCTCAATCTTTGTTTAATGCCTTCATCCATTAAAATGTAAGCCTCTTGAGGACAGTAATTATCTTTTATGCTGGCATCCCCAGAATTCCAATAAATCCTTAATGTCTTGTCTTATTTCTTTCACTAGACTACCAAAACAAACCATAAATCAAAAGAGGTTATGAACCACAGTTCTAGATGAAGGGGAAACTTATTGAGCAGGTAAAATAAGTAGTCTCCAATAAAGACATTCTATTACCTACTCTATTAGTAGGTCAAATGATACTTAGAGATTACTGTAAAAGGTTCTAGGAAATTAAACTAGGTAAACAGGGCTACTGATTCTGGCTTATTCATGTGGTCACTGAATATTCTTTTAGAGTCAGAATATCCAACTGGTGAGTAACACAATTATTTTGTAATTGCCCAAGGTGGTCATGAAGGGATGTCTCTGTCTGTTCCAAACTGCATGCAGATATAAAGGAATACTATGGATTTTACCTTAGGAAGTAAAATCACTTTCCCTTCCATGGTGCTAGTGCTAGGATTAGTTCTGTTTTTCCAGTTTAGGAAGAATTGTTTTCAAAGTTCAAATTGGAAATACTAAATTGAAATAAAATTATAATTTCAACTAATTAATTAAACTTTTAAAAACAATACTGGAAAGGGTGGCTAGGTAGCATAGTAGATAGAGCACTGGCCCTGGAGTCAGGAATACCTGAGTTCAAATGTGACCTCAGACACTTAATAATTACCTAGCTGTGTGGCCTTGGGCAAGCCACTTAACCCCATTGCCTTGCAAAATCCTAAAAAAAAAAATGCTGCACCAATCAGTTTTCTTATCAGTTCTAGTTCTCTTAAATCTCAGTGTTTAGGAAAAGGAGGTGGAGTTACTAAATCTAGACACATATATGTGATATAATCTTTTTGGCAAGTGTACTTCTGGCATTCTAATAATGAGGCCAGTCCATCATAGTTTTGCTCTCTGTAGTAATGTTGAAATGCTTGGCAGTTTAGCTCAAGAAATGACCACAGAGTCTGGTATCTTCTGCCAGGTGATCTTCAGACTCTTCCTAAGACAACTTAAATGGAAGCCATTCAGTTTCCTAGTAAATTGTCCAGGTTTCACAAGCATAGAACAATGAGATCAGCACAATGGCTCTGTAGATCTTAAGTTTGGTAGTCAGTCTAATACCTCTTCTCTCCCACACTTTCTTTTGGAGTCTCTCAAATATTGAATTAGTTCTGGCAATGGATGTTTCAACCTCATTGTCAATGTTCTCCTCCCTGGAAAGGACACTACCAAGGAAAGGGAACTTGTCTACAATATTTTAAATTTCTCCATTTGCTGTAATTGATGGTCCCACATATGGATGGTGTGGTACTGGCTGATGGAGTACTTATGTTTTCTTGGTGTTATTTGTAAGGTCAAAATTAGCACAAGCAACAGAGAATCAATCTATATTTTATTGTATCTCAACCTCAGAGGGTGCACAATCATCTGCAAACTGAAGATTATGCACCTACACTCCCTCTACTTTGGTCTTGACTTGTAGCCTTTTCAAATGGAAGAATTTACCATCAGTGGAGTAGCTGACCCTGATGCCACCATCATCCAGTGAAAACATTTGAAAATGTGGTTAAAAAAAATGTGCTAAAAAGCATGGGAGGAAAGATACAGTCTTGTTTCACTGCACTTGTGACTGGGAATCTCGGGAGCATCATCCACTATCCAGAACCTAAGCAAGCATGCCATCATGGTGTACAATATGTACAATATTGATGAACTTCTCTGGGCAACCAAAAATTTTGACATAATTTTCCACAAATTCTCACGACTTACAGTATGAAAGTCCTTGGTCAGATTTACAAACATGGTATACAGATCTCTATTATGCTCCTGGAATTTTTCTGGGAGTTGTTGGGCAGCAAATACCATATTGACTATTTCTAGACTCCTTCTGAAGCCACTCTGGCTCTCAGGAACCATCTTCCAGGTGAAGGAATAGCCTATTGAGAAAGACTCTGGATAGAATCTTGCCAGCAATGACTATAAGAGAAATACCCCTGTGATTGTCATAGGAGAATCTATTCCCTTTACCTTTATAGAGATGAGGAGGAATGGAGGAATCCTTTAATTCTTGGGGGATAACCTCTTCATGCCATATAACCTGGAAAATTTCAGTCAGCTTTTGGATGAGCATTAGACCCTCACCCCTATCCCACCTAGTAAATCTCTAGAATAGAATCAACTCTAGGTGTTTTGTCACATAAAAGGAACCTAATGACATTCAAAACCTCTTCAATTAGAGCTTCAGCTAGGGAGAATTGACTTCATCTTGGCGTAAATGGTCAATGGTTTCTGCATTGATTGATGGCAGTTTGTTAACACTGGAAGTGTTCAGCCCATCTCTCTAGGATCACGACCCTATCACTAATCAATGTGGTTTCATCATCACTGAGTTGAGGTGCACCATGTCTTTGGTCCATAAATAGTCTTCAGGGCATCATAAAAGTATTTTGAATTGTTACTATATGCATAAAATCGAATTTTATCTGCCTTCTTACCGAGCCAAGAATCCTACATCTCTCTAAGCTTCACATGTACTTTACTTTTAAAGAAATTAAATGCTGCCTTCTTAGAAATGGTTGAACTATCTGCTGGTAAACCCTATGGAGTTCTTTTTTTAATTTAGCAGCTTCTATATTTCCCCCATCATTTTTATCAAACCAGTCCTGTTACCAATGTTCTAACTCAGATGAACAAATGCTGTGCTATATACCAAATCTCTGAAACCTGCCCACTCCTTTTCTGCTCCACTGTTGCCAACTGTGTGTTGACTCAACTTTCCCTCCGAGTTAACAACAAACTATTCCTTTTCAGAGAAGTACTCTAATCTCTTGACATTAATTTTTCTAGTAGTCACTTTGTCTTGGGGTCTCTGCTTCTGTTGAATATGAGTATTTAGCTTGGAGAGAATGAGTCTGTGATCAGTTCAGCACCCTGCACCACACATTGTTTTTGTCACCCTCACATCCTGTCTATCTCTTCTCCTTATAGTCACATAGTCTATTAAATGCTACTGTTACTGTGAGTACCTATCCAGTAAGTGTTACTGTGTTTAGGTAAACGGAAGACAGCATTTGTTATGAAAAGGTCATTAGATGTGCAAGGCCTCAGCAGTAGGTGACCAATGCCATTGTTGTTTCCAACTCTATTCTTCCCAAGGACTCCCAATCATGAGTCTACTCCAGCATTAAAGTCATCCAGAATTATAAAGCTATCCTCTTTTGGTTCATTGATGATAAGGATCTTCATGTTTTCATAAAATTTTTCTTTGACTTCATTAGGTTCATCATGGAGGAAGTATACTTAGATACTGATGATGGTGGCATACATATATACATATTTGTAAATACTTCCCAAGTATGTATTCTCTACAAGTGTACCCTACTCATTGATGATCACGGGCTATATATTTCCATGTGTTCACATGGTGATTTTTTGTTATTTAGTTTTCTATATAGCTTGAATAAATATACTTTGCTTGAACTAATTGACATTCTCTAGGCTTACTAGTCTAGTAAAAGTATATATTTCAGTATGAGTTCATTAGCTATGATTTTTAAATGAATACTGACTCATTGAGCATCTCAAACCTGGTATAGCTTTGATTCATATAAGATTCAAATAAGAGAGGTAGTATCTTAGAGATTACATACATAACTGATTTTAAATTATAATTATGAATGTTCTTCCTCATTCTATAAGAATCAGTTTGGACATGGCAACCTGTTGGGTAGATAGAGCAATAGAAAGATCAGTGGATTTGGAGTTTGAAAACCTGAACTCAAATCCCCATTCTGTCACTTACCATCTGGGTGACTTTAAGCAAGTCACTTAATCTCTCTAAGCCTCAGTACCCTTAGATAGAAAATGAGGGTGATGATCAACCTTAATGGACTTGCTCATTCCATCAGTGCAACAATCAGGCACAATTCTGGGGTATCTGCAATGGAGAATACCATATGTATCCAGAGAAAGAATTGTGGAGTTTGAACAAAGACCAAAGACTATTACCTTTAATTTTAAAAAAAAATGTTATCTTATTATATAATTTTGCCATGTGTTATACTTTATTTTTCTTCCTTAAGGATATTTCTCTCTCATCACATTCATCTTAGATCAATGTATACCATGGAAACAATGTAAAGACTAACAGAGTGAGATTTGGGAAAAATTATAAAATTCAAAATAAATAAATAACTTTTTTAAAAAAAAAGAAAAAGAAAGAAAGTGAGGGTGTTGGAATAGAAAATCTCTGAGACTTCTCCCAATGCTCAATCAAGATCTTATGATCCTATAACTTCTCTACTCTTTTGTGCCAGACATGGAGGAGTCCAGGAATATGTCTACCCTGAACCAGCAAAGTTATTTCTCTGAAAGTCTTTCACAGAAATTCAGAGAAATTCTAGAATTGACCACCATTTTGATTCGTGGTCTAAAGAAGCTAATGTAATCTTAGTTGTAGGAAACAATGGGAAAAGGCATGAGTAAAATTCCTTCTTCCAGCTCCTTGTGGTGTATGCAATAGGAAATATGTCCCATCATTCAAGGACATATATTTTATAGGTCTTGTTTTTGTGATGAAATAGTTTAAGTGCATCACAAATTGATGGATTTTTTTTAATTTACTCTATATGTGAGTCCAATAAACCCTAATTCATTCATTGACCTAAATACTAACTATGAAGCTGAAAAATACCTCCTCAAAGGGGATACAGACAAAGTTGAAAAGAAGGTATGAAACTTATTTGGGAAACCTATGAAATATAGTTGAGGTTTCTATAGAGGTTATTATTTCATGCATTTCTTTGTTTGAACAGGTAAGCAACAAAACCACCATGTCCGTTTTCTTAGACACTTTACATCTTGACTTCAAACACTCTTTTTGCAGAAACATACAATCTCCGCTTCTTAAGCAGTAGCAATATCTGGCAATGTTCAAAATGAAAGAAAAATTTCCTCAGAAGATTTCAGCACTACAAGAGTTTATAAGGAATCCCTTCCCATTACAATGTTCTAACCAATAATACAATAATTACAGAAAAAAAGGTGACTAAATCATACATAAACATCCCTGAGAGTTACATACTGACTTAGAAAAGTGCATGTGTTTATATATATATATATATTTCTTTTCTTATTAATGCATCAATACATCAAAATCAGATAGAAATTATATTTTGTATTTGGAAGTGTTGTGAACAGCACATGGTTCTAGAGATGATTGTTTAACATTTCTAGTCTAGTGTGTAATGTTTAAAAAGGCTCAAGAGACATAATTTCTGAATAATTTAATCATTTTATTAATAATTCCAGCATTTTGATAAAATAATGGTCATTCGGTCTCCTCCTAAACCAAAGTCAATCACGGTAGGTAGGTTCAGGCTTAAATAGTCCTTGGAAGAGAAGTCTTCCTGAGGATAGCAATCAACTCAGATTGGTTAACAATTATTAAGAAAATGAATATTATGATGAGAGGCTGAACCTGTACTTTGATTATCTCATTTACTTTGAAGTTAACCCCAGACTTATACAAACTATTAAAAAAATTTATTTCAAGTGGCTGCCCCATTTGAGTGGAATTTGGATAAGTTAACTGAACCTTCAGAGACTGAAGTCTTCAAATGAGGATAAAAGAGAAAAAGAGAATTCTGAATTTTCCCAAATAATTTGTATTTAATAACCATCTTTCTCAAGAGTAAGGAGACTTAGAAATTTTTTCCTATGTATGTTTGTGCCATAGGTACCGTTGACAGATTGGTGAAATCAATGAACTCCTTTTCAGAATAAAGTTTTTAAATGAATAAAATATAGAGGATTACAAAGGAAGATAATTATATTGAAATATAGCTATACAAAATTAAAACAAGTTTATAGACCCTAGAATAAGAACCCCTGGACTCTAGAATGAAGGTAGTAGCAATCTACTAGGCTAAGGGAATAGTCATACAGACAGTTCCAGATGCAGACTTTAACTTTTGTTCAAATTCAACATAAATACTCCCCATATCATCTATCTTCTAGGTTTCAAAAAATGATAGTAGGATCAACCTTGAAGTTAAGTTGGGGATCAACCAGAGCAGAATTTTGAAGAAATGTCTGATATCCCTTTTTTCCCTTTGTGGGACACAGTCCTTTCCATCCATATAAGTACCCAATACTTTTTCAATTAAACAAATTGTGTTTTATAAATGATCTCATAGATTTAAATATTTCTCTATACAAAAAAAAATTTGCATTGTAACAGTGATCAAAGGAGGGATATTCTGGAATCAGTTTTAACTAAAGAATTGACTCTTACCTTTACAAAGTAGCATTTTACACCTCCAAAATGGTCAAATTAGGATGACATTGTTTTGATTGTCTCATCTTAAGAAAGTGATGGGAAAAAGAGTTAATATTTTAATAATGGAAAAAGTGTTAAAATATCCTGGGTTTGTTATTTTTTTACAGTTGGTGGTTATGCATTTACTAGCATACTATATCAGAACCTTAAACTAAATAATGCTAGGGGTTCAGGCATCAGTCATTGATTGAAAGATAGTTGTACTATGGGGGCCTTCCTAGTTTTCCTAGAATCATAACACAATTTCTGTCTTCTCAGAATCAACTCAGTTCAAGGAAAAGAGAGAGAGGTAGGAAAGTTTTGGTAAAACGCCTGAAATGTTGACTGTGAGTCCATTCAGGGGTATCTTCTGTTCCCTTCAGAATTCCAAAACCTTTAGTGAAAAAAATGACACAGCTAATGTTTAAGAACTTCAGTATCCCAGACAAGGAGGATGGAAGAAAGAAAGATGGATTGAAGGAAGGAAGGAAAGAAGGAAGGGGGCGGCTAGGTGGCGCAGTGGATAAAGCACCGGCCCTGGAGTCAGGAGTACCTGGGTTCAAATCCGGTCTCAGACACTTAATAATTACCTAGCTGTGTGGCCTTGGGCAAGCCACTTAACCCTGTTTGCCTTGAAAAGAAAGGAAGGAAGGAAGAAAGAAAGAAAGAAAGAAAGAAAGAAAGAAAGAAAGAAAGAAAGAAAGAAAGAAAGAAAGAAAGAAAAAGAAAGAAAGAAAGAAAGAGAGGCTACTATTTCACTAACAGCTGAGAAGGAAAATGTACATGGCAACAAGGAGAAGCTCTATTATATGTCAGTCTAATCTAGAGGTGGATAAGGAAGCTACTGCATCTAACTCTTTTCTGAGCAATGAATGGCATTCAATGACAATTCATGTAATGGCAGTAAAAGGTTCAGAGACCCTATAACTCCCTTCCAACTCTCTTTCTTAAGTCTGGAATCCTGTAGTAAGATGAAACTACATAAAGCACAAGCATTAAATGTGATTTTGACATCCATAAAGATCTATAAACCAATACCTTATAGTTAGGTCACAATTAGTGCCAATAATTTATCTCCTGAGGCAACTGAATTATTCAAATTAAAACAATATTACTATTGACCTAGAATAAATTCTTATTTTACATAAATCTAGCTTCACATGGTGCAGATATAGGTTCATGGAATTCTTTATTCACACAAATAAAGACATGACTGTATTGTCTGATGTTACCACAATGTACCTAGGCTTTATTGTCAGAATACTTAAGATTACAACCCTAACCTGTAAAACAATGAAAATCAAGATCATTGTACCATAAGAGTTAGGGTATTATCTCTGGAATCAGAGATTCCTTCCTAGTTTTCTTCCTATCTTCGTTCCAGCAGAAGTGAATCAACAAGTAAGATTATGATGAATCTGGGAACTCAACTGATTATCACAAATGCTTCTAAGTGCACTGATGGGGGGATATGACATGATAATTGCCCCCCCCAGAGATGAGATTGGCATGACTTTGTTTTTGCTTGTTTTTATTTCTTTAATCAAGATTTAAAATTGTTATTATTGCTCACCCTTCATTCTCAAAGAGGACCTATTTAGTGTTACAGGCAAAACTGGGGCAAAAGATGGCCTTTATGATACATTTTTACAAGAAAATACTTGCCTCTTTAAAGGCTGCCCAGCTCTGCGAAAAAAGAGTTAATTATGTGAAGCTAGTTAAGGAAAGGGGAAGGAAGGAGGTAGTTAAATTGCTCAAATGTAAATTGTGTAATCCTTTTTAAAAAAGCCTTTTTGAATCCTCCACCTTAATACTTGTTCCTTTTTCTTTAGTTGTCAGAGCCATAATGAACTATTCTCTCCCTCCATGTTTTCCAACAGGAGCTTCCCCAAGGGTCAAATAAGACTGGGTCAGTACATAAGAGAGGAAAAGCTTTACCTATATGCAGACTCAAATTAAAATGCACACATTAAAGGGAAAGCAAAAAAAATGAGATTAAGGAAAATGATATCTTACTGCATATCTTCAACCAGTAAACTGTCACTTCCTGAATGAAAGGAGTTAACTAATCAATCAAAATGGTCTATGACATCTCTTCCTCTTGATTCAAGCACAACTGGAGATTAAATCAGCCAAGCCCAACCACAGACCAAAAGTTCAGTGAAACAAGTTCAGAAAACTCAAAAAAAGAATGCCTTTATTATAATGCTCTGTTATATTGACCTAAAACAATCCCTCTCTATAGTTGGGAACAAGGGGATAGAGATCGCAAGGGAGCATGCTGTCCTCAATATCACAGGTGAACAGCACATCCAGGGTTTAGAGATTTGCAAGTCTCAAAAAAGGGTGCATCCAAATGAAGCATAAACACCAAGGAAGAACTACAGAGAACAGAGGTATGGGGGAAATTTTTCTAATATAGTACCTTGCACATAGGAGTTAAACAAAGATTTGCTGAATTGAATTAAATGTGGTGAACAACAAGGCAGTAAACTTGATTGTAAAAGAATCCTAATTCATGTTTGGGAGAGTTACAAATATGAAGACCACTTAACATATTCAGAATAAAATTGTGCATCACTAATTCTGACTTAATGATTCAGAAATTACTTATTGATGCCCTACTTATTGTAGGGTAGACCGAATAAACATATAGTCTGAAGAGTTAATTCAAGCCTTCTTTCTTTCTTTTCCCTTGCTTCTTTTTTTTAAATTTTGTTTTTGTTTTTGCAAGGCAGTGGGGTTAAGTGACTTGCCCGCAGTCATACAGCTAGGCAATTATTCAGTGTCTCAGGCTGGATTTGAACTCAGGTCCACTTGACTTTAGGGCCCATGCTCTATTCACTGCACCACCTAGCTGCCCTTTTCCCTTCCTTCTTTATCCTTCTTTATTTCCTTCCTTCCCCTTCTTTCTTTCTTTTTTCTTCCATCTTTCTTTCTTTCAACCTTTTTTGCTTTCTTCTTTTTCTTCCATCCTTCTTCCTTCTTTCCTTTCTTTTTCTTTCTTCATCCTTCTTTCCTTTCTTTTTCTTTCTTTCTTCATCCTTCTTTCCTTTCTTTTTTCTTTCTTTCATCCTTTTTCCTTCCTTTCTTTCTTGCTTCTTTCTTCATCCTTCTTCCTTTCTTTGTTCCTTCTTCCTTTCCTTGTTCCTTCCTTTCATTCATCCTTCTTCCTTCCTTCCTTTCTTCTTTCTTCCTTCCTTCTTCCATCTTTTTCCTTTCTTTCCTACATCCCCCCCATATCTATCTATCTATATCTCTATATCTATCTCCATTTCCATTTCCTTCCTCCCTTTTTTCCTCCCTCTCCTCTTTCTAGTTTACCTAGGCTAGAAACAAATTGACCACCCACAGACCAAATACCAATACTATCTGGCCCAGAAGCTTTAATTTGCTCCATTTTGCCACATTTGCCTACTTCAACCTTCCTTAGGTAACCTGATGCTCCTTTCCCCAAGGTGGGATATAGAGGAAGGGTTCACTGCTACAGGACTTAATGCAATGTGAACACCTGATTGCTTTGGTCCAATGCAGCTCAGAATTCCAAAACTCAAGCCACTGAACTCAGTATCCCCAGCAGCAGTGATTATAGGTAAATGCCCCCATGCCTACTTTTTTAAAAAGGTAAAGTCTGGTCCCTCATATTAAGGAACCAATCATTTCCAGATTCTTTGGAAACGTGATTTTCTGTCACTGATTTTAGGATATATCTACATTTCCCATTACTATGATATAATGTCATATACAATCAATTTTTAGTTGTCAAATGAATCAAACTCAAGTTCTTTTTTTTTCATATTTGTGACTTATCTAGAGAAACTGGACAAAGGTGTCACAAAACCAAACCTAAGAATTGTCAATTGTCTTTGAACTCATTTGTTATCCATTGTTTGTTGACAAAGATATTTGAAGATTTTTTTATTGAAAAAAAATGTCTAGTCATTAAAATAAAAACTCTAGAACCAAAATTCTGAACAGCTGCTTTGGGATTGATTACCAAATACATCGGTTCACCCATATTTAATTTTCTGATATTTAAAAAAGCCTTTTCGACAAGATTTAACACTATTTTCCTCTTTTCTCATCCATCCATATCTTTAGGGGCCACATTGTGCTTGCCAAAGAAATGTAATTGTCTAGGTTTTATATAAGGTATCCTTTGCACCTGGCACATTGACTGGTACAGAAAGAAAAAAAGAAATGTATAAGAGATAAATTTCTATGAAATTCTGATCAGATTAATCCTATTTTTCCTGACATGCCATTCTGATGAACTTTTCTGGGTGAGGCCTTGTTCAGATTGATGAACTTTGTATATACATACCTAATATACATAATACATGTGGAACTTCTTATTTGTATATATGTGTGTGTATATATATATATATTTATACATAATATTAAAGACTACTTTTTTAAAATAACTTGTATTTTTAAAAAAACAGAATTTGATTTTCCCCTCCCATTCCCCAACATTAAAAAAAGAAAAAAATTAGAAAAACTTTGCAAATAATAAATATACATAGTTGTGCAAAATAAATTCCTTCATTGACCATGTTCAGAAATATATTGCAGGCTGCACCCTGAGTCCATCACCTTTCTATCAGGAAGGTGAGTAGCATGTTTCACCATAGTTTCTCAGGAATCATGATTAGTCTTTGAGGTGATCAGAATTCTTGAGGCTTTCGAAGTAGTTTATTTTTACAGTTGTTTTTGCTGAATAAATTGTCCTCCTTGTTCATGCTCACTTCACTCAATATCAATTCATACAAGTCTTCCCAGGTTTCTCTTAATTCATTATTTCTTATATTACAATAGCACTCCATTACATTCTTTAACCATAATTTGCCTAGCTATTCTAAAATTGAATACCTCTTAGTTTCTACTTCTTCTTTACTACTACAAAAAGACATACTTTTTTTCTTAGATATGATTCTTTTTTCCTCTTTCTTTGATTCTCTTCAGATAATTGGCCTAGTTTGTAGGTTAAAGAGCATTAATTTTAAGGCATATTTCCAAATTCATTAGATTTATTATTAACAGCCATATTCCACCATTGATTCAAATTTGTAAAATTTCTTACTGCTTTTTTCCTCAAAACATTTCAATAATTATTTTTATTATTTTAATTGATCCTCAGCAGTAACAAAAGTTACTTTGTGTTTAAAGCTAAAGAGATGTTTCTTTTTTTTCTTACTCTTTGTTTTGGTCTAACATTGCCAACAGGCTTCTTTAGTTTAAGATAGGCCTTCTTGATGGCCTATACAATGGCATACTTATTGATTTGAAACATCTTCAGCAGCTCTGCCAGTTTCCTGCATCTTGGGGATGCCAACCATCAAGCCTGTAATGGTGATACCAGATTCACCAATTATGGAGGCAGCAATGACATCTCCTATTTGAACCTCACAGCATTGGTTTTCCACAATCAGAATTCAGTCATTTGTTGCATGGAAGCTATCAAGAATGAGTTTCTTATCCAGAGTCATGCCGTATGTCTGTGATCATCTTGCCCAAGCTTGTAATTTAAGGGATATGGCATTTGGATATTGGTGATGTTAATTGTATTGACATTCTTTTGGGGGATTTGACTACATAGTTTTGATAACTTATTTCATCATATTTTTGGAAAAGTGTTTCATTTGCCAAGATTCCTTGTCTTTCACAAGTGATATTTTTCTGTCCTTGTATGTCTTTGCAATGACAGTCAGTGGCTGTCAAAGGCCTCTGGTCAAAGACCTTCCATATTTCCTCCACACTGTGTTCATCTACATGACAGCATTCCACCCAAAGGAATCACATTACTTCTGGTATACTTCTTGATGTTGCAATGGGACAGGGTCTCTTAGGTCTACCTGGTTAATGTCAAGGATGGCAACCAAGTTGTCCAACTTGTAGAATCCCACAAAGCCATGGATTCCCATACAGAGCCTTCAGATAGTTCCCAGGGCAGTAGCCTGGCATATAATAGACAAAGTAGCAATTTTCTCAATGTATTTACCTGTGTAAGCCAGTCCACAAGCTACTGCAAGCCTTTGTCCCAAGGAGCCAGTAGTCATGTCTATAAAGGCTTGTTTAGGTGACTGTGTGGCCACTGAAAATGGAGTTGAAATTTTTCAAACTTAATAGCTCAGCCTCTGGCAGAAAATTCATCTATATTAAAGGATAGGAGACAGATGACCCTTGGAAAACTCAAAACAGTCATTGCTGGAGTCTCTATATGCATAATATAAGGTAGACCAAGCCAGCCACAATGGTAGCACAGATGGAGTTGATGCAAATCCAGTTGGCAGTCCTCCATGACTAAATGGACTGGTGTGTCTCCTGAATGCATGGGCAAAGGCAGCAGCAGTGTGAACAGAGGACAACCCGCAAAGGAAGAAGTAAGAAAAGCTACTTGCCTTTTTCTATGTAAATGATATCATTGCCAGATTTCCCCAAACCTGTTCTTATGGAATTTATTCTTACTAACCCAACTATATGAAGTGGTTGAATAAATGTTGATTAAATGAAAGGGGGAAGAAACAAGTATTATTAAACACATATTACATAACTATACTGAGTACTTTACAAATATCTCAATGAATCCTCTCAATACAAGATAGGTATCATTATTATCCTTATTTTCCAGTTCAGGAAATTGAGACAACCAGAGGTTAACTAACTTGCCCATAGTCACACAACTAATAAGTATCTCAGGTCAAATTTAAGCTCAAGCTTTCTGATGCCATACCCAGGACTCTAATCATGGTACTTCCTAGTTTCCAAATGAATGAATGAATGAATGAACAAATGAAACCACTATATAAATGTCAACTATTGTACTATTATTATTGTCATTAATTAACTCATTAGCCCTATCTCTACATCATGTCCCCAAAATACCAGGAGAAACTTTTATCAAATGTCTTGCTGAAATGTTCATTTTGTCAACAACTTTATCATATCTACCAATCCAGGTGTGTAAACTTCAAAGGGCTATATAAATATTAGCTATAATTATTATTAGCAATGCTATTTTGTTACTATGCTGAGAATTAGGACAATGTGAATTATTAGTTATCATTTAGTTGTCATTTAATTGACTAAGGTAATGGTTCCCAAATTTTTTTGGTCTCAGGACTTCTTTATACTTTTAATAATTATTAAGAATCTTTAGGGGGTGGCTAGGTGGCGTAGTGGATAAAGCACTGGCCTTGGAGTCAGGAGTACCTGGGTTCAAATCTGGTCTCAGACACTTAATAATTACCTAGCTGTGTGGCCTTGGGCAAGCCACTTAACCCCATTTGCCTTGCAAAAAAAAAAAGAATCTTTAAGTGATTTTTTTTAAAAGTGTATTGTATCAATTGATATTTACCCTATTATAAATAACTGATAAAGTTTTAAAATATTTATCCTGTTTAAAATAAAAATCAAATACATGTTAACATAAGTTTTTGTGAAAAATAACTATTTTCCAAACCAAAAAAGTTGAGAAAAGTAGAATTGTTTTACATATTTTTGCAGATCTTTAATGTTTGACCAAACAGAAGACAGCTGGATTCTCATATCTGCTTCTGTATTCAGTCTGATGTTTTGCAGCCTGTTGTTTTGGTTGAAGTACATGAAGAAAATTAAGCATTCCACAGAGATGTACTAATAAGCAAATAACATTTCATTATGAAAATAATTTGGATCTTGTGGATCCTTGAAAGGGTCTTAGGGAACCCACAGGGATCTATGAACCCCACTTTGAGAAGCATTGAAGAAAGCCGTTGGATTTCTCTTTTCTCTCAAGTTTTCCATCAGCAAGAAGAAGATACATCTACTTCAATTCCATAGAACCTTAGGAATATTCCTCTTTGAAATCTGTCAATAACTATGAAATTCTCAAAAATAAGTTCATTTAATGTTCACCTTGGTTTTTAACCTCAAGGACTGGAAGGTAGGATGATATAAACCTGGAAAATAGTAGTACTTTATCTTTATTATTTCCCTTGATGCTCCAAACAACTCCTAAACATCATAGTAAGGGTATCATTATGCCTCCATTTTAAGGAGGGATCCAGGTTGGTCATCCTTCACTCTCCTCCCAACTTTGCTTCTGACTTTCCTGACTTAGACACTAAACTTCAGTTCCTCCTGGAACATCCCTCTATTTTGAATTCCTCCCAGGGTCTCTATTTTGAGTTGAGCTCAATCATTCATTCCCCTCCAGGCTTAGCATTTCACTTTTCTGATTTAGACACCAGGTCTTTGAAGTTAATCTCTCTCTCTTTTCAACTCCCTTTGCTATGTTGCCTTCCCCAATTGAGCAGTCAGGTGGCACAGGAGATGGGCACAGTGGATAGAGTACCAGGTGTGGAATCAGGAAGACCCAAATTCTGAGTTAAAATCTGGCCCCAGACACTTAATAGCTGTTTGCCTCAGTTTCCTCAGCTGTAAAATGAGCTGAAGAAGGAAGTAGCAAAGCACTCCATTGCCAGGATACCCCACCACAGGAATCATGAAAATTTGGACATGACTAGACAACAACAACAACAACAACAAACTTGTCCCATCAGAAAGTAAGCTCTTTGAGGGCAGGGATTATCTTTTCTTTTTCCCTGAGTGCCTGGCAAATAGTTTGTTGCCTTGACAATTATTTTGTCAGTTTTACAGATAAGAAAAAAACAAGATTCAGTAGAAATGAAACCTTCATCCCAGAGTAGTTGTAAATGAGTTGTAAATGAAGAATTTCCATGACCAGTTTAAAAGAACAAATTATTGGAAGTTATGAGAGGAAAATCCTTTTTACTTTCTATCAGTGCCTGGAATGCAAGATATGCTTTCCCCCACTCCCATTAATTCATGAAATTATTTAACCACAAGTCATCAGTCAGTAAAGGTGATCACAGTCTAAGGGAGGAGGCAACATACAGACAATTGTGTACACATGTGATATATTTATAAGGTCCAAAACCAGTCTCTGCCCTATCACAGTCTAGGAGAAGAGGCAACATACAAACAAGAGTATACAAATCTGATATAGTTATAAGGACCAAATATCAATGCTTAGCCTCAAGGTGATCACAGTCTAGGGGAGAAGGCAACATAGAAACTGTGTAAAAATGTAATGTATTTTTAAGATCCAAAAACCAGTCCGTACCCTCAAAATAACATTCTGGGGGGGGGGGGGAGATGGCTAGGTAGCGCACTGGATAGAGCACTGACCCTGGAGTCAGGAGGACTTGAGTTCAAATTTGACTTCAGACTCTTAATAATTACCTAGTTGGTAAGTGACCTTAGGAAAGTCACTTAACCCCATTGCCTTGCAAAAAAAAAAAATCACAGTCTAGGGGAGGAAGAAATACAGAAAACAACTATGTACAAATGTGCTGTAACTATAAGATCCAAAAAATAGTCCCTGACCTCAAGGTGATAATGGTCTAGGGGAAGAGGCAATATAGAAACAACTACATAGAAATGTGACTTATTTATAAAATATATATGTAATTATCAGTAGAATTCATTGGGTAGAATACCTATTAATCTTTATGTGTGTTTTTTTTTATTTTTGTAAAGCCATAGGGTCAAGTGACTTGCCCAAAGTCACACAGCTAAGTATTATGTATGTCTTAAGAAAGTATGAGACCGCATTTGAACTCAGATCCTCCTGACACCAGGGCCAATTCTCTATCCACTGCACCACCTAGCTGGCCCTGAACTCATTCTTCTAATTTCCAAGTTGACTAAAAACAAGAAACAATTATCAATAGGTTAATGAATTAGGATCACTTCTGTTATCAACCAAAAATCAGTTTATTTTAAATAAAGGCTCTTGTTTATTAAAGTCCTGTGATGAATATCATACTTTTTCTAGGTCACCCTCAGTCACAGTCTTAAGTCAGGAAAACTCACCTTCCTAAGTTCAAATCTGACCCCAGATACCTAGACACTTACTCTGGGCAAATCACAACCCTATTTATCTCGGTTTCCTCATCTGTAAAGCAAACTGGAGTAGGGAATGGCAAATCACTCCAGTATCTTTGGCAAGAAAACCCTAAATTGGGGTAATAAAGAGTTGGACATGGCTAAACAACAACAAAAATTCCACCCTCAGTGGGTATTTTCATAGAGTAATAGTGTTCAGGAAGTAACTACTTTAGCAGTAGCAAAGTGTGCTGCGAGGTTTACCAGCTAGTATCTTCCTCACAATATCCCCTGTCAGTGAACCAAAAGGTATTATTATTCCTATTTTGCAAATGAGGAAGCTGAAGTTCAAAGAAATTAAAGGACACCCAAACTCTCCATGTGAGAATCAGGACTTAAATCCTAATCTTTTTTTTTTTTAATTTGCACTTAATATTCTATTTTTTCCCAATTTCATGTAAAAACAATTTAACATTCTTTTTTCAGATCTTGAGTTCCAAAAATTCTCCCTCCTTCCCACTGAGAAGGTAAGCAATTTGACATAGCTTGTACATGCGTAGTCATGCAAAACACATTCCAAATAAGTAATGCAAAAAAAACAAGAAAAATAAAGAAAAAAATATCTTTTATCTCCTAAATCCCAATATTCTAACTCAAGGTCAGAATTCTTTTTATTGCCTGATGTACAGTTAACAATTGGTCATTCTTCCTAAAGGACCTAGAAATGGACCATCAATGAATTGATTGAACAATCGTTCTTAGCTTATTAACCAAACCTGCATCTTTCACAGTTATATCAAGAAAAGACTTTTCTAACAGTGTGTAGGTGTTAGACAAACGATGTCTGGTCTTTCGAGACTGTAATGGAAAAATCATGCTGCATAATTTTTAGCAAAGGGTCTTTTATCGAGCATGAAAACCGAGATGCATGAAATCTTCCTTAAAACTGTGCTGACTTGTGTGATACCAAAAAAAAAAACCCAACCCTCAATATTTTCTCACTTGAGAAGATCAAAAGCACAAAAATACACAATTGTATGCAAATCAGCCCTAACTTACTGTAAGCTTCACTTCTGCAATAAGTGAAAATATGACAGGAGAAAAAGATAAGGGCATTTTTCATGTACATTTACTCTATCTGTAGGAGAAGAATATTTGGCAAGTGAGCGCAAGTTTCTCAATCTCCTTTGCAATCTGTTCATCTCTTTCATGTTCTAAATTTCCTCTGCAGTCATTATGAGCCAAGGATGCCAAAGAGATGTGAGACAAAAAGTGGAATCAGCGTCTAAAAAAAATACAATTTATAAGGCTGGCATAAATAAGTCATTGTGTCACTGAATGTCAATTTGACTGCAACCTCAGAAATGACAAGACTTTATGAAAAATAATAACCTACCATTATATGCAATCCTACGTATAGTATATGTCATTGAATCCTTATACTAGGCCTATGAGATAACTGGAAAGATCCTCATACCCATTTTACAGATGAGAAAACTGAGGCCCACAGAAGTTAACGATTTACCAGTGGTCACACAGAAAAGTGGTAGAGGTGGAATCCCTAAATCCAAATCTTCTAATTTCAGGTCTTAGGATCATTTTATTCAATTATGTATCATTTTTTTCCTACAGAATTTAAATAAATATTTATCAAATGTCTCATGTTCAAGGGAATAAAAAGATAAAAATAAAACAATCCCTGCCCTCTAAGAGTTTATATTTCATAGGACATCAACACCATTCAATAATCCCTCTGAAATAGAAGTCAATTAAGTGACAGTCAGAAATGAGCTTCTACCTATGCTGCCCAGAGTCAGCTCCAACCTTCCTGGTCCTGACTTACCATAGCAATACTGATCCCACTTTCATGAGCATCTGCTTCTGAGTTTTCAGTTCCCCAATTACATCCCAGACCCACTGTGTCCTAAAGAGCAGTAATCCAAGTAGCTTTTAAATTGCTTCTTTTTAAAAACTGAAATTCAAAAAAGTTTCATAACATGTAATTGGAAAAATGAAATATCAATTTAAAAAAAAAACCTGAGATCCAGTAAATTGAGTCCTTCATTCAGCAAACCTTTCTGGTGTATCACTGAATAATTGCAGAGCTGAATAATATAAAGAATCACAGACTGGATTCTTCCCAAGGGGTTACTTCCATAAGACATAGATAAATTTCCTCTCTCCCTGCACCTCTCTAAAACCAAAAAAAAAACAGTTTTCTGCACAAAATCCTAAGCAACTGTTTTATCCTGTTAGTCATTAGGTATGGGGCTGCTAGGAAAATAGACCTTATCCAGGCTAAATAAATATTTCTGAGTTCCCCAAAAGATTCCAGATGTGTCTGATGTTCTGTTAGGGATAACAAGTAGAAAAAGAAAAGAGGTGACAACCTAGCAATGGTGTTGACCCAAAGAATGAGGAAATGGATGAAGAAATTTGTTTCTGACATTTTCATATTCTTCACATAAAATAATAATAATAGCTAGCATTTATATAGTGCTCTAATGCTGACAAACTTTAGCTTATATTCTCTCAATTGACCCTTATAATTACTCTGTAAGGAAGGGTTGGGTATTATCCCTGTTATACAGATGAGGACTAGGGGATTGAGATAGTAAGTAACTTGTCCAGAGTCATACACCTAGGAAAAGACAGAAGCAAGACTCCAATTCAGTCTTCCCAGCAAGGTCAGTTTGATTGGTCCTTACTCAAAAAAGCCCTGCAGTATATTCCTTTTATTTAGCTGAAGAAACTGAGGAACCAAGAGCTATCTGGGGTTCACTGAATTATTCAAAACCAATTAGAATGTAAGGTGCAATGGATGGAGCACCAGCCCTGGAGTCAGGAGTACCTGAGTTCAAATCCAGCTTCAGTCACTTAATAATTACCTAGTTGTGTGGCCCTAGGCAAGCCACTTAGCCCCATTGCCTTGCAAAAACCTAAAAAAAAAAATTAGAATGCGAGGGATTCCCTTAGATAAGGACTCATAAATAAGCAACACTTTGGGGTAGCTAGGTGGTACAATGGAGAGAATGTCAGGACTAAAGTTAGAACCCAAATTTCTTAGATCAAATCTGGCCTCAGACATTTACCAGCTGGCAGACCCTGGGCAAGTCACTTGACCCTGCTTGCCTCATCTGTAAAATGAACTGAAGAAGGAAATGGCAAACCACTCCAAATATCAAAACTATCTGGGGTCACACAAAGAGTTGGATATGACTGAACAACAGTAAAAATAGCTAACATTTATATAATATTATAAGATTTGTAAATTACACATATCATTTGGTCCTCAAAACTTCTATGAAAAGTAAATGCTATCATGATCCCCATTTTATGGAAAAAGAAACTGAGGGAGAAAATAGGTGGCTCAATATAAAGAGGACTGATACTGGAGCCAGGAGGATCTGAATTCAAATACATCCTCAGACATTTATTAGTTGTGTGACCCTGGGCAATGCATTTCACCTTGATTGCCTTAAAAGACAAAAAAAAAAAAAAAAAAAAGGAAACAGAGGATGAAATGATTTGCCCAGGATCATCACACAGCTAGCAAATGTCTGTGGAGAATTTGAACTCAGATCTTTCTAAGTCCAATATTTTACCATCTATCTGACCCTCATAATACCAAATGAGTGGAGTAAATTCTGCTGTCAACTCTTTGTAAATAATAGCAGTATTTCATGAATCAAACCTAATAATAGCTGCTTCTTTACCAAGCTCATGAAGTAGCATTGGACTGAAAAGAATGGAAAGACACCCCTGCCAAGTCTCACATGTACGATGAGATCATGTTCTACAGTTGTAGGCACCACTCAGGTAGCTCCAGGTAAGGTAAGGTAAGGCTGCCTCCTGGTCATGGAATGACTCAAATCAAGTCCTTTCATCCAAGTCTTTCCTGGGAGCAAGTTCCCAAGCAATTATGATTGTAGATTGCTGTGGACTTGTTAATAGGATTTTTCAACTGCTTTCCTCAGTTACCACACTAGTAAGGGTGAAAGCTAAAGTAAAAAGTGCTTCTGGATGAGAACTTGGAATGTAGTAAAGTCAACAAAATATAGTTGGGTATCTCTCCATAATAAAAGCTGCAAATAGAGGCTTTTGATCCTTTTTCTGCTTTGGAGGATTTGGTATTGAAAGCCCCTGATTTTAGAAGAGAAGACTCAAGCCAAAGAATATATATTATCAAGACAAATGGACAAATGACAGAGAGGATTAGGTCTCTGGGTTTATTCCATTACAAAGACCTGCTACATAAAATGTTCATGTTATTGATGATGTTGTGGTTGTTTGTCCATTTTTAAAGAGGACTATGACATCACAGATGCAATGCCATGACATACAAGTGAATTAGATTTAAGTTAAGGAGGGCTGTACCAAGTCACCAGTCTCACTTTCTCTTCTGGAGTCATCTGGGTCCAATCTCTCCAGTCATACATAAAATAAGATATGAAGGAGGTCTTATGAGGGAAAGGGATTGCCCTCAGAGGGTAGAACTAGGAACAGATAGACTCAGTTTCTCTAACTCACAAATAGAGTTGCCCAAAAGTATAATGTAATGGCTTGCCTCAAGAAATGATATATGCTCCCCATCACTGGAGACCTGATGGCTACTTGTCAAGGATGTTGGAGAAGGAATTCCTGCTTAGTTATGGTAGACTAAATGACTTCTAGAGTCCCTTTCAACTCTGAAATTCTATGAGCTCATCATAACTGTGAGATAATGGAAAGTACATTGTAAATGTTGTCACAGACCCTGGGTTCAAATTCTGATTCTTTTTCTTACTTGTTTAGTTGTTTTTCAGTCATGTCCAAGATCCCTTTTGGTTTTTTTGTTTGTTTTTTGTTTTTTTCAGAAAAGATACTGGAGTAGTTTGCCATTTCCTTCTCATTTTATAGATAAGGAAGCTGAGGCAAACAGGGTTGTGACTTGTCCTAGGTCACATAGCTAGCAAGTATATAAGGCTGGATTTGATCATAGGAAGAAGACTCTCCCTGGCTCCAAACCCAGTATTCCATCCACTGTGCCACTCAGCTCCCCACTCATACTTACTGTCAACTGATAAAAACTTAAGTTGATAGTTTTATCCTGTGTAATAGCACTTAGAAAAAATAAAAAGCACAATATTAATAGAAGATGATATTGTGATATTCCACCTCTTCTTTTTTTATTTTAATTTCCTCAACTATAAAATGAGAGGACTGGGTATTTTATCTCTATGATCCTTTCTGATTTTGGAGCTAAAGAAGCTATTTTGTTTTGTTTTGTTTTGTTTTTTGTACTGTTTTGGCTTAGCATCCCTGTACTCTTACTCAGTTTTTCCATCTTACTGATAAAAGATAAATGTAGTCTTGGGGTAGAAGGTGGGTCTGGGGCTTATGAAAAAAAAAAAGATAAACAGACCTCCATCTACTCCTAACATGAGTTGCTAAGTCAGGTCCTATCGATATAGAATAACTGAATTGATTACTTTTTCAATTAATTCAGTTGAACTGGTCACCTTAAGTTACCCAGTGACTATGATCAGCTCTGTTACACTCTTTTATGGTTGCTGAAACAGCTGGAAACAAAGATCAATCATCTGTTATGCAATTTCTGTCAGATAGAACTTCATCCAGTTTCTGACCACAAGGACTGCATGGGCTGGTGAAAGCCGGTGGCAGTTAACTACATGATTTTCTTTATTAATCATCTGTGCTTCAATGCATGAAGACATTTTTATAAATCTTTGGTCCAATGGAATAAGGCAAGGTCTTTCTAAATGTAGTGTGCCAGAACTCTTAGTTCAGTTTTAAACTTTTGAAGTTAAAAGTTATGAAAGCATAAAACTGCATTAAGATTTTGGGGATGACCTTTAAAATGGATTAACTCACATCCCAGGAGAATGTAAACTCTTTAAGAGTAGACATTAGTTTTGCTATTGTCTCTAAATCCCTATATTTATCATAGTGCTTTTCATTGTAGTAGCATCTACTTGCTTAAATGCTTACTGGATCAAATTAAAAAAATCCCCAAATTAAGGCACCACTGTAAGTAAATTAAGGCATTTCATTAAAGGTAACTTTAGATGATGAGGAAGCCAGGAGTAGTTAGAGCCAGGATAACCTTGGGTGCAAGTCTTGCTTCTGACATATGTTGGCTATGTGACTGTGGACAGGTTCCTTATTATTTCAGTGCTTTAGGTCATTTTGTAAGATTTATAAATTACTGAAGATGTTCTGATCTGCTTGATAGAGAAAGGTCCTTACTAGAAACTCCCTATACCAATAAATTCCTAATTTTAGGAAATCTACATTTACTCTTTTTAACTAATGGGACTAATTAGCTCCATTAGCCAGTCTTAAAAAAAAAGTCTGATAAACTTTAAGTTGATAGTTTTATCTTGTGAGATAATACTTAGAAAAAGTAAAAAGAAAAATAATAATGGAAGATGATATTGTGTTATTTTTTCTTTGCATTGACTCCCTTATGTACTTCCAATGTTCTCTCTCTCTCTCTCTCTCTCTCATCACCTCTTAAAATGGCAGCTCAAGGGTCACCTTCTCTACATGAACTCTTACCTGATCTCCTAACTGCTATTACCTTCTTCCTCAAAAACTATCTTGTAGGGGCAGCTAGGTGGTACAGTGGATAGAGCACTTGCCCTGGAGTCAGAAGGACCTGAGTTCAAATCAAGATCAGACACTTAATACTTACTTAGCTGTGTAACCTTGGTTAAGTCACTTAACCCCATTGCCTTGCAAAAATAAATTAAAAATAATATCTTGTAACTATTTGTTATCTAATTATCTATCTACCTATCAATCTATCTAGTTTTCTGTCAATCCATATAACCTATTTATCTTCCAATCAATCTATCTATTATTTATCTTTCCACCTATCTGCTGTCTCTGTCATTAGAATACAAGTTCCTTGAGGACTTAGCCTATTTCACTCTTATCTTTGTACCTCTGAAACCACAGTGCTTGGCAAATAGTAGAAATTTAATACATGTTCATTGGTGAGCCAAAATTCACTTTTTAACACCAAGCTAAAGAAGATAGTATCATTGAGAAGATTTTGCTAGCTGAGCATAGTACAAGCTAGGCACAAGTTAGATGCCTCCCAGAATACATTTTATTTTCCAGGTCAATGTCAAAATGGTACTAACATAAAAGAGAGAATACATTTGCAGAAATGAGTGTTTCTTTCCCTCATACTGAGGGAAATGTTTACTTGAAAACTACCACCTAACCCAGTGAACTCTACCCAAATGGACTCATGAACAATTACTGACCTTTAAATTAAGGTACATAGTGGCAAATAGTGAAAAGTGCCATATGGTACTACCATATTTGGAGAAATAAGATTATATTAGTTATTTCTGATAATTTATGAGTGGGTTGTATACAATTTGTTTTCTGTATTAAAAATCTACTTTGGGAAATCCTTATAAGATCACTGATTTGAGGGCTAAAAATTATTGAAGTGATTCAATACAGTGACCCTCATTCAATCCATTCATCATTCATTTACATGTGCATTGGTCATTTATTAAATGCCTATTAAAAGCACAATACCATGGTAAATATATATATATATATATATATATATATATATATATATATATATATATATATGGGGATGGAAGAGTAAGTGATGATACAAAAACAATTAAAATATTGTCGACTGACTTCAAGAAGTTTACAGTCTAGGATACATTCAAGGAGAAATATCACCTCTGGTGTGAGGAACTGCCAAGTATTTTTTGAGTTTACTCATCATATCCACCTTCATCCAACTCTCACCCATGGCTCCAAGAAGCTATGGTGTGTGCAATGGTAAATAAACTGATAATGGGCTTGACAATGGGCTAAACTAGGCTGAGGGTAAGTGATAGACCTGGCACCTGTCAGTGAATTAGAGTGATGTCTACCCAAGCATGTGAAGACTTCCTTGGTAGAATAGATAGATGAGAACATTTTGTTCCAGTGTCCATAAAGGTGGCTAAAGTGAGTGCTGTGGAGCTCTTAGAGCTTGGTTAGAAATCAAAGATGCCAAAGTCAATCCCCACATCTCAGGCCATCATCAGTCATCCTGACTTTTGTCTTGCCAACAAACTTTAATGACTCTGGAAGAGAGAGTGAGGCCAATGAAGTCCCACTTTGTTTCACTTAAATCCTATTTAATGCAATACATGTACAAGTCAAGATATCATTCCAAGATGTCATTGGGTCTCTTCAAAAACAAAATCATACAGCAACATTTAGAATCTAGTTAGAGGGATATGACTTATACACAAATACGCTGTAACAATACCATAGCTGCAGGATAACAATCATAAAGTAGAACAGTCTATAGTGAACATTCAAAAGGAACAGAATGCTATGCAAAATTTAAAAAAAGAAAGATAACTCTTAACTGTGCTAGGGTTTACTAGAAGTAGTAACATGAAGTTGGCCTTCTACAAGGAAACAATTATGTGTTTTCTTTATTTCAATTTCACTTTAAGAGATAGGGTTTAGATTTGTGATTATATTAGTACAGGGAACTCCGAGAGGGAAAATTCAATGCATCTTCTCTGCAATACATAATCTTAGAGAATTGCTGAGAACACTGAAAGGATTGGGGTCATATAGCCAGTGTGTGCCAGACCATACCACACTGCCTTTTCATTTTCACAAATATTCTTGAGCTCTATTATATACAAGATATTGTGCTAAGATATATAGATTAAAATCAATAAAATGACCAATAAGCATTTATTAAATGTCTGTTATGTCCCCAGCAATACTCTAGGCACTGGGGATACAAAAGATAAAAAAACATGAGCCAATTCCTGCTCCCAGGGAGCTTCAGGAGAGAAAATATATGCATAAACACAAGGATATACAGAATAATTTAAAAAGGAATACAAAGATATTAAGTAGAATCCAGTTAGGGAGGAAAAGCACTAGAAGTTGAGGGGATAGGGAAATATTTCATTTAGAAAGTAGTTTTTGAAGTGAGTCTTGAAAGAAGTGAGAGATCCTATGAGGGAAAGCATGGAAAATAACCAGTGCAAAGGCACAGTGAGGAATGGAGAGATCATTTGCAAATTATTACAATTACAACTAATTGCTGTCCTCAAGATGTTACAACCTATTAAAAGGACATCGTTAAGCACAAAGCCTGGCCCATAGTAGGCACTTAATGTTGTTGCTGTTAGTTTTCAAAGAGAACCAATGACAACATGGGGAGACATCTTGACTTGAACCTAAACTGGATTGAAGTGAGGCAGAGGTGCACAAATTTGTCATCTTGTCCAGAGTCATCAGAGTCTAATGATAAAACAAAAGTTAGATTACTGGTGACGGTCCAGGAGGCAACAGATGACCTTGGCATCTTTGATATCTGTCCAAGTTCTAATCGCTCCACAGCACCCGCTTCAGTCACCGTTATGGCCATTGAAACATACTGTTCTATTCCTCTAGGAAAGTCTTCACTTGCTTGGGGGTAAATACCTACTAACTCATTGATGGCTTTTAGGTTACCCTCAATCTGTCTGCCAAAATGATTTTACCAAACCTGCTACAATTCCTGATGCATGGTGAGAGTTGGGTGAAGGTAGAAACTAATAGTGTATGGGCAACCCTGAGAAGGACTAGACAAGCCCTCACACCAGAGGTGCTAGTCCTCCCTGAATATCACATACACTCCACAAGGGTTCATTGATTAATAAGACATATATACAAATAACTATATAGCAAATTGATACCAGAGTTCAAGTCCAGCCTCAGATGTTTACTGTGTGACCCTGCACAAGTCACTTAACATCATCTGCCTCAGTTTTCTACAACCATAATATGAAATAATAACATGAATGAAATAATAATAGCACCTGCCTCTCAGGGTTGTTGAGAAGACCAAATAAAATAATATTTGTAAACCACTTGGTATTGCACCTTACACATAATTAATAAAAACCTCTCTCTCTCCTTTAAAAATGTAATAAAGGTATAGGAGGAGTTAGAGGAATGTGAGTTGTTGTTGCTGTAGATTGCTATGACTTCCACAGATGGAAGAGATCAGTGAGAGTGACCACAGGTGAAGAGAACTCAGTTGGAAATGTGTTTCTACCAGTAAGCCTTCAACTTGGGGATCTCTTTCTTCATCTGTGTTAAGAAATGGGTAGATCTCCAAGGAAGTTTTAAGTTCGAACAATCTATAAAAATACTGAAAGAATTGAAAAGAAAACATTGAAAGAATTTGTTCCATACTGGGGGGAGGAAGGGAGAGGAAAAAGAGGGAGCAAATGAGCAGTGGTGGATAAGGGCAGGATAATATTATGGAATGATGAGTTTGACTGGAATGTTAAATATATGAAGAGAAGCTGCATGAATTAAATCTGAAGGAGATAACGTTGGGGCTTGAATGACAGGTTAAGGAGTTTCAGTTTTTAATTTTCAGCAATGAATGGCCACATAGCTTTCAAAACAAAGGACTGACTTGATCAGATCTGTGTATTGAGAAGATTATTTTGTTAGCAATAGGAAATATCGGTTGGAAAAGGGAAGACTTTAAGGAGAGGGAACATTGTGGAAGTCATTAGAATAACCCATTTGAAAAGTTTGGGTCCTACCTGAATCAGAGTAGTGCAGAGTAAATGGAATGGAGGGTGATGTATGCAAAAAAAAAAAAAACCTCACAAAACTGAAAGGATTTAACAACTGATTCAAAATATATTGAAGTCTATAATATCGAAGTTCTTGAAATAAAATAAAATGAAATATATTTATTAACATATATACATATATATATAAAGAGGAAAAAAAAGATTTGTGGTCCTTGATCCATGTTTCTATAATTGCTAGATTATATATCCTGAAAACAGGAAAAATTGCAGGCTCCAACCAAGACAACCTTAGAGTGTTGGTCAAAATAATCAGTTATTATAGATTTTACACCTGGGTATTAACTAGTTGGCCAGAAAATTCACACTCAAAGTGAAACTCTGAGCATTTTAAAATTAGTTTGAGGAAGCTTCCGCATAGGTTCCTTAAAATAATATCAGAGTTATAACAGATAGTGGACCCTTACAGAGAAAGATGGAGAAATTCAGGGCTCTCTGATTAAGGATGGCTCATATTCCAGAGGTAAGCCTTAATCCTTTGTGTTGACCTATTTTTAATGTGCCCATTCAATTTCCATTGGGGGAAACTTGTATGAGTCATATCTCACAGCAAGGCAGCCCTGTTGGTAATTGTCATCTTAAGCAAAGGAGAAAAAAATGAAGTATCGTCCATTTTATGAAAAGAAGCAGAATGAAGATTTGAGTGACCTTTTAACATTTATGAGTTTTCTATAAGGGATCTTATGGTCCTACCATCTCCTGAAATCCATACTTTTGATGACTCCAGTCAAATGACCATAACCCTTCATTTATCTAGAACCCCCAATTCTGTTGCCTCTTAAGCTTATCGGAGCATTTTTGAAAACCTAGGGGAAAAGATAATAATTTCTGAGAAGTCAAATGTGACAAAAACGCTAAAGCTCACTCCCGTGACTCATAAAAAAACACTAATAGATGACTTTACCTTTGGGACATGGAGTAGAATGGTATTCTATTTCTGAAATGATGGTAATACTTTATGTAATAAGTTATATTTCTTTGCCTTTCCTTGATTGAAATAAGGGAAAGTTAAATAATTATTAATGGGGTAGGAATGCATGTGGAATATTCTCCAAGCCCAGTATGCCAACAGAAGGCACTCTATTTGACTGAGAGGGAACCAGGGATTATGGAATAAGTGAATGGGATACACTCAGAACCCCTGGATGGCAAATCTTTAATTGATATAGGAGTATGCTTCCATAGAAAGAGGTCATTCTCATCCAAGGAATCACAAAGTCCTAGAATCCTAGAAAGTCCTTGGAAACAGGGAAAAAAATAGAAAGTTTAAAAGTAAACATGTGGCCATTTGGACTCAGAAAACTGTATGTAACTAAAATAGTTAGAAGTTGAGAACCTTCTTGTATATAATTCAATTCCATTCAAATCAGTAAGCAGTATTTAAACATCTGCTATATTCTAGGCACTTGGAAAACAAAGACAAAAAAATGAAATAATCCCTGCCCTCAAAGAGTTTACATTCTACTGGGAGGAAAGAACATGTAACCAGATGAGTAAGTATCAAACACATACAAATAAATTCAAATTAATCTCAAGTTTGAAGAACATTTTTAAATGGTGTAATAAATGAAGTCCTATTGAAGGAAATGCCATTTGAGCTGAAGTTGATGGGAGTCATGATAGAGGTTCTAAGAACTATAATTTTCTTTTATCCATACTTTTAATTATCTTATCTGCTATATTATTTTTTATTTATATTCTATTTTCTCTTGTGAATATGCTGATGAATGGTAATTAGTCTATTTCTCTTTGGGTTGTAGTCTCATATAGTAGTATATAGCTTCTGAACTGGAACGGACCTTAAAGATCATGTAGTCAAAATCCTTCATTTTACAGATAAGCAAACTGAGGCCAAGGGTTATTGAGTAACTTAACCAAGGTTACACATGTAGCAGAACCATGTTATCTGCCAGTGCTCTATTCACTGTTCCATCTTACCTTTATACCTTCTTATCATATGTGTTTTTTGTTTATTCTTTATCTAAATTCCCCAAAGAAGATACTCCAAAGTATCAATATGCCAAAGAACTTCTCTTGGTTCTTTTAATATTGACAAATACCACTGATGGTTTGGTTGTCCCAGCATAGTGATATTAGTAGCTCATCTACTTTATTGATATTACATATCATTGATTATATGGTTTAATGTACAGTGGTATGCAAGTGATCACTAGAAGTCTAATTTTCAGAGCTTGAAGAGGTATGTCAATTAGATTTAGTCATTCTTGATCATAAAACCCATTCTGCTGCATCAGTGATGTTACTTTACCTTTTGAAAATAGATATTCTGCCTTTTGGTTGGCTGAGGGGAAAATCTTTAAAATATCAAATAGCATGCTACATCTGGTTCATGAAATTTACAGAATGAAATGGAGTAACACAATGAGAGTATAAACCCTGGGAATTTGGGATCCAAATAATAATGATCAAAATTGAAATGATCAAAAGTTGAATTATCAGCAAAACTGAAAATCATTCTTAGTTAAGCAAATTCTGGGGAAATTTATAGTCTACTTTCACTCACCCTGACTCTCTCACTGCCCTTTGAATTACTTGCATTTTTTTATTCTTTTGAGACTGTGGTGAGTTGTGACTTTCAACCATCCAGTCACTGGGAAAATATTGGCAATAACAACTGTTTGAAACATGGTATTAAAAAATGGGCTTTTCCAGTATCAAGCTGCTTAAATAGGTGAAAAACTTGAACAATTTCCTTTAAAAAAAAAATAAACAGCAACAACAATAATGACTAACATTTATATAGTGCTTACTATATGTGGCAGACACTCTGATAAGTGTTGTTATAATTATTTCCTCATTTGATCCTCTCAACAACTCTGGGAGAGAGGGAGATAGGTCCTATTATTATCTTCATTCTACAGAGGAGAAAACTGAGGCAAACAAAGGTTAGGAGTCTCCCAAAGTAATTCATACTGATCTCCTTCTACTTAATTCTGAGGTCAGCTTATGGTCTTTACCACCTGTCCACGTACTGAAGAACAAATTCAATGGGCCCCTCATCCAAATATCCAATTCAAATATTTAAATATCCAATCTGGGCAATAAATTATTTTCATCCACTTTGGTCTAGCCATTTATATTAAAAAAAAAATCTCTTTTGAATAACTGCGGATCTCATTGAGAGGTCCTCTAGTGGTCAAGAGTTCAATTCAAATAAGTGCGAGGTCATCTGTTAACAAGATCAGTTTGAATTCTACAGAAGACATCCTCCATGGTTCTGGTGAATGCCTTAGGTAAAACTCCTTTAAATAAACCATAGGAAATCCATTTTTATGGTCTGTAGCACAATATGATAAAGAAATCAGGATAGTGGGAAAGATGGGATGCAAAGTTTGAGCAACCAATAATATAAGCAAAGGAAAAAGAAAGGGGGGAAGATAATTAGGTATCAGTTGTGTCAAGAAGCATTTATTAAATATCTCCTATGTGCCAGACATTATGCTAAGCCTTGGAGATAGAAAAAGAGCTTATGGTTGTTTTAACAAAAAGGATGGCATAGCGCAAAGGGAGGGGAGCAGAGACTGAGGACTAGGAAGCACTAAAGATTAGTTGAATGTAGATAAGAATTTGAGGAGAGGTTTTCAATGAGAAAGAAGGAGCAGGAAGTCAGATTTTGCTAGCTATAGGGAGTGAGGAATTATAAGTAATCAATCAATCAGTAAACATATATTAAGCATCTACTCTATATCGAGCACTAAACTGAGCTCCAGGGATAGAAAAAGAGGCTAAAGATAGGCCCTGCTAGGGACAGCAAGGTGGTGCAGTGGATAGAGCACTGGCCCTGGAGTCAGGAGGACCTGAGTTCAAATTCGACCTCAGACACTTCATAATAATTACCTAGCTGGGTGACCTTGGGAAAGTCAGTTAACCCCATTGCTTTGCAAAAACAAAAACAAAAGATAGTCCTTGCCCTCGAGGAGTTCACAATCTAATAGGGGAAACAACATGCAAGCAAATATATACAAAACAAGCTAAAAATAAATAGGAAATAATTAACAGAGGAAAGGGATGATAATTAAGAGGGGTGAGAAAGGACTCCTGTAATAAATGAGATTTTAGTTGAGACAGGAAGCTAGGGAAGCCAGTGGGTGGAGTCGAGGAGGGAGAGTAAATCAATCAGTTCATCCATCAATCAATAGTTCCAAAGCTTTAATAAACTAAACTGATTTCAAAGTTCTGACTGGGATGGTATCCAAGAGGCCCTACAGACCCTCACTCTGAGATGGAGTCATTTTAATTGATTACAGCTGAAAATAGGTTTGTTTGTTATATAATATTTCAGTTATAATCACAACAAGAGACAAGGGAAAAGGTGAGACATAGTCTCTTTCCTCGGAGTTTAATTAAGGGACTGGGGGAGATCAAACTTTGTCCCCACCACAGTCTGGCTCTATCCAAAGGACAGGCAGAGCCAATGAGGAAGGAGGGAGAAGGAAACAATTCAGTCTAATGGGAAGGAATACCTTGAGAAGGGTAAAACAGCCACAAACCCTGGAGTTTCCCTGAACTCATTCCCCATCTAGTCCCAAGTATCTGAAAGACTGTCAAATGGAAGATAAACTTGGTTTGTTGAGGATTAGTTTTAGTTTTGTTTGTTTTTATCTCAGAGAACAAAGCTAGGAGCTGCATATGGAAGTTGTAGAGAAAGGCTTGATTTGAAGAAAAATTTCTTAAAAATTTTCAGCTTTTCAAAAAGTGGAATTGGCCACTTTGAAAGGTAATGAGTTCCCCACTACTAGAGTTTCAAGAGGAGGCCAGAAGGTCAGTTTGGGGGATGTTAGAGAAAAACATTACAACTTGTGTAACAGCTACCACTAATAGCATCTAGGTCTCTAAACTCTGAAATTCTCTGATTCTAATAGGGGAAGGAGAACAACTTAGAGGCAGACAAAATGTTGTTTTTGTTTTGTTTTAAGTGGCAGCTGACAGTCAGGCTACAAAGAAGGAAACCAAAAAGCATACACAACAAAAATTTGAAAAAGTAAAGAATAAAACAATCTGGGATCCTTTAGTAGAAGCAGTGTGGCTTCATGGATAAAGCACTGGACTTGGAGGTAGGAACCTTTCAACTGATAACTAGTTTTGTGACTCTGGGCATCTTTTAGCTATATTATATATATATATAATATATATAATTTTCTGATCTCTAAAATGAATATAATAAATATATGTGAAAATGAAATGAGATAAAGTATGTGAAATAAATATTAATTGCCAATACTTCTTAGCAGAACCATTTTCTCTGTTACAAACATCAATAAACCTCAGAGTATTTTGATCCCTTAGAACAAATATTACTTATAAAGATGACCCTGAGCTGTCAAAACAAAACAATAAAAAAAGTTTGTAGAGCTGAGTCTTCTCAATTTAAGAAAACAGGGAGGTATTTATCTCATTTTAGAAAACTTTTCATAAATCTGGTTGAGGTTTTATGTGGTTTTTTGGTTTGGTTTGGTTTTAGTGTTGATACTTTAAAAGGGGTTTGAGCAAAGTCTAACAAAAGGGGAAACCTCCTAATAGCTTTCTTTTTTTTGTTGTTCAGTCATGTCTAATTCTTCACACCCCACTTGGGGTTTTCTTGGCATTTCTTGCCACTTCCCTCTCCAGCTCAAATGAGGAAACTAAGGCAAAGATTAAGTGGCTTGCCTAGGATCACATAACTACTGTCTGTGGATTTGAACTCAGGTTTTCCTGACTTCAAACCCTGCTTTCTATCCATAGTGTCAAATAAATGTCACCTAGCTGCCCTTCTACTAACTAGAGTTCTTCAAAAGTTGGAATAGGCTCTCTCAGTAGGGTAATGGGTTTCTCTTCATTGGAAGTGAAGTCTTCTTCAAGCAGATGCTAGAAGACCACTAGCTGACTACCTGTAGCCAGAATCCTTTAATCTGATCTTTCTAAATGTCATTTTAGGTTTTCTTGTAAAGTTTCCAATGTTACAATGACCCTTAGCTATCTCTAGTGACTCCTTCATCATGGTCTTATTGCAATATATAATTTTTTTAAGCCTGACCTAAAAGATTAATACTAATAGACAGGAGTATGCAGGGCAAGCTCATAGCAGAAGCAACTGTTAAATTTTCTGTGTAAACATCATACCTGGAAACCAGTAAATGCTATCAATTAGGGCATGATGTATTGTTTTATTGATTGTCTAGACTTAAAGTGATGGAGAAAATATTAATCAAAAAGATTAAACTTAAAAATGTGTCAATATCACTGGATCAATTGTAATGGGAATCCTTTTACTAGTTGAGATTGAACTAAATGTCATCTTAGGTCATTTCCCACTTCAGATAACCTTAGCTATATCTACGATTCCTTCTCCATGGTCTGGTTGTATTTTTTTTTACACCTGACAAAAGTTTATTGACATAAGGAACTTTCAACCAGGAAACTTCCTCTACCAATGTCATAGCAACACCAAAAAATCAATTTTTAGTTCAAACTTAAGAAATGACATTTACATGGTATTCCAGGAGCCATAAAATCTTTGAAAGCAAGAATATCTTCTGCTGTGGCTAGAACACAATAATTATTTAATAAATGCACATTGAAAACAAATGCTATTAACAAGTGTTGCTTAACAACTGCTGCTATTAACTCCTGGTAGCAAATATCTACCCTAAGATCTCTACTTTCATAATTCCTCCTTCAACCCCTAATTCTCGGTTAGGAAAGGAAACTTGAACTTTATGTACTTTCTCATGTTATGCCTTAAGATAAAGAGCATTTGCTGAATGAATATGCTGTATTCAATAGAAGAATGGAACTTTTCAAACCTTATTGAAAATACCGGACTTATTTCTTAAGTGAATAAAAGTTTTCTTTATACTTGATTTTTCCCTGCCACTTTTAGTACCATGTGACTTAACCAAATTTGTATAACTTCTCTGAATGTGATGAAAAATATTTACCCTAATTTTCACACATGAGATTTCAAGGTCCACACTTCTGACATTGAAACAAAAATGAATACAATTTCAGTCATATCTCTACTATCACTGTAAAGTAAAAAAAATGGAAACAAAAACAAAGAAAAAGCATACATTCAGGTGAAAATACAATATATGTATGTTTTAGGATCCACTGACATTATCAAAGTATGTTCAAATGAGAGACTGGTCAATAGATAATTTGGAAGACACTTCTACCTCTTTGATCCTATGATCCTCTCAAAAGAAAAAAAAAATAAAATCTAATGAGAAATAAGGTGTCCTGCATATAACAAGACAATTAGTAGACACATGCCTGCTGGAGATGGTTTTTTTTTTATTAGTTTTAGATTATTCTAATTTAAACATTTCTGCTTAGAACTAGAACCAAAGATAGGTAGAGTCTCCATATAACTCTGAGATCTCTCTTTTTCCTGTTACAATAGGACAACAGACCAGGATGACAGACAAAATTTGACAGTATTATAAATTTGCTCAGGGTAAAAGTTCAACTTTCTTTTTTTTACATCAAATAGTCACCCTTGAAGATTTGTTTTCTCTCCTTTTTTATTTTCCATTTTTTAAAATAATTAAATCCTTTTTGACCTCTCCCTTCAAAGATTCCATTCTCCCAATTAATTAATAGCACCAATAGCCAAAGTAATTAAAAAGACTTCTTCCTTTTCTTAGGTTAGAGGGTTTTAAGACTGTGTTTGTGTGTGTGTGTGTGTGTGTGTGTGTGTGTGTTGTATCTTCAAGGAACTTCTTTGGCAGGCTGATAAACCCAAGGACATCTCAGAAGAAATTGTTTTCTTTAAAAAAACATTTTTGAAGGAAATGCCAATTTTCAATTGAAGTTTAGTGAAAATAAAATTTTCTCCTGCAAAGTCACAGATCCCCTGAATTCTTCCTAATTGGAGTTGGAGATCCATGAACACTATGTAAAAAAATTCCAGTGTTAGTATGGAACTTAATCCTTCAGGACATCAAGAAAGAAACTACTATTCTTAGATAGATTAAATAAAGTACCCCTTGTCCTTGTCTAATCTCCACCCTAATAATTTCAAGAGAAGAGTCTTTCTTGGGCTTATCAGAGAGATGAGATCAGTCTATTGTTTTGGAATGGATAGTTAAAGACCAGATATACTTTTTCTTTAAGATTACTAAGAAGGTTTTTAGATTTGGATAATTTTAAATGCTTTCTTAATATTCCTAAAAGAGGATTGAAAGAGGAGCAAATAACCCTTTATATTGGACCTTCTTGTGCATCCCTTCTGTGTGTGCTTAGATTGTTAACAGTATGGGTGGCAGATTTCTGAAGGCTCTAAGTCATAAATTCATCCAGTGTTGTGGAAACAGTAGAAAGAAAACTGGATTTAGACTCAAAGAGCCTAAGTTCAAACTGAACCTTAGTTTCTTATCTGTCAAATGGGACCAAATGACCACTAAGATCCCTTCCAGCTCTAAATCTGTTTCTATGATCCTATAAACAATGACATGCCTGATATGCCTAGTGTCTCATTAAAAAAATATATACTTTCTTTACTGGATATATCTGTCCTGGAAAATTTGGGAGCAATAATTAATTGCTAAACTTATAAGAAATAGGATAAGTGAGGGAAAGTATATGGATAAGGTGATGATAAATAATTGTAAATGTAACCTAGTGTTTTCAAAGCTTATGTGAACCTAATTGAGAGGTAATAGGACATAGTGGACATAGAACTGGTTTTGGAATCAAAAACACTTGGCTTCAAGTTCTGCTCTGATACATATTGGTCATGTGACCATGGGAAAATTGCTTAACCTCCCAGTGTCCCATCCAATTCTTTAAGAATGTATGTTACACACCCTAACGGTAACATGGGGCTGATGATCAATCTTATTGGATTTGTTCATTCCAGTAATGCAAAAATTAGGGACAATTTTAGAGCACCTGCAACAGAGAATACCATCTGCACCCAGAGAAAGAACTGTGGAGTTTAAACAAAGACCAAATTACCTTCAACTTTTTTATAAAATAAAGTGTCTTATGTACTACATAATTTTGCTATCTCTAATATTTTATTTCCTCCTCAAAGATATGATTTCTTTCCCAACACATTCAATTTTGATCAATGTTTAGCATGGAAACAATGTAAAGATTACCAGACTGCCTTCTGTGGGGGGATGGGAGAGGGAAGGGAGGGTGGAGGAAAGATTGTAAAATTCAAAACCTTACACAAAATGATGTGTAGAAACTACTATTGGATATAATTGGAAAACCAATAAAATATTAATTTTAAAAAATAATGTATGTTATAGGGGCAACTAGGTGGTGCAGTGGATAGAGCATTGGCCCTGAAGTCAGGAGGACCTGAGTTCAAATGTGACCTTAGTCATTTTATGATTACCAAACTGAGGGGCAGCTAGGTGGCTTAGTGGATAAAGCACTGGCCCTGGAGTCAGGAGTACCTGGGTTCAAATCCAGTCTCAGACACTTAATAATTACCTAGCTGTGTGGCCTTGGGCAAGCCACTTAACCCCATTTGCCTTGCAGAAACCTAAAAAAAGTAATAATAATAATTACCAAACTGTGTGACCTTGGACATGTCACTTAACCCATTGCCTTGCAAAAAAAGGGGGGGGAAAAAGAATGTATGTCACAGAGGAGTTGGAATCTGCACTGGTGGAAGGAATCCTCAACTTGTAGAGTTCTTGTCAATGAAATCAAGGATCCAGATTCCCCATTACACACCACACAAACACACGCACACACGCACACACAAAGAGTAAAATGAACTTAATTGTTAATACAACTAAAAAATTATAATGGCAATTTTTGTGTTCAGGATAAGTGTAGGGAAGAGAAGCTTATTTGGTGTGCACTTCCTTCTCCCAGGAAAACATTTTTTCCACTGATTTCCAAATCTGCCACCACTGGGGAAGGGCTGAATAGGAGAGGAGAAAAGTGGAATGACTATCACCACTTTCATCTTGAAACCAATGGTGAATTTGATGTCTTCTAAATTTCTTCAGTTGTTCTTTCTTAGGGTTCTGCAGTTAACTCTTAGAGTTAATCAATATTAGTTCTTTCAAAGATCAAAACCAGAAAAAAGAGTTTGTGAAAAAATATTGACCAGCCATACCAATTGCCAAAAGAATATTTTGCAAAATATTCAAAAGTATTTATTTATACAACAATTCAAAATTCAAACAATTCAAAATGGCATTTTGTTTGAAGTTTGTTAAATCCCTAAAGTTTAGTTTTTGGAAACTCTACCCTGTGAAATACTAAGACCCTAGGGATCAACCAGTTTATTTTCTTTATGTGCAATGAATATACTTATCTCCCTTTTCTGAGTCTCTCAGTAAGCCTTATGTTGATCAGAAGGAAAAAAAAACCCATAAGCTCATCGAAACAAAACCCTTTTCACTCATTTGCTGAAGATGTGAATTCAGGGCAGCAAACCACAAATTCATCCTTTCTCTTCCCATTGGTTCAGGAGATTTGTGAGCTGTCTCTTTTGCATTTGTATTCTTGCATGAAAAGTCATGTCTTACCAAATAGAGAGGTGTCTCTAAGACATACCGACAGCTCAAAAGAAAGACTGAAAGAAGGTAAGACCTGACTTCTTTTCAGCTAAAATTGCTATGTGACCAGTTAAGAGCCCATATGTCATTTATTGATAAGGAAAACATTCAGAAAAACTCTCACAAGCCATAAAATGTCTTGCTTTTCCTTATATTTGGCATCTCATCTTGTTTTTGTGCCTTTACCCTGGTTAGTTTCTGTCTTTGCATTTCTACTGTCCATCAGGATACATAAAATGTCAGTCCTTAATAAGTGTTCATTGAATAAATTAATTCCATAATTACCATAGAAAAAATTTTGTATTATTATTGTATGATATCTGGAAACAAATGGAAATAAGTTTGGGACAAACTCCCATTAAGAAAATTAAGGGGTGGGGGTGTAGTGGATAGAGCACCGGCCCTGGAGTCAGGAGTACCTGAATTCAAATCTGGCCTCAGACACTTAATAATTACCTAGCTGTGAGGCCTTGGGCAAACCACTTAACCCCATTGACTTGCAAAAACTAAAAGAAAAAAAAATTAAGGGGGAAAAATGAAAATACGGCACTGAAGTTTTAAAATCAAACTTGATATTATCGACCTATTGGTGTTTATTAAGAATTTCTTGGCCTACCTGTACTTATTCTTTTGATTTCTGTCCATTTTATATACATATATAGTTCTTTTTTTTAAACTTAAATACGAAATAAAGAAAACAGAAAATTGCCATGTGACAGCAGAACATGAGAGAATTCAAAACATAAAATATTAAATTTCTATTTCAAGAAGGTCTATATAATAAATACTACATATTGTATTGAAAATTGTCTATCTTTTCTTTGCTACATTATATGTTTATATGTTTTCTTTTGTTCTCTGCTGTGTACTTTTTACTTTATTTTTTCCTTCCTCTTCTTAAGGTTACAATTAAGCACGTATATGTAAATATTCATATTATGTATATACACACACATACATTATACATATATATACATTCTATACATGTACACATGCATATTCACATATATTCATAGATACCTGTAATTACATATATACTCATATATATGTGTGTGTGTTCATGTGTCTAAGACTGCTCTATGCTGATTTCCATTTAATTTTCTGTTTTTCTGAAGGTAGATAGCATCTTCCTTCATATGTCCAAGTCTTTTCATAGTTTTGTAATTCCAGTAGCTCATCATTCTCTCCCATAGCAATATTTCTACCTTATAAATAAGTATTTTAAATAATATAAAAAATATTGATTAATATTGCTAGATATATAGTGTAGTTTCCCTATTTTTCTTTTGATTAAATCTATTTTAGCTTTAACTTTATCTGAGATCATGACTACTAGTCCTGCTTTTATACATAATAAATTCTACTCCTAATCTTTTATGATTGTGATTATCTCTTAGTTTTATAACATTTCATGAAAGTGATAACCCCCTCCCCATTCCTTTGCTTTAATTCTACTTGATATCTTGCCCTTAGTTGCTTAACCTATCCCCCCAAGAATCCCTGCCTTAACCAACCCTTTATATCCTCCTTCCCTTTAATCTACATATCGTTTTATATGCCCCTTTATCCTATTTCCTTACCCTCTTAGTACTTAGCTTCTTATTTCTTTCTGAATTTAGACGGCACACACACACACACACACACACACACACACACACACACACACACACACACACACACACACACACACACACACACACACACACACACACACACACACACACACACACACACACACACACACACACAGACTCCAATGAGAGTAGATTTCCAGAACTACCAGGCAGCCCTCCTTCCCCATCTAATTCTCTGTTATGAGTTCTTCCTCTAGTAACTCATTTGTAGGAGATGATTACTCTTTTTTATCTTTTCCTACACCATTTTACTTTTTAGAATTATATCCTACTCAAGCCCAATCTTTCCTTTGAACTACCTAATTACTAATAACAATCTTATGTATATAGTTTACATTTATTTCCACATATAGTTGAGAATTTGTGCTTGGGTCCCTTGTAAGTAGTCATTGATGTGATTTCTCTTTTTAATCCATAGCTGTGATTTAATTGGAGTTTCCAAATTAGAAAATTCCTTCTACTAATGCTGATCAGTACCTATACCACAACTTAAGAGTCCAAGCTTCCTAAGCTGCTGAAATTTTAAGCAGCATATCTGAAATTAAACAACTACTGTGTGACAGGAATGGAACTTGAACCCTGGGCTTTCTGCCTTCAAGGTCAATTCTCTATTCCATTATGTTGCCTCTTTGTCTTGTCAAATGACATGATAATTGCAAAACATTTAGCTCAGCAACAACAATAAATCCTAGCCCTAGGTTTTGAACTGTTTTAGTGAATGGCCATGGGGTAGTGAGGAAATATTTTAACACTGCCAGTGAATGCAAAAAAAAAAAAAATTTAAGGAAAAAGAACTGACTTTATTACTTATACAACCAATCATCTGTTAAACTTCTCATAAGGACAATTAGATGGCACAGTGGATAGAGCACTGGCCTGGGAATCAGGGGGATGGGAGTTCAAATTCATCCTCTGGATTAGAACTCCCATCCTCTGACATTACTAGCTGTGTGACTTTGGTCAAGTTACTTACCCCTGATTGCCTCACATTCATCTCCAGTTGTCTGATCCATATCTGGCCACTGGATGCATATGGGCTCTGGAGAAGAAAGTGAGGCTGGTTGACATAGCACAACACCCCCTCACTTAAATCCAATTCATGTGCTTGAAATGACATCACCTCCCTGATGTTGTAGTCCTCTTCAAAAATGAAGGCCGAACATTAAACTCAGACCCATCATTAAACAAAGGAAATTGTGGATAAAAGCCCTTCAGATTATATGATGGTCTTTTGGGGCTTTGTTCCCTCTTGATGGCAGACCACAGATCAGGATACCATGATGTGTAAGGATCAGTTGAAAAGATTAAGAATTAAGGAGAGGGGTGGCTAGGTGGCACAGTGAATAGAGCACCAGCCCTGGAGTCAGGAGTACCTGAGTTCAAATCTGGCCTCAGACACTAAATAATTACCTAGCTGTGTGGTCTTGGGCAAGCCACTTAACCCCATTGTCTTGCAAAAAAACTTAAAAAATAAAAATAAATTAAAAATAAAAGAATTAAGGAGAAAAGAATATTTAGGAGACATGAAAATGGAAAAATATTAGATTTGGAGTCAGAAGATATTCGAATTCTAACTCAGTCACTTATAACTTACATGATCTCAAGGGAATCACTCCATCTCTGGGTCTCAGTTTTTTATCTGTAAAATAAAAAAAAGTTATGTTGTATGATTTCTGAAGCCTTTTCAGCTGTAGATCATATGAAACTATTTGAATGTCAATCATGTAGATGAACCATTAGGCATTCTCTCTTTGACCCCAGAGGGCAGAATTATGAACAATAGGAGAAAATTTATAGAGTTGACAGATTTTATATAAGGAAAGACTTCATAACAACCTACTTTAGGAGTTCTAGATTACTAGAAGGTTTCAAGTGAAGTCTAGATAATCTCAAGTATATTGTAGCAATATTTCTGCTCATCAAGGTTGACATAGGTGACCTCTGAAGTTCCTTCTCCCTCCCAATTCTAAAAACCATGATTCTCTATGACATGTCACTTGGATCAATGTATTGGGAGGGTGGGGAAGAATAGAGAGACACTGGACAATTTGTCTGATCCTTAATTTGAGGACTAATCAAGTTTGAATATTATATGGATTTTGGAAGACTCAAGGTCAGTCAAATAAACAAGTATTTATTGAGATCAGGAGGTGAATTTATCTGTGGAAAGAGATCTGATTTGGAAGCAGGGTTACAAATGAAAAGAGAGAACAGTAGTTATAATAGCAGCAAAAAGCTGGCTTTTATATGGGATTTTTAAGATGTGCAATGTATTTTATATAGATTATCACATTTGATCCTCACAACAACCCTGTTTATAGATGTGAAACTGAGGTAGGGAGAAATTAAAAAAAAAACGTGTTCAGGGTCACAGAACTAGTTAGAATTTGAGGATAATAAGTATATAGTAAAAGAGATCTGAACTACTATTAAGGTAGATTTAGATAGCCTTGGATTTTGAGTTGAAAGAAACCTATATTCAAACCACCATTCTAACAGTTAATAGAAATTTAGCTTTTCAGGGCCTCAGTTTACTCATCCAGCAAATGAGAGAGTAAGTCTAACTGGTATCTAATGTCCTTATTAAATATGACCTATTACACAGGGATATGCTGGAGCCAGCTCTGACCAGAAGCTGATTGTTAAATTTTCAATATGACCATTTACACCTCAGAAATCAGCAAATGCTATATATTAGGGCTTGATTTATTATTTTGATGATTGTCCAGACTTAAATGATAGATAAAATGGTAATTATACAGATTAAACTTAAAGGTATATCATACAGAGGGGTTCTCCCCCCATTAAGCTGGTTGTTAACCACTTACCACCCCAGCTTATGACTGATAGTACAAGACCTCACTGCACAAATGGTTTGTTCTCAAAACCAACATTCAAATTGTGGTCTTTTGTACACTGTCCTCTTGTGTCTAGACGTTTCACTTCAACGATCTGGTTTAATCATCTGAACTAATTATTACAATCCTTGAGCAGAAGCTAACTTGCCCTAAATATTTTATCATTTCTGAGATCTGTTCTTCCAACCCTGACTTACCTGCCCAGTGCAAGTGTTTTGCAAATTTATGTTATGTATTTGCACTTGCATCAGCTTAAATGTCATGTCATATATGAGAAAACAGATTATTTCTTAAATGAAACCGTGAACTCTGAAAGTTCTCACTCCTTTCCAAAATAACTCCCCCCGCCCCCTGCCTTCCAGGTAGCAAGATCAAGCCTTAACTCCTAGCAAATTTTCTCATTTTGACTTTTAACTTTAAATGCAGTCTATTGTGAGAACTTCAACCAATCAAGAAACATGTATTAAGTGCCTACTAAATGTTAGGTGTATCAGTGGATAGGTCAGGAAGATCTCATTTCAAATTTGGCACCAGAGACTTGTTAGCTATGTGACCCTGGGCAAGTCACTTAACTCTGTTTACCTCATTTTCCTCATCTGTCAATTGAACTGGAGAAGGAAATGGTAAACTACTTCAATATCTAAATGAGGTCATGAAGAGTCAGACATGATAGAACAAGTGCTAGAGTTTGAACAAAAACAAAAACAAAATGCAAAAAGACAGACAAAAATTAAATACTACCTTCTCTCATGGAGTTTGCATTTTATCAGGAAGATATCATGTCCACATATATGTATATTCAGAAAAAATGCAAAACAATATTTAAATAATTGTAATGAGGTGGGGTGAATTAGCCACTCTGAGGAACAGAAAAGACTTCAAGTGATTTTTTTTTATTTTTCTATAAGTAATTATGATATGATGTAATTATCTATATTCACTAATTCTACATCCTTTCTGGAAGACCCATAGATAGGAAAAGATGTATTCTTGGGTTCCTAGGACCTGGGTTTTCCTCACAGGCCTGATGGAACAGTGACTTAACTTCTGGAAAGAAGAATTTCATGGTCTCCTATTGATTAGTCCAGTCAATGTCTCATCTGTACACCAACTCAGACAGATTTTTCAAGAATAACTCCCCCCCCCCCTTATTTGTATGAAACTTTTACTCCAAGAAGACCAGCCTATTCATGGTAGCCTTGTCATGCCTCATCTATTTCTGTCTCCAGGTCTAATGGATTAAGCTAAGTGAATTATAGATTCATGATCAAACAAAAAATAGAGAGCATTACTAGATATCAAACAGAAAATTTTGATTATATTAAATTAAAAAGCTTTTGCACAAACAAAACCAATGCAACCAAAAATCTGAAGGCTTAGAAATAATCTTTATAGTGTCAACGATAAAGATCTCATTTCTCAGGGCAGCTAGATGGCACAGTGGATAAAGCACCAGCCCTGGAGTCAGGAGTTACCTGGGTTCAAATCCAGTCTCAGACACTTAATAATTACCTAGCTATGTGGCCTTGGGCAAGCCACTTAACCCCATTTGCCTTGCAAAAACCTAAAAAACAAAAGATCTCATTTCTCAAAGATATAGAGAACTAAGACAAATTTATATTACAAACCATTTCCCAAATGATAATTGGTCAAAAGATATGAACAAGCAGTTTTAAGATGAAGAAATCAAAACTATTGATGGGAATATGAAGTGATCTATATCACTTTTGATTGGAGAAATGCAAACTTAAACACCTCTTTCATACCTAATAGATTGTCTACTATGATTTAAAAAAGGAAAATGATAAATGTAGAAGATAATATGAGGAAACAGGGACACTAATATACTATTGGAGAGCTATGAACTGATCCACCCATTCTGGAGGTTTACCTAAAGGACCATCAAACTGTACTTTCCCTTTGATCCAGCAATCCAATTACTATATACCAAACAGATCACCAAAAAAAAGGGAAAAGGATATATATATATATATATATATATATATATCAGCCCTTTCTGTGGTGGTAAAATATTGGAAATTAAGGAGATGTCCATCAGGTGGGGAATGACTAAACAATCTATAGTATATGAATAAAATGGAATACTGTTGTGCAATAAGAAATGATGAATAGGCAGATTTCAGAAAAACCTAGAAAGACTTGTATGAACTGGTGAAAAGTGAAATGAACAGAAACAGGAAAACATTGTACACAATATCAGCAACATCATGAGAAGGTCAATTATGAATGACTCATTCTTAGAAACACAATGATCCAAGACAAGTACAAAGGACTCACAAGGGAAAATGTTATCCATATATAGATAAAAGAACCGATAGACTCTGAATGCAGATCAAAGCATACCTTTTTCACTTATTTTATTCTTTTTTGTGTTTTTTCCTTTTGATCTGTTTCTTTTTTCACAACAGTGAATAATATGGAAATATGCTTTCCATGATAGCACATGTATAACCTAAATCAAATTGCCTACCAGTCTAGGAAGTGGGGGGAGGAGAAAAATTCAGAACTCAAAGTCTTGTAATAGTGAATACTAAAATTATCTGGACATGTAAATGTGAAAAAGAAAACAATTTTTAAAATCCCAATGGATTCCTCCATTCTACTATTTCTTCTCTATTTAACTAAATCCTACTTCAAGCACTAACTCAAATTTCTATTTCTGAATATTACCTAATACTGCTAGTTAAGTTTTTTTTTATGTGTGTAGCTCTCTCCAAACAGATAATAAACTCCTTAGGAACAGGAATCATATCTGAGACATGGGGCACTGTTCTCCTGAAGGACAGCAGAGGGGGAATTCTGAAAACTTGTGGGTTTGACAACAGGGATTACTTTTAAATAAAGGAAATAGGAAAGTAAGAGAGTATTTCACATACTACTTCACAGATTTGTAAGGGTTTACACCATTCACAGGCCTAGTAATGGTTACTTCCTCCCCTCCACCCTCCCCAATATTTTATTGGGATATGAAACTTCTTAAACAATGCATATCAACACCTATTCTGCAATATATAATTTCTGAACAAAGGTACCTTAACCTATACAGGAGTCCATGAAATTTTTAAAAATATTTTAATAACATTTCAATTTTATTGTTTTCCTTTGTAATAAACATTAACAAAGATAATCCTGAATCAGTAGCCAAGAAACCAAAGTATAAAGATCTAGAACTAGAGTTAGAAAGACTTGAGTTCAAATCTAGATGCTAGCTACCTCAGTTTCTTCATCTGTAAAATGAAGATAAGAGCACCCACTTTCTCAGGTTGTTGTGAAAATAAAGTGAGATACTACTTCCAAAGTTCTCTACAAACTTTTAAAATGCAACATAAATATTAATAAAAAATCAAAATAAACCATAATCAAATTCACTAAGAATTCTTTCAATGTATTTCTGATTATTTCAGGTATTTTTTTTTCAGATGTTCACCTGAACATTCAGGATATGAACCTTCTGGTGATATGAGATCAACAGTCTTGTGAATTATGAATAGCAACATGTCCCAGCTGGATAATGAAACAATACTGATGCTTGAGAACCCAACCATTGCTGTGGTGCTCCCCATCGTGTACTCACTGGTGGCCTTCATCAGTATCCCTGGGAATCTTTTCTCTCTCTGGGTGCTCTGTTGCCATACCAGACCCAAATCACCTTCCGTCATTTTTATGATCAACCTTTGCATCACCGATCTAATGTTGGCTGTGGCTCTCCCTTTTCAGATCTTCTATCACCTGAACAACAATGACTGGCTCTTTGGGAAGTTCCTCTGTAACCTAGTGACAGTTGTCTTTTATACCAACATGTACTCTTCCATACTGACTATGACCTGCATCAGTGTAGAGAGGTTCCTAGGGGTTGTGTACCCTTTGACTTCTACCAGGTGGAGAAGGAAGAGATATGCAGTTTTAGCTTGTGTTGGCATATGGCTCCTTTTATTGCTTGCCCTATCCCCCTTGGCTATCACAGACCTGACCTATGAAGTAAAAGCCCTGGAGATCATCACCTGCTTTGATGTCCTCAAGTGGAATATGCTGCCTAGCCTTGCAATGTGGGCCATCTTTCTCTTCACCTTGTTCATTTTTCTCTTCCTTATTCCCTTTATTGTGACTGTGGCCTGCTACACTGCCACCATCCTCAAGCTGATCCGGACTTCTGGAAGATATGGGAATGGGCAGAAGAACAGGTCCATCTGTCTTGCTGGCATTGTCCTCCTAGCCTTTGTCACCTGTTTTGCTCCTAACAACTTCATTCTCCTGGTACACATGGTCAGCCGCCTATATTTCAACAAGAGTTACTATCACATCTATAAGCTAACCCTCTGTCTCAGCTGCCTTAACAACTGCTTAGATCCCTTCATTTACTACTTTGCCTCCAAAGAATTTCATCAGAAATTAAGGAAGATTCTAGGTAAGAATGCACTCTTCAGCGACAGCTCAGAGGCCAGAAGGGAAAGTTTATTCTCTGCCAGAACACTGTCAGGCCGGTCAATGTCAAGTGGACAAGGGGAAGGGTCAGCTGGAGGCAGTCTGGTCTGTTTGAAAAGGCAGGAAAGCGTGTTTTAATGGTAGTATGTGAGCCAGAAGGGCAGAGTTGATGCCCATCAAAGTGAGTGTGAAGGAATTAAGGTAAAAAGTCCATCTTTTTTTAAAGACCTAGGTTTCCTATCTTTTCTCTAGAGAAAAAGAGCTCCTTTCTTCTTGAAGAGCTAACAGGAGAACACTAACTGCTACACTGGCACAGAATGCCCCATGGGCTTCAAAGGGAGGGATTCTTGGAAAGAAAAAGAGGAAAAGTCAAACAGTATGAAGTCATCTGTCTGGTTCTCTGGTAGGAAGGGGAGAGAATAATTCTTCCCACAGACTCAGCTACTCTCCTACCTCGGTCTCCACTACAGGTTCTCCTTCAGCAGGACTCACAGCCCAAGTCACAAGCAATCACTGGGTGTTCACCAACAGCTGACAAGATGAGCCCATGAAACCAGATTGTCTGTACTGTAGATAATTTCAGCAGCTATGGGAAGATGTGGTTTGAGAGTTCCTTTTTTGTGTACAATACATCCTCTATGAGAAAATTTTAAGCTAAATAGGATCTCCAAGTCTACACAGGTGCACCATTCTCACTGCTTCAGATCAGCATTCACAAAGTTGCCCTTTGGGCAGCCTCCTGTTTTTTTTTTCAGTCTCATATATTCAATGGTAAAATCAAGCCTTTTGTGATATACTAGAACCTTTGATGTGGTTTAAGTTTCCTGACATGTCTTTCTTTGCCAAAATCTTCTCTCTGAGAGTTGCCAACCTGTGATATTTAGCTAATTAATAATGCAGAGATGATGACCTCACTGAAAGTTAATGTGGTTTGGGTGGGCAGGGGAGAAGGGGGAACGATGTTAGCCTATGAGTGAGTGAGGCAAAGGGATCTGTCCACTCTCTACTTGTAAAGTCTTAGAGGTAGGCATATTCTAGGGACAAGAACAACTCTGCCAAAAAGGTATCACAAATGAAAGGACATAAAAAGAGAGAAAGAAAATGATGGAGAGGGGGGAAGCATTAGACCTGTGATTTCATTTGAATACAGAACTCTAAGTGATTAAACTCACAGACCTTTTCCTAATCCAGGGATTTTTCTGCAACAGGAGAGGACAGGGAAAAGTTAGAAAAGGGTTGAGCATCTCTCTGATTAGCTATTATGGAACAGTTGAAACGAATGGACTGAAGTTGGGATCAGAGAGCTATAATACTGAGAGGCAAGGGACTCTGGACTGGTAATCAGAAAAGCCTGTTTTCTCATCCCAAATACACCACTGGTTTGAAGAAGTCACAAGATGCACCCTCATGATGGACCAATTATGGAAGTTCTGCTTGTTTGTCCATAACTGACTCTCATAGAAGGCATACCTTGTGTTTTCATTTGTCTAAATCTACAGATTTCATTTCTAAATCTACAGAAATTTATTCTCTGTAAAATGAAATTATTATCCTAGCTAGCTGTGGGTCTTCTTCTGCTCTAAAGTGTATCCTTTATCTGAAGTTTGTGAATTTTTATAAGAAATAGCCATCATATAAGGGCATTAATAAATTGATATATGGCAATTTTTCTGAATGTCAATGTATTTCGCGTGAATATGTTGGAATTATCAATTCAGGAGAACATTCTGTTACTCTTGACCTTATTATACCAATAGAACATGAAAATGCCTATATTGTTGGATGGGGGTTAAGGAGTTTGTGACATGGTCACAATTAGACCAGGCAATTGGGTCTCTGTCCCAGGGAGCTAATATCAACAGTGATGCAACTCATTCTGAGAAAAGACTAACTTCTCTTCTTTACTAAGTTATAAGGCCACAACCTTTCAACAGTAACATTTCTCTCATGTCCTCTTGTGTTTTTTTTTTTGTTTTTTTTTTTTTGCTATTACTGCATTGGAACTGACCAAGGCAAACTGCCCAGTGTCACACTGCCAAACCTAACATCCATGGTTTGTCCAGGATCAGAAAGGCAACCAAAGATCAGGAATAACGAACTTATCCCTATTGCTAAAATTCCTGATTTATACCTCTAAAGATGAGAATAGAGCAAAACACAATATCATTTTGGTTTCCAAGATAGTATACTGATTTTGCTTAGCAGCATAGAATTTTATCAAATATCTAAGAAAAAGAAGTCTTCACTTAATTTGCAAGTCACAGAAGATAAACAGCATGACCCTATGGTGGCCTGTGCGAATCAAAAGCATGCCGTGTGTGTGTGTGTGTGTGTGTGTGTGTGTGTGTTTGTGTGTGTGTGTGCGTGTGTGTGTGTGTGTGTGTCAGGGGAGGAGGAGGTAGTGAGGAGAAGGGGAAACACACCTATCCAACCAGCAAAAAAAAGTGTAAAATAGATGTCACCTGTTCTGCAACACAAAATACAATTGGACAAACCTTGTTATGGCCAGACTTGCTATAGAGTGGCCCTGGGGTCAGATGAAAAGGCTTTCCACTTTGCATCCTCTTCCTTTACTGGAAATGTTAATGGTAACTGTGTGTTATTGTCTATAGCAGACATTCATTTTGTTTGTTCTGGGTGTTCATGCAGAATACCTAGTGTATGGAACAAAAAGACAAGTTTAAATAACTGTAGAACCAAGAAGGGGAGGGAGAGAAGTGAGGAGGGCAGAGAGACTGGATGTGTCTAGAGGCACTCTCATAGTCAGCCCAGAAGTGGAAGGCCTGACTATTTGGCCAGAATGGATCCTTGAAGAAAATATGCCTTGCATCAGGTCATGACTGAATGGGAGCCCACCCTGTAAAAGAGTCCAGAGTTCATTTACACTAAGTGGTTGAGAAATGCAGATGCTTTATGTGCTCTGTTTTCACCACTGTATCTACTCCCTACAACAATTAAATCTACAACCAGTTCAGGGGACAGATAAATAAATAGAAAGTCAGATCTATAGAGATATTTTTACCCATGCAGATATGAATATCAATTGATATATCTGTATTTGTAAATAAATATTAAAGTTTGTAATCTTCTATTCATCTATTTTATACATTTAGATATATAGATATTATATAACTAAATACATCTATATACATACATATTTCATGCATATAGAATATACATATTCTAATCTCACTTTAAACAAGCTGGTATAGAACCAATTGAAAAATTCCTGCAGCCTTTTCCTTTGATGTAGTGGAAAGAGAACCAGGATTAAATGAGAAGACCTAGGTTCCAGTCCTAGCTCTACTCTTAAATTTAGCTAGTTATAGAATTCTCATCTGGAAAAGGAAGATAATACCTGCTCTACCTACCTCACAGGAGTGTGAAGATTGAATGAGATCTAGGGCTCCATAAAACAGGATGCTTTCTATAAATTTGAGTGGAATATGCCCAACAAAATCATTTCAGGGTTAATATTCCTAGTGAAGTCCTCTCAGGGTTAAGAAATATTAAAGAAAGAATAAACTATTATTCTTAAACTATTTCTTTTTTTTTCCTTAAACTATTTCTAAAGAAAGCCCCTTGTATTCCAAACAGGTAGCTCACTCTCCTAACTTTTGATAAGACTACTTTTACTGACTACTAGAAGGATGGCAGACTTTTTGCCATGAGAAAAACCTTGCATTCCAAAGAAGCTAATAAGACTCCTCTTGTTTGATGATAAGTAGACTGTTCCTTGATCTTCCTTTCCAAGACAAGTTACACTACTTCAATAAAACAGTTATAATCCTGAAGGTTATTCTCACCATCTGGATGGTGAGGTAATATTTTATGAAAACCTTTCATTCTTTTCTTTGTTGTTGGGGTAGATTTTCACAAGTAGAATGTAACTCTGAAGACTAACCAATGAGTTGATAAAGAGGGACAATAAGGAGGAGGAGGGGATTGCCATAATCTTGCTTGACTGTTGATTCGGGGCAGCTCTTCACTACCTTTGTGAGACTTGGAGTGTTCCCTTTTCTTTTTTCTTTTTTTTTTGTTTTGTTTTTTGTAAGGCAAATGGGGTTAAGTGGCTTGCCCAAGGCCACACAGCTAGGTAATTATGAAGTGTCTGAGCCCACATTTGAACTCAGGTACTCCTGACTCCAGGGCCGGTGCTCTATCTACTGCACCACCTAGCCACCCCATTGTGCCACCTAGCCACCCCATGCCCTTTTCTTGAGAAAAGCCAAAATAAACTTTTCTTTTTGCTCAGAGGAGTTTCTATATTTTTAAATGGATTTTTATCTCACACAAATTGAGGACCACCCATTCATTTAGCAGACATTTATTAATGTGGCTGGCCCCACTCTAAGAACCAAAAATACAATGAGAAAAACAGAATGGTCCCTGCCCCCATAGAACCCAGGTTCTTGTTTCACTTACTTTCTTCTCTTCAAATCATATCATATTAGAACTTAAAAAACATTCTGTCAATAATAGGCTTCATGGTTGAAGTTATAAAACCCATGGAAAGGAAAACAGTCACCTTGAAACATGTTATCCATTCTAAATCTCAGCCATATGAAAGAACCACCATTTGAAAGTTCTTATTTCTCAGTTAAACCAGAATTTCAATATAAATCTGAATGGTGAAAGGTTGGCTTCATAGACTATAGACTTCCACTATTAGACTTACAAAGGCAGCATGGGTTCTATGTTGGTTCTAGAATTCAGAGAAGTTTTTTATTTTTATTTTGCAAGCCCTTATCCTATACACAAAATAGTATCCCCTTTTATCTTCCCACAATAATGGCAATGGAGCTCATTTGGCTGACAATATAAAATTGACAAATATTATTTTATAAACATTAACTATTATTACAAATATTAGAGACAAATGTTGACCTTTACCCAAATCTGAGTAGGGGCATTACTATAACTTTACCAGTTTACTCGAGTAAGAGGAGAACAAGTAATGGGTAGTAATAAACAGGAAACAGAGGACATCATTAAAATAAAAAAAGTTCAGAAGCAAACACAAGTTAACTTTCTTACTATCTTACTCAGTTCTCAAATGGACCATCCATCTAATTCACTCCAGTATTCGTCCTAACAATGCAGACCACAGCCCAACCAAACCTGCCAGTCCTGTGCAAAACTCTCATACATTCTTCTCCCAAAAAAACTTTTCCACAAGTGGTATGCTCCAATACAATTAATTAATTAATTGTTTGCTTCCTTTTGACATAGCTAGAGTATCAGTAGAGCAATCTGGCCATCCATTTGTCAACCCTTCCTCTCACCATTGTTATTTTATTCAATTTAACATATTTTAAAAAATAAACTATGTAACATGTTCATGATTTCATATAAAGTCATATTTTTGTACTTGGTATATTGGAATGTTTGTGTTTGTCTATTGTTATGTTCATAATTAAAGAGTTTTAGAAACTCACTAGGGAACAATTTGCTGAAGTGCTACAGGAATCTAATAATGTTAACCCAGTAGTCAAAGATTTGCTGTATGTAGTCTTAGACAAATTATCTAAACTAAGTCTCACGTCCTTCACATGATAATGAGATTACACTGTCTCTAAATTCTCTTCCAAGGTCTAAAATTATATTATTTCAATTCTATAAGTAGTATCTTACAGTCAGAGAAATATTGTGACCACAAGAAAAAAGTCAGACTTTCTATGTATTTTCAAGATGTTTACTGTCATTTTCATTAATCTTCAAAGCAGTCCTCTGAAACCATTTTACAGTTGAGGAAACTAAGGTAGATAGAAACTAAGTGACTTGCCTAGGATCACACAAGCTAGTGCCTGAGGTCATATTTGAACTCAGGTTTTCCTGTTTTCAGGTCCTTGCTCTGTCCATTGAACCACTTGTTAGGTTGGAATTCCATCTCTGTTGTTTAACACCTATATCCTCTTGGCAAGTCCCTTCTCAAGGTCTCAGTTCCTATGTGTAAAATGAGGGGGTTGAGCTCTATGATGTCTAAGGTCCTTTCCTTTCCAGGTCTGGATCTGTGATTGTAAGCTTCTAAGTTCCTAGCCTGCTATAATCATATTTCATTTACCCCCGAAATTTAGTCCCAGAAAACAAGAATTAATACTCCATTATTCATGGGTAGAAACAGTGAGGAAATATTCATCCCCAGAATGATTCAACATTGCAAGTTTTGGGGGTTTTTAGCCTTGTAGGAATTGTGTTAATCCCTGAGGGATGGAGGATGGGGAAAGGGAGGGAAATGGAGATCATTAGCCCATATAGATAAGGCACATTACAATATTTGTACTTCCTTGTGAATAGACTTAGAACCAGGTGATCTGAAATAATGGAGATTTTTGCAACTTTTTAGCTGAACTATAACTAGGAATCCTTTAAAATAAAACAAAAACAGTGCCACTTAACCCCATTTGCCTTGCAAAAACCTAAATAAAAAATAGCAAATGTTGTCTCTAAATAGTAAAATGTTGTCTTTATGAAAATGTGTATTCAGGTATCCCATTCACATCACAACTTTTCCCATTGAGGTTTAAACATATCACAGGTCAGAATAACAAGTTCAATAGAAATTTGAGGGTAGTTTTACAGAAACCATAGACCTGCAGAAGACACAGAAAAGGTTTGTAGTAAAAGTAAAATATATGTATAAGATTATACACTATCAAGCCAAATGTTACAATAAAGTACTGTAAATACCCCATAAAAGAAAAAAGAAAAAAATTCAGACTTCTTCTCTGGTATGAAGGAAGGGCCAAAAGTTCTTACATAGGGGGACACCATCCTCCTTACCCCCACAATGTGAAAGGGATAACTATATTCTATTTCCTTTCTAAATACAAATAAAAATATGATTTCTAGCTTTAGCAACAAAAACAAAATTTCTTTTCATTTCCTGCCATTAGCCTGTTTTGTCATGTCCAAAAATTCATTGTTTTTTAAATTTTCCATAAATTATTTTTTTGGGTTTTTTTATAATCTACATTTCCTAATGTATTTCTATATGTCCCACAAACTGGTTCTTTATAATATAAAATAAAAAAGAGTTTACAAAATAGTTTAACAAAAATTGACCAACATATTGATAAAATATGGCTTTCTACTACTATACACATTCCTATAGTAAGAGATTATAATAAGAATCAAGATTAGGGATAGAACCTGTGATTTCAGAGGTATAGAAAACTTCTAGGTGAAGACATATTTTCTATCAATACATGATAGTACATTATCTGATATGTGTCAGTTTTTGTGATGCATATAATTTGTGTGTATACACATGTACTTATATATTTATAATTTTCTGTTTATATGTATATATGTATATAGTTGTGCATGCTTATGCATATATACTTATATATGCATTTATCTATATATGTTCATATATATTGTACAAACCTATATAAAGTTTCAGAGAAACTTTAAAAATAAATTACTTTTAAAAAATCAAAAAATCAAAAAATAAATTACATATATATCATATATATAATGTTTGAAGTTTCAAAGAAAATAACTATCTACATATATGCATATTTACATAAAATGTGTATATGTCTAGATGATGATGATGATGATGATGATGATGATGATGGTGTTTGTCCTTCATTCTCAAAGAAGACCATGATATCATGAAGGTGATGCTATGATATGCACGTGAATTGGATTTTAGTGAGGGAAGAGCTGTGCTAAGTCACCAGCCTCACCCCACCCCCAGACCCATCTGGTTGACCAAATATAAATTAAGACTGGAGATAGCCCTGGATGAGAGGAAATCAGGGTTAAGAAACATGCCCAAGGTCACATAGCTAGCAAGTGTCTGAGGATAGATTTGAACTTGGGTCCTCTGACTTTAGGGCAGGTGCATTCTATGTTGTATATATGTGTGTGTATTTAAACCACTTCTGTAATTTCATTGTTAGAGGGAACTTGAGGATTCAGAAACTTCCTCTACCTGAGCAGTTATGCAGTTACTCTAAAATCTATGGTCTTAAAGAATTAACTGGGGTGGGGGTGAGTGTAGAGTGATGTGATATTGTGGATAGAGCAGCATCCTTGAAATCAGAAGAACTGAGTTCAAATCCAACCTCAGATACTTAATACTTACTAACTGGATGACCCTGGGCAATTAACTCCAATTGCCTCAGGGAAAAAAATTAACTGAGAAACTAAAAAGTGACTTGAAGGTCACATAACCAGTATGTGGTATTAAGGGCAAGATCTGAATCTCAGTCTTCATGACTCAGAGTTCAGCTCATTGACATTCTCAGCCATCTCACACATTCATCATGCACCTCTCTAAAATTTATCTTTTAAAATTTATCAATGTTGTTTCCCCCTTCATATCAATTATTTCTTTACAATATCACAAGATCCCAGTTCTTCCTTCATTCCAGCTAATCAGGGTTTATCTATTAGTCTCTAATTGAATTCACACTTTTCAAGCCAAAAGGCTCTATATAAAAAACCCAAAGAGGATCCTCTAGGTTTTAGAAATATTATCCTAACAAAATTAAATTTGAAAGAGATTTTATCAAGAAAATTTGTATAGAATGAAGAACGGCATTTTCACTTACCTCCAGAGGTTTCAAAACTCTCCTTTTGGTTAGATCTTTCTCAGTTCTCTACTATGTAAAATGTTGACATTTTATCTGGGAGGAAAAAATTATTTTGATTAAATGTATAATACTACAATATCAAAAGCTTTTTAAAGCCTAAAACTGGACCAAGACTTTTGGCACACCCCATATAAAAATTTTAATGACCTAAGTGAATTGTTGCTAGATTTTCACTGTTTGAGTTTAGATTAATGTGGTATTTCAAGAAAACCCCATAAGATAATAATTCTACTGCTTCCAATCTCTCTACCTCACTTCCCCCTTTTCTTTTTTTTAAGTGTTTGTAAGGCAGTGAGGTTAAAGTGACTTGCCCAAGGTCACACAGCTAGGTAATTATTAAGTGTCTGAGTCCAGAATTGAACTCAGATCCTCCTGACTCCAGGGCTGGTGCTCTATCCACTGTGCAACCTAGCTGTCCCCCCCCCCACCTTTTCCTTTTCATCAAGGAGGTTATTACCTATTATTTTTTCAGCAGGTCACTCAAAGTCATCTAATTTAAATACAAGTAGTTTTCAATTGACAATGGGAAATATGCCACAATTGGGTTTTGGAAATCTTCGACCTTAATGAAAAAAGATCCTGAAAGGGTCAGCCACAACTGAAATTTAAGTCACAGGTCTTAATTTTAGGCACTTTCCCAAATTCTTTCTGGCTTGGCAGATGAACAATTAGAGAAATAATTAGATTATCAAGTTAAAGCTCAAAGAAGTCCTCAGTTATAACCCTTTAATTTTATAAACAAGAAAGCCCAGAGGGACTATGTATCTTTCCCAGGGTCATAGAGCTGATAAATGGCAAAGTAGGTATGTAAACCCATACCTATCTCAAATTTGATACATTTGTTACTTCATTGCACTGCATTTTTTTCACTAAAGAGACCAAATTCAAAGCCCAGTTACTTTTGGGGAGAAGTGATCCATTCCCCCAAGTCTGCCCTTGTTGCCACCACTACCATTCCTGCCAAGGGAACCTAGAATTGGCAGCCAAAGGTTTTATTGGGCTTGATAGAAAATGGAGTATCTTGGAGGAAACCCACTTCCCTTGATGTTGGCTTTGGAGAGTTTCTTAAATTTTGGTGAAAATTAAAATGCTAATAAACCATCAATTAAGGATATACTTCTATCCCTCAGCTTTATTCATTAGTACTCTATTTGTGCTAATGTCTTAATTTAATGTCCCTCTCCAAAGTTTAGAGTATATAACAGCATAGCATTGTGCTCCTATTATTTTGAGAAATGCAATATTAGGTTTGTTTTTGACCTTTCACTAATGTTGCAAGACCCTGAACTCCAAAAAGTGTTACATTAAAAAGTATTATTCCCTGACATTTGGAAAACCATTTAGAAATTTATAATCTAACTTAAAAATGTTTTTAAACTCTCTCATGTTATAAATGATTAGCTGGTGTGGATGGAAAAGTATTCATGCTGCCAAAACCTTCCCTGGCTCCTTCCCCAGCCTTCTTTGCTATTGAGAGCAGAGTGGTCCTGGGATGAATTAACCAGCTAAGCATGTAGTATAACATTTGGCCACCAGATGGTGCTCAGACAACCTAGGAACATTTCTGACTGACTTTCCTGCAATGAGATTTAGGAGGCCCCGGTCGGCTCAGATTCTAGATGTGTGATTTGGAATATGTCCTCCAAATTCCAAAAAAACATGTGAAATCTCATTTTTGTTCTCAGGTTCTCATTCTGAAGTCTCATTCCTTCTTTCAGAATCCCTATCTATAGGATTTTTTTTTAGGTTTGCTTTTTTTTTTTTTTTTTTGGCAAGGTAGTTAAGTGGCTTACCCAAGGCCACACAGCTAGGTAATTATTAAGTGTCTGAGGCTGGATTTGAAATCAGGTCCTCCTGACTCCAGGATCGGTGCTCTATCCACTGCGCCACCTAGCTGCCCCATCCATAGGATTTAACATGCCTTTCATAATGGCCATGTGATTTGATTTATTGAAATAATTAGTTAGCAAAAAAATATGCAAATTAAACAGACTTTTATTCAGCAAATTGTAGGAGTCATTATAGCTTGGATTAGTTACCTTTTCCCTATAGCTTTGCTCTAACCATTTAAAAGGAAGATAAAAAGAAACCATGACAAGTGTTTAGAATTGGCAGATATTTCTTCCCTTAGGACTTGAAGGATAGGGGAAGAGGAAGCACTGAGTTCAGTTGTGATTTCTCTCACCTGTGACTAAGCAAAAGCTTATCATGGTTTCTTTTTCATCTTCCTTTTTAATGGCTGGAGTAAAGTTGTAGACAAAAGGTAGCCAAGTCTTCCCAATTCCAGCTCTGCCATCCCCTGGCCTCTTCCTACCTACTCTAGGTTCACAATTTACCATTTCTTGGAAGGAAGGGTTGGGGAAAGAAAGGGAAGGGAGGGCATAGCTTTCTCCATCTCAGAGATGCTCTTCTTCCAATCTCCCAGACAGAAAAATCCATATTAGAGTTCAGAAAGGTATCTGTTTCTCTGACCTAAAGTCTATAACATAGTCAAGAGCTTTATCAGATTATCAAGGTTTCATATCTTGAATTAAGAGAGGAGAAAGAGAGAAGGAAAATAAGGTTTTAAATAATATTCGAGAATCCTCAAGAGGCCAAGATTGACTAACTTAACCTCCCCAGAATGAAAGTGCCAGAAATATCCATTCTAAGCAATACTTCCCCATCCTCCTTCCACCCTCCAAAGACCTAATAAATTTAATCTCTCAGGCACTTAGTTATGTAAGGGGGGAAAGGGGAAGGATACTGACTAATATATCCATTATTAATCTCCGTATATGAGCATACACAGGTATTGTTTCTGTACTGCAGTAACCAGATGATTTGTTCCCTCTGTTCCCAACTGCCTTCGGGTGCAGAGGCAAGGAATGTTTTAAGCCTCAAGGTATGGAAAGAGTTTTATTGCCCCCAACTGGCCCACCATCACAGTTAGTGCATGACCCTGCCATTGCTTTTTCTTTGTTATTTCTATTCTTTCCTGCTGTTGGGTGATGAACATTGGAGACAAAACAAACCAGTGGAAATCTTGTAAGGTTCAAAAGGTCGGGGAACCAGAGTGCACTGACAATGCTCCATGACCCAAGCAGCAAATTAAAACAAGTCAAAATTCCATTTTCTGGAGCAACTATGTCCATCCATCCATTAAAGCTCATTTGGAAATGAATTTGGTAGAGCAAATGTTTTTAACAACTACTCTAAATTTCAGAGTACTCTCCCTAGGGAACAAGGTGGCAAGGAGAGAATATATTCCCAAGTGTTGGGAAAAATAATTTGTTCTGGCTACATATCATCAGTAAATATCCCTTTGCAAAAATTAATTGATATTAAGTAGTTTAATAAAACCTAGATGCTAATCACTGAAGAGTCTGGCTGATATGAAAGATACTAACTAATGTAGCTAATGATTGACATTGGCACAAGACTGGGGACTTGAGCTGAAGATTCAGATACTGGAGAATTCCTTAGACCTGTCCCTAGAATCCTAAGAGGAGCAGTAGCTGGATCTCTAGAATTTATGAAGTGTACATATAAGAGATAATTGAGTCCATTTTTATAAATAAACAAAATACACTCATGTCAATTTTTTAATTCATGTTGCACAGTTATAAAAGATTACAAATTACATAATATATTACAATATAGAATTCTAAAAAGAAATCCCACTGAGGATTTGACTCTTCAACATTTTCCCAAAGGCTTCTGTAATTTCTACTCTTTTTGTTCACTCAGTTTTGCATCTGTTTCCCTGTCTAGTTTCAACTCCATAGAATGTAATACCCCCATGGCAATTACATTCTAAAACTCTTCCCTTTCACTTTTTAATCTCCTTTTGTGTCTCATCTTCCCCATTAGATTGTAAATTCTCTGAGAGTAATAACTGTTTTTCTTTTAATTAGTTGTATTCCCAACACTTCATATAGTGCCAGGCACATAGTAGCTGCTTAATAAATGTTTATTGGATATTGGGATTTTTGCCAATAAATATTTGATCCTGTAATAGTGGGCTTTTCAGTTCAATTCAACAAGCATCTTAAAGTATTTACTATGTGTGAAGTATTGTGGGTATAAAGGCAGAAATGAAACAGTTCCTGCCCTCAAGGAGTTTAAGTTAAATATATAAATAATATAAATATGTAAATAATATAATAAATATAAAATAAATATATAAAGAGCACATGGATAAGCTATAATAAGAAAATTACTAGAAGTAGTTTTTTTTTTTTAGGTCTTTGCAAGGCAGTGGGGCTAAGTGGCTTGCCTAATGCCACACAAGCTAGGTAATTATTAAGTGACTGAGGCAGGATTTGAACTCTAGTACTCCTGACTCCAGGGCCAGTGCTCTATCTACTGCACCACCTAGCTGCCCCTGGAAGTATTTTTTTTTAGGGTTGTTTTTTTTTTTTTGCAAGGCAAACAGGGTTAAGTGGCTTGCCCAAGGCCACACAGCTAGGTAATTATTAAGTGTCTGAGATCAGATTCGAACCCAGGTACTCCTGACTCCAGGGCCAATGCTTTATCCACTATGCCACCTAACCATCCCACCCCTGGAAGTAGTTTTAATGGAGATTAATTGAGTCGGTCACACCACCTCAATCTACTTAAAGTAGATTACCTTAACTATGTAAGAAAATCTTTATAACAGAAATACACCAACTAATCACTCTCCCTCCCCCATTAAGGACTTCATAAAAAGTGTCAGCAGCCCTTGAAAGCCATAAGACAAAAATGGCAAGATGCCCTTCAGGAGATAATAGTTTAAGACCCTTCTTTTTCCTTATCAAACCAATTTGGAACCCAAGATTTGAGAATCTAGCACTTTAAAGGAGAAAGCTGTTCTAGCCAAGCCTCTGAGAAGCATCAATTGCAGGATTTGAGGGATGGGGACAAGTAGAGTCTCTTTATCCTCCCTTCCCCTTGACCAGTGGATGGTTTTGTGAACTCCAGAGGATTAGAGGATGCACCACAACATGACACACTGAAGAATCACAGCTTCAGGACTACAAGGATCTCAGCAGAAAGTCATTCCATGCCAAAGAGAAATTTCATGACAGCCCACAGAGGGGAGAAAGGAATTCCAGCAAAAGGACTTTCCAGGATTTCCTATCTAAATTGATATCTAAATTTCCTACCTAAATTGATATTGCTATATAAATTGATTCTTTCTGGTTGCATACACTATTTTCTCTTTTATCTGATACTACTGGAATTTGCCCACTTGCTCTAAGCATGAGCCTATCTCCTGAATTACATGTACTTATCAGAGAGTATGCCTACACTCTGTGGAGCTTTTTGTGTCAGTTGTTTTACCTATCCACCTTAGTAAATACCTGTTTCTAAAACAATTATCTGACTATTCAATTGATAATCATGGCAGGAAACACACTGGTGGTTTCTTGTTAGCTATAGAACTAGAAAAACACTCCTGGCAGTGCCTCAGGTTCCTAGGAACCTAAAGTGAGAAGAGGTGTATCACTTGAGGATCCCAACCTGCCAATGTTTTTTTTTTCTTTTTCAAAAAAATTTTACTAAGCAAATTTTACTGTGTTTTAGGAAAGCCAGGACAAAGAACAGAAGGAGCCCTTACTTAAGAGAACATTTAGGTTCAAGTCTCAGATCTGTCACTTTACTAGTATGTGATCTTAGGCAAGAAAACATTGCTGAGCCTCAGTTTCCTTGTTTGTAAAATGGGAATAAAAAAAAAATCCTTAAGGCTGTTGAATTAAATAGAATAACTCTAAAGCACAACTCAAGTTTTATTAATCAATAGAATGAATTAAAACAAGCCACCCCCCCCACCTCAGCTTTTATGGGGAAAATGTTTTGTATACTTTTAAAACCCATATAAATTTGAGCTATTGCTATTACTATTATTATTGTTGTTTATTATGTTTATAAAACCAAGCAGAGCAGAGTTCTCTGCCTGGGTTTTGGACAATGGGGAATCTGCTGCCACCCTGGGTATGGTGTAATGGAGTAAGCCTCTGTAAATTAATACTTTGCATATCATTTGCAATGCCTCTGGGATGTTTACCAGAAATTGCTCCAATGTCCCTTGTCCCATTCCTCCAGCAGTCTTGGAACTTTTTAATTCAGTATCAGTATAGAGCAAGGACTTTTTCAGTCAGACTGTACCAAAACCCCACTCCCCTTTCTCATACCCTACTCCCTGTCAGTTCAACTGAACAACAACTAATAACCACCAGAAGGGGGAACATCCGAATTCCACTGTATTACATAGTCAGTTATCTTACAAGATAGCCCAATGATCAGGCCCTCACTTAGACTGTCTGGAGATAGTGTGCTATTATTGTAGCCAATTATTCTGATTTAATCAATGGAGAAGCTTGATGCTGTTGAGATTCCGCAGAAAAGCAGACTTGATCCCCGGAAAAGCTGACCCTGCATGCTCAGATATCTCCAACAATGAATCCAAGACTCGAACACTGGGGAATAGGGAGGGAGACCTGGCAACAACCCACAGTTGTTGACCGCCATGAGGTCTCCAACCAAGAGGAAAGGGTAGGTCAGCATGCTCACTGCAATCCCCATTACAAACTTGGTGTAACTCCAAACTGCCAATGCCTGGCTGAACATGCAGGGGGTGTGAGAGCACCCTAGACACACACTGCATCACCATCTCATGGGAAGTTTCTTTTACCACCTTCCTCAGTGATGTCTTCACATCATCCTTACTGGATACATGCTCTAACTCCTCCAAAGGGAAGGTATTTTTCACGCGGCCCCGGGACAGAGTGGAGAGAGCACCAGACATAAAGCCTCGGACTCAGGCCTCGGGACAGTCCCTCTCCCCATCCACTTGTACAATGTGTTTGGCATAGGTGAAGAAATTGGGCAAGTAGAAGACCTTCCTCCCCGGCACATTGGTCCCTACAGTGGGAGGTAGTGGTTCACGCCCAACCTGCAGCTTCACGTAGAAGAGCGGGTGGCTCGGCGCCGTCACGCCGGCCCAGGGCCAGGAACAGGGCCTCGGTGGCCGCGGAGCCCTCCCCAGCTCCCAGGGCCGCCCTGGGACGAGGACTGCGGGGCCGCCGGGCCCAGGTCCCAGCCTCTGGCGCAGCAGCGAGCCCGGACCAACCTGCCAATGTTAAAGGAGGGATTGAGAGAATTAGGCCAGAGGATGTGTTTAATATTCAAATATCTTTATAACTGAGTCCCTTCTTGGCTTTCTTGTCTCCTTATACCTTAATACCCAATACATATTCTCTGATTCATTGCCTCTGGCTTCCTGGTCATTCCACAAACAAGACATTCTAATTTTGATCTCTGGGCATTTTCTCTGCTTGGCTTCATTCCTGAATCATTCTCCCTCCTTCCACAACCTCTCTTAATTCCAATGCCTAATCTCTTTTAATTATTTGCTCTTTATCCTACCTATAGCTTGCTTTGTTTGTATGTTGCCTCCTCATTGGACTGTGAGCTAGCTCTTTGAGAGTGAGCTGTTTTGCCTTTTTAGCATGGTGCCTGGAAAACTAGTGTTATTTAATAAATGTTTATTGATTAATTTTTACACTAATTTCTCCTACACCCTACCCCACCTTGAAAAAAAAGATTTGAAAGAAAGAAAAAGGCAATGAATTAATTTAATAACTGAGATCATTTGGTTTGTGTTTTTTTTTTGTTTGGGAATTTTTGGTTTATTTTTTGCATAATCCCAATTTTGTCTTCAGTCTGTTGTTCTCTTGTTATGTAGAAACAGTTTATGGATGACCCTTCCTTGAATGTGCCTACATGTACTAAGAACACTAACTTTAAAAGAAATCATTTTTATCCCTGAAATGCATTTTGTGTATGTGTGCATGTATGTGAGAGTATATTGTGTTTGTATTCTCTGAGCACCCCACATGCTCACAGAATGAAATTTCTGCCCAACTACAAAGCTAGGTCGTGTTGGAAGTCTGAGCAAAGGTCATGAAATGTCAGCTAAAATGGCATTGTCAGATGACTACTCACAAATTCCCATCTTGAAGAGCTTCCTTCATCCTAAGTGTAGCTTGTACTGCTGATTGAACATTTACTCTCTTTGAAACATAATATCTAGAAACCACTGGTTTTCAACAGATCCACCTCTCAGGATCAATACTGAGAGAAATGTTATAGATTTGTAGTTTGAAATCTCTTGGTCTTAGATCTTCAAGTCTCTCATGTAAAGACTTTTGGTTAATTATATAATATTCAAAATTAACTTAACTTTAATATTTTATTATTCTTAAAAGTATCTCGTGACAAAATAAGCATAAGTAAAAAAAAAAAGAGGAGGAGCTAATTGGTATGGTGGACAGAGCACTGGCTCTGGAATCAGGAGATAACTGAGTTCAAATCCAAACTCAAACATTTACTAGTTGTGTGATCCTGGACAAGTCACTTAACCCTGATTGCCAAGAAGGACAGAAAAAAAAAAGATGGAAAGAAAGATAAAGTTTGTGATAGCTACAATAAATAGACTTTATTGGAAACTTTGGTGATCTTACCAAAAAAGGATCCGAAGAGAGTTCAGTAATTTGCCCAGGGTCACACAACTGGTAAGTGTCATAGGCAAGATTTGAACTAGGAAGATGAGTCCTCTTGAAATCAGGGTCAAATTCCATCCACTATGCCACTTACCTGCCCCTTGTTTGTGCATAGCTGGTTCTAGGTTGTCTTCCTCATTAGACTATGTGCTCCTTGAGGGCAGGGACTGTCTTTTACCTTTCTTTTTTCCATCAGTGCTTTGCACAATGCCTGAAACATTAGTAGATACTTTATTAATGCTTATTGATAGACTACTAGACCTATACCACCAACGAGATTGAAGAAAGAAGAAAAGTTCATATGTATATGATCTATTTTTGTAATGTATATGCATGCACAAATATTTATAACAGCTCTTATTGTTGTGGAAAAGAATGAAAAAAACTAAAGTAGTCATTCACCGGGGAATGGTTGAACAAACTTTGGTTTAAAAATGTAGAGGAGGGGCAGCTAGGTGGCGCAGTGGATAAAGCACCGGCCCTAGAGTCAGGAGTACCTGGGTTCAAATCCACTCTCAGACAATAATTACCTAGCTGTGTGGCCTTGGGCAAGCCACTTAACACCATTTGCCTTGCAAAAACCTTAAAAAATAAACAAATAAATAAAATAAAAATGTAGAGGAATATATTGTGTCAGAAAGGAAACAGGCATTTAGTTCTCACAACAACCCTAGGAGGTAGGTGCAATTGTTGTTGTTGTTGCTGTTATTAATGTGTGCAGAATGTGTATGGAATGGATCATAACTTCTCATTAGAAGTGGGGAAAGTATTTCTGAAGTCTGTCTCATTTCTTAGAGCAGCTACCTGGCACAGCCTTGGAGTTAGGAGGTCAGGAGCTCGAATCCAGTCTCAGACACTTGACTTTCTAGTTGTGTGACCTTGGGCAAGTCACTTAACCTGATTGCCTGGCATCCAGAGCCATCTCCAGTCATCCTGATTCATCTCTGGTCACTGGACCCAGATGGCTGTGGAGGAGAAAGTGAGGCTGGTGACTTAGCATAGTACCTCCCTCATTCAAATCCAGTTCACCCTCTTGTCAAGATATCACCTCCTTGATATTGTGATCTTCTTTGAGAATGAAGGACAGGGGGCAGCTAGGTGGCGCAGTGGATAAAGCACCGGCCCTGGAGTCAGGAGTACCTGGGTTCAAATCTGGTCTCAGACACTTAATAATTACCTAGCTGTGTGGCCTTGGGCAAGCCACTTAACCCCGTTTGCCTTGCAAAAAAAAAAAAAAAAACCTAAGAAAAAAAAAGGACAAACCATCAGCATTATTATCTGTTCTGAATCGCCTTTCATACTTAATATGGCCCGGATGTCAATCATTTTTGTGACTGTGGTACCCTTTTAAAATCTAGTCACATAAACATGTTCCCTTTTCCCTTTGGAACAAAATGGAGCATTTCATGAAGGAGTGAATTGTGAGATTATTTTAGATACGGAGGACAGTGAGTATAAGAAGATGGAAATAGTAATGTTGTGTGAAGAATAACATATAAGCCATCATGGCTATACCTTAGAGTTCATGGAATAAAGTGATGTGTACAAAGATTAGAAAGTCAGAAAAGGATCAGGTTATGAAGAGTTTCAGATATCGGGGGATTTTATATTTGATCCTGGAAGTAACAAGAATCCACTGGAGTTTATGGAATGGGATAGAAGAGTCGTCAATTCCTAGTCTCTAACTTCAGTTTCAGTTTCAGTTCCAGTCCCAGTCCAGTTGATAACAGTATGGGAAGTGGGGCTTACAGGGTTCAAATATGCTTAAGGAAATTCAATTTGGCATCTGGGCAGAAAATGAATTAAAGTGGGAGGGGCGAGAGACTTGGAGTAAAATAAATTAGGCATCTTTTTCAGTAGTATCAGTATGAATGAAGCTTTGCCTGCACTAGGATGATGACATTAAATAATGAAATATACTTTTGGACAGGTTGAGTTTGAGATATCTATGGGGCAAACAATTTGAAAAGTCTAATCATGGGGAACTTAAGTCAGAGACTAGGAATTGATAAGTAGATCCAAGAATAATATGCATATAAATAACAATTGAAACCATGAAAACTGATGAAATAATCAAGTGAAAAATAATAGAAATGGGTTTTAGGACATCAGTGGGAATTTGAAAGAGGAAGCAGACAGAATTAGGAAGGGGAGGTTTATTCTTTAGTACCTGAGAATACAATATCTTTGGTATGGGGTGACTAAGAGGGGCTAGAAGTGAGCTAACAATTAGGAAATGAATACAGGTGAAGCATCAGTAAGGAGAGATTTGCTAATGAAATCATGTAATTAGAATAAACAAGGAGTCCGTGCCTTAAAGTCCAGGCACAGAACCTAACAATCTGGTCTCCTGGTAGATAGTATTGTCCTAGGAGCTTAGGTACAAATGGGAGTTACTCTGAGGGTCCTGCCTTGTGGTAATCATTAGAAGAAACCAGAAATGTCACCTGGGGGTCTATCAAAGTTCAGAAGTCAGGAGGTGATATAATCATGATCATAGTAGGTCTACAGGTAGTAGGAGATGGTATGTCTTATTTGGGGTCCTATTCTCTGACAACCTTGAGCTGGGACTGGTGATTGTGGGCCCTAAAGGAGCCAAAAGACTAGTTATGAAGCAGGAACTAGTATATCTGGGGTGGGGACCATGAACATGGATGAATTAATGAAAACCCATCCAAACCACAGAGAATGCATATTCTTTTTTTTTTTTAAGGTTTTTCAAGGCAAATGGGGTTAAGTGGCTTGCCCAAGGCCACACAGCTAGGTAATTATTGTCTCAGTCCGGATTTGACCTTAGGTACTTCTGACTCCAGGGCCAGTGCTTTATCCACTGCACCACCTAGCAGCTCCGAGAATACATATTCTACTGATGAAGACTCATTGAATATTCATTCCACATTTCACAGTGAAATACAGACCTGGCTTAATTATGAATACTAGTCAGAAATGAATAGAATCCTAGAAATTCAAACCTAGAACATACTAAGAAGTGATTTTACAAACTTTGTCCAAACTGAGCTCTTCTGTTTTCAAATATTTGATGGTATATTCCAGTCGAGTTGGATTATTCCTTTACCATTTTAATATATTTATGCAAATTGTCTCTCATAAGAAGTTATTCTGTATAGACTCCTTACCCAGCTTTACCTATTGAAATACTTCTCATATTACAAGGGCATTTCCCTCAATGAAGTCTTCCCTACTAACCACCCAGTCAAAAGTAATCTCCATCCTTTGTATTGACTTCTTTCTCATATTGCTTTCCAACCTGCATTATAATCATTTGTGTTTATGGCTTACTTCTCTCTCCCTCCCCATTTTATTGTAAGCTCCTCAAAAACAAAAGCCATTTCTTTCCCCTCCATGTAGTGACAAGTGTAATGCCTGCCATATAACAGACTCACCAAATATTTATTCAGTTGCATGAAATGAACACTGCCACTTCAAAATGAGGAAAGTTTTAAATTCTAGTCAAAATAGAAATTTTGAAAAACAGAATTGTTGAAACCTTTATCTGAACCATCATGACCAATTTGCAATCAAATATAAGAGGATCTCAAGTTTAGAGAAAAGACTTTTATTTCATTTCACTTCAGACATATTCATAAGAAAAAATACTATTTAGTATTTTAAAGATGATGCTTTATAAATAATCACCCATTAAAATGTGTAAGATAATAATAATAGTAATAAACTTATAGTTAACATTATATAAAGCATGCTTCCAAAAATCTTTATTAAAAAGTTAGCTCATTTTCACCATATCTCTGAGGAAAAGTAACATTCATATCTCCATACAGGAAAAAAAATAACAGAGAAAAATCAAAACCTCAATGTTCAGGAGTTTGTTATCTGACTACATCTGAAACTGAGTCTCTGAATCTCTTAGATGGTTGGCACATAAGAATTATTAACTTAGCAAAAACTTAATTCATGCATCAAGAATTCTGAAATGAATATGCTTGTAACCTAAAATTTATACCCCAAGGTTTCTTAAGTTGTGAAAATTTCAGAAATACAGTAGCTTCTCTTATTCCACCTAAATATAACATGGGTAAGCTGATCAAAAGAAGCCCTTCCTTAGGGCATGAATAAACAGGTGTTTCCAATCCATCACTCAGAAACTTGAGTGGAACCTGCTTCAGATCATGCAGAGTTGCACTTTATTATTATAATCTTCTAAACTGACTGCAGAACAGAAGAACTGATGACTCAAGATATTAAAGAAACAAGCTGCTGGGACCTTTGATTGCCTTTTCTTTCTAGTAATGAAGGATCACCCTAAGAGACAGAGATCTTATCTCCCATTCAGTCTCCTTGCAGCCATATTCCTTTGCATTTATTTCATTTTTATCTTAGATGAAGGATGATCCCAAGAGACCATGTTTAAGTTTGTAACGTGATGAGTTTCAAAAGATCCAAAGGTCTTGAGTAGCTTGGGAAAAGTTGCTTCAGTATCCCCAGGGCAACAGGGGATGAGGTGAGATTATCAGAATTGTACAACTGCCTTTTATTCTGGTGTGTCATAATCCAAATGAATATTAAATTACTAGACTTTGTCTAATCATTCTGGTAATGCAGAATGCATTCTGCTAATGCAGTTAATTTACTTCTAAGCTTAGCATCCATCCCTCTTACTATATAGGAAAAACTATCCACCCTTGGGAAGACCCAAACACAAGTCAAGACTTTCATTAAAATTAGTATCCTCACCCCAATAATAGGGTGGAGACTTTAAGCAAGCAATGAGTGTGAAACTAGGGATTCTGATCCTCTTAAAGGGAGATTCTACCACTAATCTGGTTCACATTGCTGGATATAGGGAGAGATGAGAACCTGAATTCTTGTAAACTCAATAGTGATTGATAGGTTAAATAACTTATTAGTGACATATAGTATTGAATTTCCCTCTCAGAATAGCTCAGAAAGAAACTCAAGTTCTAATGAGTCAACAGTGCAAAGGAATTTCTATGTAATCAGTGTTTTATCATTTAGGGCTTTGAATATTAGATCCAAATAAGTGCCAACTCCAATTTAGAACTGGGTGCTGTCTAGACCTGAATTGAGATACAATGACAAATCTCAAGGACATACTTCATAATAATAAGCAGAAAACAGTATTATTTCCTTATCTAGACATGTCTTATTGAAGACAGGAAATTTGGAGACATCTGTGTCTTTATTAATCAGATTAATTATAAATATCAAGGAGATTCTAGGATAGGTTGGAGGTTGGAAGAATAAATATAAGTGCCAATAATCTACTACTTGGTAATTTTCATTTTAAGGGACCTCAAAACTGAAATGAATAAATCATTTTCAGTATTACAACTTGGGGGTTTTAAATTTTAGTCTTGTGTTCAAAACACTGTTCTGCCCTTTTCTCCTTCCCAAATGCTGATAAGATTCCGATTCTCAACAATGCCATTCAAAAATGTGCTTCTCCTTCCAAAATGTCTCTGAAGAGTGTCTAATATTTATCCTGTTGCGTCATTACTATCATTTCAAACAGTCAAACATTTTTCATCCAAGGACTTTTCCAAAGCTTTCCAATATATCCGCAGTTTTGTTGGCTTGACAAAATGGCAGGTCACAATTTTCTTAAATCGACAGGTAGAAAACTTAAGCCCATTGGGGAAAAATGTCTGTTCTGAATGTAGTTCTTCTAGATCAATTTTTAGTTCTGCAAGGCAGAGTCCCATGAAAACATCCTCCAGTTTAATAAAGGGGACTTTTTCTGCAACATTATAAACTTTACTTGCAATATCACTAGAAAAAACATAACCCGTTCCAGAACAAAAAGGTGGATATTTTTCCCCTGGGTATTCATATTTATTTATGTACCACTTGTTAAATATATTTCTAATTGGAAATTCATTCATCTTTAAAAAACCAGTAAAAAACCTGGATGTTCTGTTTTTCTTTATAAGGAGGTCAGTTAGATAGTAAACATTTATAAACATATCAGAATCAGTCTTCATCACAAAGTCAGATTGAGGACAAAAATAGTGAACCCATTCTATCCCCATCATTGTTTTAAGAGTCAAATTGAAATATCCATCTAAAAAATCTTTCTGGATAATATCTCTATAGTTCTGGCTTTCTTGTTCAACAACAGCATCATTCTTTGAATTTGTGATTCCTAGTAGGAAGTATGTTATTATACGTTTATCTTTAACACTTCTTTCTCTTCCCCATGTATCACGGATAGCCATCCGTTCTTTAATCTGACTGTGGGATGAAGTCACCAGAATAATCAAAAATGGAGGATTATTTTTGCAGTCTATATCTGGGAGCTGGAGAAAGTTCCCACTATCTTTCTTGAAGATTATTGGGCTTTCATTTCCTATGCAAAAGATGCAGGTTTCTGTTAAATTCATCTTGGATATGATGAAACATAAACAAGAAACCACAAGAATAATGAAAATATATATCATCTTAATCTTCTGGTAAACCATCTACAAGAAATAAAAACAAATTATTAGATGCTAATCTTTTTAAGGACAATAAAAATAATATATGCAATATGGTATACAGGCAAAAAATATTGGAAGCAGAGACATGTTGAGTCTGTAATTTCTACATATCTTACTGGTCAGATACAATTAAGGGAGTCCAGGGGACTTGAGTTTTACCATCCAACCTCAGACACTTGCAAGATGCAGTTAGATTCCATAAATCAATCAGTATTCCTTAATCACAAGAAGGTCTTGTTACTGGGTCCACATTCCTGATTTCCAAACAATTACATTATTTTCCATATTATGAAATTATCAATCATATTGTTTTCTTTAGATTTTTGTAACCAGTCATAACTTGTTTCCACCTATGAAGTCCTGTTCTTTGCTTGATGCTTCCCAGAAAAATGATAAAGCTAGCTTGTCTCACCCACTGTTCTTGTATTTTTTGGGGGAAGTTAAGATTCTGTTTAGGGGCAGCTAGGTGGTGCAGCCTAGCTGGTCCTAGAGTCAGGAGGACCTGAGTTCAAATACAGCCTCAGACACTTACTAATTGCCTAGCTGTTCAACCTTAGTCAAGTCACTTAACCCACTGCCTTAAACTTAAAAAAAAAAAATTTAAATTTAAAAAGTACATTTACAATGTATAGTAGGGGGGGAGTTGTAAAATTCAAAAACCAATTTAAAAAGATTTAATTTCTTTTTAAAAGATCCTATTTATTGTTAAATTCATGCTTCACTAATTGATTGGGCTCAGAGCTTTGTACATTAGTTTACCTTAATTTAAATCACAATAGTGGCTTAAAAATAATCTTATTTTATCCTCATAACTCTGGGAAGTTTATTACTCACATTTTACAATCAAAGAAACCAAGACAGAGTTAAGTGAATTGTCCAGGATTGCACAACTAGTATCTGAGGTCAGATTACAACTCAGATTTTTCTGAATTTAGCTTCTATCCCCTAAAGGGTATAAAGAGTCAGAAGGCAGGAGCAGCTAGGTGGCACAGTGGATAGAGCACCTGCCCTGGAGTCAGGAGTACCTGAGTTCAAATCCAGCCTCAGACACTTAGTAATTACCTAGCTGTGTGACCTTGGGCAAGTCAGTCTAACCCCACTGCCTTACAAAACAAACAAAAAATGAGCATCTGAGGGTAATTCGCTACCATGAACAGGGTTTGGAGAGTAAATGTGACAAAGAAAAGGAAGAGAAAAATTACTAAATGTTTGAGATTAAGTATGCAGTTATGAGTTGGGGAACAAAGCTAAATTATCTCTGAGAGAGTGCTACAAGAAATTATGTGAAATGGGGCGGCTAGGTAGCTTAATGGATAAAGCACTGGCCCTGAAGTCAGGAGTGCCTGGGTTCAAATTCGGTCTCAGACACTTAATTATTACCTAGCCATGTGGCCTTGGGCAAGCCACTTAACCCCATTTGCCTTGCAAAAACCTAAAAAAAAAAAAAGAAATTATGTGAATCCACAATTAATGATCAAGTAAAAAGAAAAACTTATAGGGTGATGATATTTGGCAGAAGCAGCCATTGTTGACATGATATAAACAACTAATGCAAGTTCTTTCTTCTTAGGACCATGTTTTGGACATCATAAATTACTTTCCCTAAATAGACAAACCTGATAATGCATTTCTAGTGACAGTTGTAGGAACAAATGATACTACCAAAAACACACATTTCCAAGAATTATGAAAGCCTAAACAAGAAACTTAAAGACCTAGGGTTAACTGGTAATCTTTGTATCACTAGAATTGATTGAAGATAGGAGGTTGGGGGTAGCTAGGTGGCACAGTGAATAGAGCACTGACCCTGGAGTCAGGAGGTCCTGAGTTCAAATTTGACCTCAGACACTAATTACCGAGCTGTGTGACCTTGGGCAAGTCACTTAACCTCATTGCCTTGCCCCCCCAAAACCCCAAAAGATAGGAGGTTCATATGTAAAAGGCCAATACTGAGATTGTGTACCTATGGTATTGTCTGAGAATGAGATTTGGATTTTTGGACCATAACTTAAAATTTAAATGTAACAGCCTTTTGGAAAAGCTATTTTCTAGAAAAATAATTTGAGATCTTGTAACATAAACCCCAATTTAGACATGACAAGTTCACAGAGTCAGAACATAGACAGTGCTAGGAGCAGCATAATGGGAAAGAGCAAAGAAATGGGAGGGGAAGCAGGGCTGAGTGAGTGGCACTGAATGGCACTGAATGGGAATAGAAAGATCTCAGGCTCCCCCAGGATCCTCCACAAACAGATGGAGCAACATCTCTGGAAAACATTAACTGGGGAAAAACCCTATTCATTTCTCCATTCATTCACTCCATTGCCAGTCTGTTTTTTGGTTTTTTTTTTGGGGGGGGGTTGTATTTAAAGGATTCCCTTGGTTTCTGAGATAAGCACAGCAATGTGGTCCTCTCTCCTCTCAACTGTCAGCTCATGCAGCTGACTATCTCTCTTGGTTCTGTTGCCTATGCAAAGGAATAAAATTTAAACCTAAATAGTCCATCCAACTTACCTGTTATACTACTTCCTCAATGTAGCAAATGGTATTTTGTATGACTGATCACTTCAGATAAAAAAAAAAGTTGTCTAGTAATCTGAAGACATATCTTTAACCAAAATCAGAATGTTCAGAATCAGAGGACAGCTTTGAAAGAGATGTCAAGAAGGAGTAGAAAGGACCTCCTCTGAGTCAATGCAATAGGTAGATACATTAATAGCTGATTAGGAAGGAGAAGGATACAACAACACCCAATAGTACAAGTGGGAAGTCACCTCCCAGGACTTCTGGGAGCCAAGAGGGCATAATAAACAGGAAATCACCTTAATTCTTCCATATTCACCCCCCAAAAGAGCATAAAATAGTGCCCCCAAACAAATTCTGGAATGACAGAACCATCAAAAAGATGGGACAAAATGATAGCTCATGTATAAACTATATCAAACCACCTATCATTCTTATGAGAGGAGAGGGCCACATATAGTTTGTTTTCTGAATGAGGGGATTGGGGTGGGTGGAAGGGAAAGAATTTGGAAGTCAAGGTTTTAAAAGTGCATGTAATCTGGGGGAAATAAAATATTAATTAAAGAACAGAGGAGGGGGAAAGGAGGCAGAAAAATTTGGAACTCAAAATCTTCTTAAAATGAATGCTTAAGGACAATTTTTAGAGTACCTGCAATAGAAGAAATCACCTGTATCCAGAGAAAGAACTGTGGAGTTTAAAACGAAGACCAAAATCTATTACCTTAATTTTTTTTAAAAAGTGTCTTATCAAAGAATTCATTTCTAAAATATATAGAGAACTGAGTCAAATTAAAAAAAAAGCCATTCCCCAATTGACAAATGGTCAAAGGATATGCAAAAGCCATTTACAGATGAGATCAAAGCAATCCATAGTCATGAAAAATTGCTCTAAATCATTACTTATTAGAGAAATGCAAATTAAAGTTTCTCTGAGGTACCATCTCACATCTCTCAGACTGGCCAATATGACCAGAAAGAACAATGATCATTGTTGGAAGGGTTGTAGGAAATCTAGGACACTAATACATTGTTGGTGGAGCTGTGAACTCATCCCACCTTTCTGGAGAGCAATTTGGAACTATGCCCAAAGGGCAACAAAAATGTGCATACCCTTTGAACCAGAAATACCACTACTGGATCTATACCCTGAAGAGATGATGAAAAAGGATAAAATATCACTTGTACAAAAACATTTATAGCAGCCCTGTTTGTGGTGGCAAAGAATTGGAAATCAAGTAAAAGTCCTTCAATTGGGAATGGCTTAGCAAACTGTGGTATATGTATGTCATGGAACACTATTGTTCTATTAGAAACCAGGACGGAAGGGATTTCAGGGAAGCCTGGAGGGATTTGCATGAACTGATGCTGAGGGAGATGAGCAGAACCAGAAAAACACTGTACACCCTAAATAGCAACATGGGGGTGATGATCAACCTTGATGGACTCACTCATTCCATCAGTGCAACAATCAGGGACAATTTGGGGCAATTTGGGGCTGTCTGAGATGGAGAATGCCATCTGTATCCAGATAAAGAACCATGGAGTTTGAACAAAGCTCAAGGACTATTCCCTTTAATTTAGAAAAAAAAACAAAATGCTGATATCTTAATGTCTGATCTTGTTATCTCTTATGCTTTATGTTTCTTCCTTAAGGATATGATTTCTCTCTCACCACACTCAATTTGGATCAATGTATAAACATGGAAGCAATGTAAAGACTGACAAATTGTTTTAGGGGGGGGGAGGACCGAAGTAAGATTGGGGGAAAAATTATAAAACTCAAAATAAATAAAATTTTTAATAAGTAAAAAAAAGTGTCTTACATACAACATAATTTTGCTGTCTCTAATAATTTATATTCTCCTCAAGGATATGAATTCTCTCTCAGCACATTTAATTTCAATCCATATATAGCATGGAAACAATGTAAAGATTATCAGACTGCCTTCTGTGGAAGGATAAGGGAGGAAAGAGAGAGTGGGGGAAAAATTGTAAAATTCAAAACCTTACAAAAATAATAGGTAGAAACTACTATTGTACATAATTGGAAAACTAATAAAATATTTTGAAAAATGTTTGCTTAAGATGAAAGTTTTCATAATATATAATTGGGGGAAAAATACTATTAAAAAATCTTTTACGAGGGAGCTAGGTAGCATAATGGATAGAGCACTAGCCCTGGAGTCAGGAAAACCTGATTTCAAATTTGATCTCAGACACTTAATACTTCAATGTGACTTTGGGAAAATCATTTAATCCATTGTACCACAAAAAAACAAAAACAAACAAAAAAAAACCCTTTTAGTTCAAGAAAATTGGAAGGTTGACAGAAAGATCTTTCTCACCTCAGGTAAAGAGACAGGAAGCATTCTGGTAAGCCAGCAGGTGGTCCTAAGCCCCGTCTAGCACAAGCAGGCAGACACTAGCACCAGGACTCCCACATAGCTCAGCACAGCCAGAAAAATGGGCACATGGCAGTCCTGGGACTTGCCAGGATCACAGCAACCAGGAAATTGCCACTTGCCACGGTCACAGCAACCAGGAAATTGCTAGCACTGGGAACCTCCCATATGCTCAGCTAGAACCAGATAAACTACCAGATACCAGTGGCCTCTAGCAGTGCCAGCTCACCTTCAACTCACCCCCTCATCACAGCACCAGGGGAACCCCAAGAGCCTCAGCACAACACCAGTGCAGCACTAAACAAAGAGCCTGAGCCTGTAGCCCCTGGCACAAGACGCTTGGAACAATGCTCCTTTGATTCCAAGAGCCAAGCTTAAATTTAAATTAAGTAAATTTTAAGTAAGAGGTAAGGCTGGAAAAGATAAAAAAACAACAAAACATAGAAAGTTATTATGGTAACAGGGATGATGGAGACAAAAATTCAGAAAAGGACACCAATGTAAAAACACCTATGGCAAATCCCAAAGAAAAATAGTAGAAAAATTGGGGGAGGAGACAGAATAAGAGTGATGCAAGAGAATAATGAAAGAAAAAGCAAAAAAGAACTCAAATGGAAAGGGAGGTGTGAAAATCCACTGAAGAAAGCAGACACTATTATAAGAATATTCTACAGTACAACTAGACTGAAGAAATGATTAAATAAGGAATAGTAAAAGGGAACTTCATCTACAAATTCCTCTGCTAGGATCAGAAAAGTTGATAAATTTATATGAAAAGAGAGAGGAAATGACAAGAGAAGCAGCTATTTTAGATGCAATTCTTATCAATGAAGAGGACCTATTTGCTGAAATAAAAACAATAGAAACCTCAGCAGCAAATGTTCCTTAAAGTCACAATAGAAAAGTATAATCTGTTATCTACCCTAAAAGGGATGTGTGACTTTTAAATAAAATAAATTTCAGAGATTTCTCAAGGTATGAAGAGAAAAAGTCTTTATTTGATTCTCAAGAAGCCGACCTCTACTCAACCTTATAGATGGAAGAGTAAGAGACATGAACAGGAACAATATATACGGTTCCTAACTCAATCCCCCCCCCCATCCTCATTAGTTAAGAATGTGGTTCCCCCCCCCATCCTCATTAGTTAAGAATGTGGTCTTCACAATAATTTAAAGAAAAGCATATAATCCAAACAGAAACATGTATATCCTCCAGCCCTGTCTGGACTCAGTAGATAGGGAGCCAGATCAGTTTGCTCTTTCCATTCTGGTCAAGATAACATTCAACAACAACAACAACAACAACAAAAGATAACATTCAAAGACATCCCAGAAGCTGCTAGTAAGGGGAGAAGGGGCAGAAGAGCTATAATCCATAGCTCAGTTTATTCTAATCTATAATATTCTCCTGAAGAAATATCAGACTTTATCCCATTCAATTCCTCCTCTTTATTTTTTTTATTTTCTTTGGGGGGGGGGGGTTGGTTTTTTTTTTTTGGTGCAAGGCAGTGGGGTCAAATGGCTTGCCCAAGGCCATACAGCTAGGTAATTATTAAGTGTCTGAGGCCGGATTTGAACTCAGGTACTCCTGACTCCAGGGCCGGTGCTCTATCCACTGTGCCACCTAGCCACCCTCCTCCTATTTATTTTGATGAGATTTCTTCAAATTTCTGTAATATAAACACATTGCTGGTCCATCTAGTCATCATCCTCATGATTTATGTTGTTAAGAGGAATCCATCCCTGTTCCTTCAAGATAACATTTTTGTCTGATTAGAAGTGATTGTCATCAATTTTATCAAGACTATCCTGAGCTACCAGGGTTATCTATTGGATTAAAGAAGGCAAACAAATTGGCAGTAGGATAATTCCACTGAGTGTGATTAAAGCAAACATAAAGAATCTGCTTCCATCAACTCCCATTAAACCAGGACCACCAGGAATTACCAAAGGGAGAATTCCAAGTATACATTGGAACATGGGATAACTTCATAATATCTTTAGTCATGTTCCTTAAATTATTTTTCTTGCAAATGTCCATTTCATCACTTTCCTTGCAATTCCATAATCATGTTTCCCTTAACAAGTGCCCAGTTTGTGCATCTTTACAAGGGATCCAGGTACCATCATTACATCTCACATGAGTCTCACACTTACAGAATCAAGGGGAGGTTACAAAAACATACCCCCTGTCTACACAATGTACACATAGTGGAGAGATGGTAGAGATGAACTGGTCCAGTGTCTCTCCTCTCCTCTCTTCTCTTCTCTTTTCCCCTGGAGATATCCGGTGTCCTTCTGTATCTTCTGAATCTGTTCCAAAAGGTCCTCTCCAGCTCAGGTGACTAGTTCAGACTTTGTCTTCTGGTAAAAAAAAAACTCCTTAACATTTTACTCACATCAAAACACATGTTTTCATCACAAGACAATGAGATTTTGGAGCTCAATTTACATTTTGCCTTATTGCGCCTTATTGCCATATTGTCACACATACTTCACTTTTAACACAATAAACTTCCATTATTGTTTTACTACATGAGCAAACTCCCAATAAGAATTATCACACTGACTCAAGCTTGTAACATATCTATTCAACAGCCATCTTAGTTCAGAGTATCCAACATATGGTTTAAAAATAAAACTATCAGCCTTTGCTCTCATTACAAGAATGACTCAAACATCCTTAACAAAATGAATTTTTTTTCTCCAAAATATTCCCAAATATACCACAGATTTTCCTTTTCTTGATATGCTTATCTGACTCACATTCCTTTCCTTAAACTAGGCTTTAAAACTGCAATTATCCTAAGAATTTCCCATTCTTCTTCTTACCTAAATATCCCTTCTAAATAAAATTAAAGAAACGTAATTCCTATCTTAACATGTAGCTGATAGCAGGTGTCAGAGCCACACACCTAACACACCTAACCTATCTCTGGCTATTAGATCCAATTCACCTAAAACTTCTTTTTCTGTTTTGCTTAGTAACTAACTATAAAGATCCAGGACATTAAAGGAAAATTCCTTTACAGATATAAGTGATGAATGTCAGTGTCCAGGCAGAGGTCATGTGGCTAAGTCAAATGTCTTAGGCCAGATTTATTCTTCCAGGTGAGACATTATCCAAACGTCATTTTCCGCAAATCAAGTCAAAAGGGTCCAACCTCAGGCCTCACTGAAAAGTCACCCCTTCAGCTGCACATCCCTGTCACCTGACATCTTTAGCCCATTGGCTTCCTTGGCTCCAGTAGCATTTCCTTTTTGCTGACCATCCTGGTATCTGATATTTAAAAAAAAAATTTATTCAAAGTCCTGTGATCTAAAATAGTTGTTTTACCTAATTAGATCTCCAAGTGAATCCACTTCACAATCTAGATTGGGGGGGGTCCACAATCAATCAGCTCCCTTCCTTACACATATATATCACATATATCTACTCTGAATGTCCCTGTCATCAGAATAAATTAAAGAGGATTACTTTCTAAACATTCAAAAATCAGTCCAAGTTCCCCAGTATCTGGAATATTTCTTGAAATACAAAAAAAAATACTTTACAAATATGTTTCATAATTCACCTATGAAATCTATCCTCCTGATGTCACTACTTTCTAATCTGAAGACCCATATCCCCTTTTTCTGATTTATTATGGATTTTCTGTTTATTATGGATAAAGATGGTATATTATAGGTCTCTTGGCTAGGTTGTTGTATTACAATAAACACCTCCTTAGGCCAGGAAATTATTCTAAGAATTCTCATGTAACAATTAACCAAAGATTGTCACAGAAAAAAAATCACAAATTATTATCATTATTGTCTTTCCCATGTTGCTCAGATGTTTTTACATCAAAGCAAACGACCACAACTTTGAGATTATAAATATAAATATACACACACACACACACATAAAACCACAAAAAATCCATTATATATATATATATATATATATATATATATATATATATGTAATTGGCAAGTTCTTATGCAAACAATTCTCTATAATAAACCTGTTTAATTATTAGACATGTTTGAAATACAAATTATTACTTTTCAGAATTCATTCAATCCACTGGAATATCTTAAGGATCTCTAAATTTAATAAAATAGTAATAAGTGTAACACATTAAGAATTAGTTTTCACAAAATACTCTTTCCATTATTACATTTATAACTGGACCTACAGACCTAGAACAAGATCCAACACATCTTTTAAAAATTTCATGGAAATTTTTCAGACAGTCATGACCTTTGATAATTTCCCTCATTACCCCTTCAATCATTAATTCCAGGTTTGACAACATTACAGTAAAATAGTTTACATTTCCAAAAGTACATCACATGTTTAATAACACTCTTCAACATTTTACCCATTGATAAGTCATCTAATTAGGGCTATATAATATTTTATTTCCGAATCACTTTCCAAAGCCCCTCACATTTATTCAACATTATTGGAAAGGGTATCTTGCAGTTAAGATATACCTCCTAATCTCTTATACACTATCCTTCTTAATCTGCATTTAACGTGGGGGAAGAAATATGCAATTTTACTTCTTTAAAATTTAAACATTAAGTTCTTAAACTAAATGAAACATAAGGTTTTCATGCTGACATCTCATTCTCTTAAAGCAACACAAAACAATAGGTTCTCTTAAAGTTAACTTTATAATTAAGTATCTTTTACACATAAACCTCTTCTGAATTTTTGCTTTATAAGTTTATTTATCTCTTCTTCCAAATACACTTCTATTTTCAAAACAAAGTAAGATTCTCTATGAATTTTAGTTTTACACAATAATTTCAAAAGCCCAATGTACATTTTTTGCCCGTGCCAGTATTAGTTACATATATAATTTCCTCTTTTTAACAGATAATGAATAAGCTACACTGATCTCACATATCAATATTCCCTTTCATAAACATGAGATGAAAAACAAAGTCTTGCACAAATTCTCTGGGCCAAAAATACCTTGAGAGATATAACCAATTGGCAAGGTATTCTCTAGTTGTTTTTTTTCCTCATAACAATCTTTACAAATGTGATAGATGAAACTTCAATTCATTCATTATTTGTTATTATAAAACAATTTTAAAATCTCAAAAAATATAGCTTAAACTGTTCTTATAAAAAGTTTACGGACTTCCGGCCAAGATGATGGAGAGAAGACAGGCACAGTTCTAAAGTCTCCTGATCTCTTCCCCATCTATCACATGAAACAAACCTCTTAAAAGAAATCCGAACCAGGAAACCCAGAAAGAAAAGCCAGGAGAGGAAAATCTACCTTAGGATTTGTCTCCCACAGCAGCCTTGGCTGAGTACTGGCAGGTGAGTCTGAGCTCCCAGGGAAGATCAGCCAGACCAACAGCTGAATCGGAAGCAGGAGTCTGAGGGCCCGAGAGCCGGACCTGCTGGATCAGCGGTGGGGCTGGACTAAGGGGGCTTGGGTCCGCGGGGAAGCAGAGGCACTGGTGTTGGTGCTGTCCCCCTGGAGCTTGGGGAAGGGGCTGCGGGGAGAGGTCTGGTGCAGGAGAGCTGGGGACACCATCCCTGGGCTCCTCAGGTCTGAGAAACTCTGAGCCCACGCCTCCATAGCACTGAGGCCTTCTCCCAAACAAATGCAAATTACTTCTGCCTCAGGCCCAGGTGTGTGAGCAAAAGAACCAGCCCAGCTGAGGAATCACCTCAGGCCAGGGTAAAGCCCAGCATTGATTGAAGGAAAAAGAATTCAATAGCTCCAATTCCCTCCCTCAAGCAAAGGGAGAAGGCCTCAACCAAGGTCACAGACTCTAAAGAGAAAGCAACCAGCACCTCTGGCTGGCCAGTAGGAACTGCACTCAGTAAAGCCTTTAGTGATCCCAAGCCCAGGTGAACCAGCCCCCCCCCCCCCCCACTCAAGGTCTTAGCATAATGAAGAAGGGTCAGCAGAAAGGTGGATCCATAGAAAAATTCCTGGAAGGGAAAGACCCCAACCCAGAGAGACCTGGAACATCTGAGGAGAATACAATCTGGTCTCCAGCACAGAAAGACTTCCTTGAAGAAATAAGGAAGGAGTTTAAAAATCAACTGGAAAATTTGGGGGAGACAATACCTTGCAACAAGAAAACAAAACCTTAGAAAGTAGAATTGGACAAACACAAAAGGAGAATAAATCTCTCAGATCATCAATTGGACAATTACAAAATGAGAATAATTCTCTCAGAGTCACAAATGAGCAACTACAAAAAGAAATTAATTCTCGCAAAACCTCAATTGGTCAAATGAAAAGCTCTTTCAAAAGTAGAATTGACCAACTGGAAAAAGGTTAATGAAGAAAACTCCTCCCCCCCAAAAAAATAATGGAGTCTACAGAAACTAATGACTCCATGAGACAGCAAGAGTCAGTTAAACAAAATCAAAAAATAGAAAAAATAGAAGCAAATGTAAAATATCTCATCAACAAAACCATAGATCGAGGAGGGAAAACCTGAAAATTATAGGACTTCCTGAAAACAATGAAGAGAAAAAAAGCCTAGACTTAATATTACAGGATCTAGTGATGGACAACTGCGCTGACATCATCGAATCGGAGGGCAAAGTAGTTATTGAAAGAGTACATCGATCCCCACCAGAAAAAGATCCTAAAATGAAAACACCAAGGAATGTTGTGGCCAAACTGCAGAACTATCAGATAAAAGAGAAAATCCTGCAAGCAGCCAGAAAGAAACAATTTAAATATCAAGGAGCCACAGTAAGGATCACACAGGACCTGGCTGCACCAACTTCAAGGGATTGAAGGGCCTGGAACGGGAGCTTGGAATGCAGCCAAGAATCTACTTTCCTGCAAAGCTGAGCCTTCTCTTCCAGGGAAAAAAGATGGACATTTAACAAAATAGAAGAATTCCAAAAATTTCTGATGAAAAGACCAGAGCTAAATAGAAAATTTGGATATCAAACAGGAGGTTCAAGAGACACATGAAAAGGTAAAAAAAAAAAGGGGGGGCAATAAAAGGAAAAAAAAGCAATCCAGCAAGTTGAAACTGGCTATATCCCAGCATTGGGGGGGGGGGGGGGGGGTAGAGACTCTCATAAATCCTGAGAAATGTAACTCTAACAGAGGGAATATCCCTAGCCAGAAATGAGGGACATCCATGACCTATCCATGAGACTGATATCTAATGGGATGTAACTGGCTTTAACTCCACTGGGGAGAAAGACTCTAATAACTCTCAGGAATTTTGACTCTATTCAAAAGAATATACTGAACTAGAAGGGACAAACACTCAGAATTTTCTATGACTTAGAATGATCTAAAAAAAAAAACACACTACCTCCCTAAAAAGGGGGACAGGAAAGAGACGGGAGTAGGGAGGGGACTGAATGAGACAAATCTCATTACACTAAGAGGTACAAAAAACCTATGGTAATAGAGGGGAAGAAGGGAGTAGAGGAGAAACACCTGAATCTTCTTCTCATCAGACTTGGCTTAAAGCAAACCTGCACATACTCAGTTAACTTATAAAACATCTAACCTTTCAAGAAGTAAAAGGGGAAAAGGGGAGGGGGGGACAGAGAAAGGGAAGGGGATTGGAGGAAATAAGGGGAAATAACAAAAGGAAGGGAAGGGAACAGGAAAGGAGAAAGAAAGGGGAGGGTGTGAGGGCAAACATACTGAAGAGGGTGGTATTCAAAAACAAAATACTGGGGAATATGAATAAAAGGGGTGTAAAGGGGGAAAAATACAAACAGAGGGAAGATAGCACAGAGGGCAATAAAGAATTAGTAATCATAACCTTGAATGTGAATGGGATGAACTCTCCCTTAAAACGTAAGCAAATAGCAGAGTGGATTAAAAAACAGAATCCTACAATATGCTGCTTACAAGAAACTCATCTCAAACAGAGAGATACATATAGAGTAAAAGTAAAAGGTTGGAGCAAAATATATTTTGCTTCAGCTGAAGTAAAAAAAGCAGGGGTAGCAATCCTTATCACAGACAAAGCAGCAGCAAAAATAGACAGCACGAAAAGAGATAAGGAAGGAAATTTTATCCTCCTAAAAGGTACCATAGACAATGAAGTCATTTCAATATTGAATATATATGCACCCAGTGGGACAGCACCTAAATTCTTAGAAGAGAAGCTGAAAGAATTTCAGGAAGACATAGACAGCAAAACTCTACTAGTAGGAGACCTCAACCTCCCACTATCAGATCTAGATAAATCAAATTATAAAACAAACAAGAAAGAAATTAGGGAGGTAAATAGATTGTTAGAAAAATTAGATATGGTAGACTTATGGAGGAAACTGAATGGGGATAGGAAGGAATATACCTTTTTCTCTGAAGTACATGGAACTTATACAAAAATTGACCATGTACTAGGACATAAAAACGTAATGATCAACTGCAGAAAGGCAGAAATAGTGAATATATCTTTCTCAGATCACAATGTAATAAAAATCATATGAAATACTGGGCCAAGGAGATACAGACCCAGAGCAAATTGGAAACTGAATAACCTCATCTTAAAAAATGAGTGGACCAAAAAACAAATTACAGAAAGAATTAACTATTTTATCCTAGATAATGATAATAATGAAACAACATACCAAAACCTATGGGATTCATTCAAAGCAACTCTCAGGGGATACATTATAGCTCTAAATGCTTATATCAATAAATTGGAGAAAGAGGAAATCAATGAACTAAACATGCAACTAAAAAAATTAGAGAAAGAACAAATCAAAAATCCCCAAATACCAAATTAGAAATGTTAAAAATTAAAGGAGAAATTAATAAAATTGAAAGCAAAAAAACTATTGAATTAATAAATAAAACCAAAAGTTGGTATTATGAAAAAACCAATAAAATTGATAAACCTCTGGTCAATTTGATTAAAAAAAGAAAGAAGAAAACCAAATTGCTAGTATTATAAATGAAAAGGGTGAACTCACCACCAATGAGGAGGAAATTAAAGTAACAATTTGAAATTATTTTGCCCAACTCTATGCCAATAAATTTGATAATAAATTTGATAAATGGATGAATATTTACAAAAATATAAGTTGCCCAGGTTAAATGAAGAAGAGATTAAATACCTGAACAACCCTATCTCAGAAAAAGAAATTCAACAAGCCATTATTGAACTCCCTAAAAAAAAATCTCCAGGGCCTGATGGATTCACAAGTGAATTCTACCAAACATTTAAGGAACAATTGGTTCCAATCCTATATAAACTCTTTGGAAAAATAGGGAAAGATGGAACTCTGCCTAACTCTTTCTAAGAAACCAATATGGTACTGTTACCTAAACCAGGAATAGGTAAAACAGAGAAAGAAAATTATAGACCTATCTCCCTGATGAATATAGATGCAAAAATCCTAAATAAAATCTTAGCAAAACGACTACAACAAGTCATCACTAGGAAAATACATTATGATCAAGTAGGATTTATTCCAGGAATGCAGGGATGGTTCAATATTTGGAAAACTGATAGTATACTCAATTATATCAACAACAAAACTATCAGAAATCATATGATCATATCAATAGATGCTGAAAAAGATTTTGACAAAATATAGCATCCATTCCTATTAAAAACACTAGAGAGTGTAGGAACAAATGGACTGTTCCTTAAAATAATTAGCAGTATCTATCTGAAACCATCAACAAGCATTATATTCAATGGGGAGAGGCTAGAGGCATTCCCAATAAGATCAGGGGTCAAACAAGGGTGCCCATTATCACCACTGCTACTCAATACTGTATTAGAAATGTTAGCATCAGCAATTAGAGAAGAAAAAGAAATTGAAGGAATTAGAATTGGGAAGGAAGAGACAAAACTCTCAGTCTTCACAGATGACATGATGGTCTACCTAGAAAATCCCAAGAAATCATCTAAAAAACTACTGGAAGCAATTAGCAATTTCAGCAAAGTTGCAGGTTATAAAATAAACCCTCATAAATCCTCAACTTTTCTATATGTGGCTAGCAAGAAACAGCAGGAAGAGCTAGAAAGAGAAATCCCATTCAAGGTAACCTCAGACCGCATAAAATATTTGGGAGTCTATTTGCCAAGACAGACTCAGAATCTTTTCTCAAACAATCATAAAACACTTCTCACACAAATTAAATCAGATTTTTATCTGATTTTATCTGATTTTTATCTGGAGAAGGCAAAGAGCCATTCAAAAATCCTTTAGCCTAATTAGAATATTCCCTGTCCCACCCTCTTCTTCAAATAGAATAAACTGAATAGCTTCCATAGGGAGACTGTCCTAAATCTTTTGGGGGGATGGTTTGATCTTCTGTTCTTAAATCCTTACATGTCCCATAATTTTCTGTAATAATTAACATTACAAGAAGAATCTATATTGATAAACTCCTAAAGTTCTTTTTTTTTGAGCCACCAGTCTGCTTAATTTAATACAGATTTAAAAAAAAAATACACACTGCAGTTCACAATTTCTCAATACAATCCTCTTGTATTAGTATTTCAAAACTGTGCCACTTAGCTGCCCCTTTTTTTATTTTAATTTTTTTCCTCTTTCCTTTACTTTATTGCTCATGAGGGGTCTATATTTTTTTTTGGAGGAGGGGGTATTATGTCTTAAACAAGAATATTTTAATAATGTATAAAAAATCATTTGCACAAAAATAAATAAATAAATAAATGAATGAATGAACAAATAAATAAATTGAATAAATATGAATCAATGTGTGTTTGGGAGGTATCACTTTTAGCAAGAATGACTACCACAATGAAGTAACCAGATGTTCAGAATGAAGTGAACAGAGAACAAGACTTTCAAGTTGCAGAATCACAATGTATTAAATCAATATTTTTAATATCCTTTTTTATTGTGAACATATCAACTGAAGTTCTAATGATACCATATCTTTATGGAAAAAGATTAATTATTTAGTTTCCCCTATACTGGCATATCTTTGTAACCACTTTATATACTTTAGCATTAACCTGGCTCTCATCTTCCTGAAATTTATTTTCTCACAACTTTCTCAAATTAAAATAACATTTCTTTCTATGATTTCTTTGTTTAACATATTTGGTAATATTCACGTCTCTTTCTTGTTTCTTTAACTTCAAAATAAGGTTCCTTTTAACATTTATTTTTACTAATTCTTCCTGAAGTAATTCTCTCTCTTCTTTTTCTAAAAGGGGAAGGGAGGAGGGAAACACTCTGGCAGCACAGAATCATGAAGAATTGGGGAAGAGAAGGGAACATAAACAAGGAAGGGGGGACGGCTAGGTGGAGCAATGGATAAAGCACCTGGAGTCAGGAGTACCTGGGTTCAAATCTGGTCTCAGACACTTAATAATTACCTAGCTGTGTGGTCTTGGGCAAGCCACTTAACATCATTTGCCTTGCAAAAAAAAAAAAAAAAACTACAAGGAAGGGGTGAGGCTTCTCATAATAGGTTAACCGAGGGTGTAAAAAGGTGAGTAGTTTGGCCTCAGTCAATTTATCACCACAATTCATTCCTTTGTAAAAAAAAAAATCCCTCTTGGAAGTGACCCAGAGACAACACAGGGGTGAGGAGAAGGGATCAGATTATTCATTGTAACACAGTCAGAAAGCAGGCTCAAAGGGAGAGCCAGTGAGAGCATTAGATGAATACTGCTTAAAAATCCAGCCTGGAATCTCCTCCAGGTGACCAAAATAACAAGGAACAGCAATTTAAATGAGGCAACCCAAAGAAGTCTTTAGGGGAACTCACTGGCTCCCCTTTCCCTCCATTTAACAAATCAATAGAGGAACCAAACACACAGGTAAATAGACCATCTAAACACATAAAGACAGACAAGGCACAAATATGAATTACACAAATGCAACAGAATTTTCCAAACTGGCAATTTCAACATATATCAACAAACACAGGCCAATGGCAAATTCCTGACGTCTCAGGAATGCCATGAGGGACAATTTCAGCAGCATGTCCAACAATCTCTCCCTCCCAAAGGCAGATCAAATGTGTTCCTTGCTATCTCAAGGAGCACCCAAAAGAGGGGACCTGGACATCACGTCTGATACGAATTCCCCTTCAACCAAATGTCTAGACCCAGAGCCAGAACAAGCTTACCTCTGGAGGAAGCTATGAGGACTGGTCATTATAGGGGTTGAGGGGGCAGAAGCAGAATTTGGTGGAGGGTTAAGGTAAGGGGAAGGGAGTGAAAGGAGAGGATCCCATTCTTCCCTCTTTTCCTCTTTCCTTAGTCTTGTTCTCCTGATTCAAAAACATCCTTTCCCTGGGAAGCCATGAACTGCCATATATCATTTCCTCCAGGTTAACAGTTTCCTTTCCATTAACAAATAGGTTTAATTTTTAACACACCCAATCTTCAACAGTGCCATAAAAGGGCTAGTGCTAGTGCTAGTGCATCAGGGCTGAATAGATCAAAACATAGCAAAATTGCAACTCCTAAGGATTAACATTCTTGGGACTCTGACTACAAAATTGGTGCTATTTTCACTGAACCAGATTCATAGCTTCATCTTGCTGTTTTTTTTTCCATATACCTGTAATCAATAGAATCACTTAAATTTCTACATTCTATATTAGTTATGACAAGTTATTTTAATATAAACTAGTTATGCCTTTGCATCATTCTTTCTTGTATCATCCTTTTCACTAGGAAATGGGATGTCTGAAAAATAATATATTGATGTTTTGAATGAACTATTTTCCTACTAGAAAGTGACTATAAGAAAAACAGAGATTGCAGCATTATGAGGGTTTCTATCTGAACATAGACTGCATATAGGGATAAAATAGAATATACAAATTATGTTTATATTGTTGTACCCCAAATCAGATTCAAGAAACAGAGACCAATTGATTTTGAAGTGGAGTGTATATTTACCCAGGGGTTGCTAGGGGTAAAACCCAAATCTAACAACCCTGAGAATAGAATGGGCAAGGTTTTTATAGTATTTTGAGGGGCAGGGGTAGCAGTTAGATAAATTTTCCTGTCAGACTGTTGCACACATCTGACATAGTATAGATAGGAAGTCAATAAAAGAAAGGGGTCAGTATCTAACATGTTTCCTGTGGTACAAGACAGTCACATACCAGAGAAAGGGTCAGGATCTGCCTGTGGTACAGGACAGTCACATACCAGGGAGACTTAGATCAGGTGGAGTTTACTATCTCATAGCTCTAGCTGAACCTGGGAAAGGGGGAGGCAGTTTTAGGAGGGAGCAGAAATATTGCAGAAACAGCCAAAGGATTAGGTTAACAAGAACATTAAGTGAGTCCCAGATAAACTATATGGTATATCTCATGACTGTCAGGTTTGAGTCCAGTCAGGATACTCCCAGACTTAGGGGCATTAGCCAAACTGTATTTCTGGGGAATTTCTCAGGACCCAGAAAAATGTCAAGTACCCCCTATATACAGTATTAATATTGTACTTCAATATATGTATTATTTTTTCTTTTATTTCTTTCTATCTATATCAATTAAATTATTAAGGAAATAATATTGGGGTAATTGATTGACAGTTGTAAAGGGAAAAGATAGAGTAATCTATATTGATGTGAATCAAGAATTGTGGCAAAGAGAGTAGGGAAAAAGGTTTTTCTATTTTTTTTAATCTCCCATCAGCCAGATGTTATATTCTGCTTTGTATTCTTAATTTGAGTAGAATCCTCCTTAGCATTAGAATCCTTTATTTTGATTATCTTTCTTCAAGGTGAAATGTGCACATTTGAAACGTGCACCCGAGCACCTGCTTCTGCCTTGAGAATGAGCCTAGCCGCGGGCTTACCTCTCTCCGAGGTCTTCGGGTGCACTCCGGCTTCCGCCCTGGGGGATGGGAAGGAAGTTCACAGCCACACACGAGCCTGGTTTACAACAGCAGCATCTTTATTCATGAACAGCAGAAAATGGCCCCCCAAACTTTTGCACAGTGCTCTTTTATCCAGTAACCCTTTCTTCCCGGGGTACATGCTCCTCCCAAGTTCCAACCCATGGGCGGAGCCACATCCTGTTAGCGAAGCCGTCCCAGTACCCTATAAGATACCTTACAAGGCAGGTTCAGACTTCCAGGGGTCTCATGGCCCAGGTCATATGACCTTCATGGGTGGCCCCGGTCCAGAGCTTCCCCTTACAATTCCCCCTTTTCGTTAACAAGAGGGGGGTAAAAGGTGACAAAGGAAAAAGGTCTCCTTTGAATCGTTCCAGGGTTATCTTAAGAAAGGACAAAAGGCATAGGGTCAGTCCAAGATAGAGCTTTCAGCCATGGTGGAGAGGGGATGAAAGCCCAATACTTTTGATCAGTAACCATCATTCCAATTGTTGCGCCTAAGTTGGCGAACAGCATCGTCAAACCCAATGTCATTTCAGTCCTTTTTCTGCACACCTGTAGCCTCCTTTCTCGTCTCACTCTTGCTCGTTTCAGTCCTCTCTGTCCTCTCCTTGTCTTTCTGCGCCGTTGTGACTTCTCGGACCCATTTGATTGGCACCCAGACTTCTTCTCCATCTGGTCCATCTTCGGGCTGTATGGATAGAAAACCCTGTCCTCTGAATCATACTATTCCAGGGCCATGCCAAACACCCTCATGATCTTTCCAGTACACTTTTGTGCCTGGTATGCATATAGTAGGGGTGTGTGAGATTTTTGCCATATCTGTGCCCTGTGACTGTGGATGAGTAAAAAAGACCATGGCAGGAACCAAACCCTCCTCAGAAATGGATAAAAAATTATGGGTATAGAGGGCTTGTGCCAGGCGTGCCTGCAGAGAATTCTTTATGCCCGGGGAAATTCCCCCTTTTTGTTTTTCAAGAAGGGTCTTTATAGACCTGTTGGCACGTTCCACTATGGCTTGGCCAGTAGGATTATAGGGAATGCCAGTGATATGTCTTATAGAAAATTCAGAGCAAAACTGTGTAAAGGCATGTGATTTATAGGCTGGACCATTATCAGTTTTTATAGATTCGGGAACCCCGAAAGAGGAAAAACAAGTAAGAAGATGGATAATAACTGACCTCACTGTCTCCTTAGGTTGGACAGTGGCCATAATGAATTTGGAGTATGTGTCCACACATACATGTATCAAATATCTAGTATAGTGGGTTACATCCATTTGCCAGAGTGCATTAGGGTAGGCACCCCTGGGGTTAACAGCCATTTCCTTAGGTCTGGGAAAAAAAGGGACACAGGCAGAGCATCTTTTTACTATAGCTCTGGCCTGCTCTCGAGAAAGGCCAAAGAGATGTCTTAATGATCTGGCAGATAAGTGGTATTTAGAATGTGCCATAGAGGCTTCCTTCTGCAATGGGCAAAGTAAAGCTTTGTCAACGACGTCATTTCCTGCAAAAATAGGACCAGAGGAGGACACATGTGAACGAACATGAAGAACATAGACAGGAGAGGTCCTTTGCAATAGTAAGGTCTGAACTTTGTAGAGCAGAGGGGAAATAGCAGAAGAGCGAAGATTGAGCTGAGCTTCAGGAAGATTATGAAGAGAAATAGCACAGTAGAGGCTATCCGTGATAAGATTAAAGGGTTCATGTTGTAATAGTTGTAGAGCAAAGATTATAGCTTGAAGTTCATTTTTCTGAGCAGAAGAATATTCAGTTGGGAAAACTTTCAAGATTTTTCTGGAAGGAACATAGACAGCTGCCCAGTTCTTTTTTGTAGCATCAGTAAAAACGTTAGGGCCTTCTACAGGGGACAGAACTATAACAGATGGGGGACGTGACAGTGGAAGTAAAGTCCATCCCCGAAGGGGAGGTGGTAAAGGAAGCGAAACAACAAAGCAAAGGCAGAGTAGAGAAGCCCACTCGGGGATTTCTTCTGAAAACGAGCGTAAAGAAAGCTCCGAAGCAGCAAGATTTAGAACAGGATATTGACCATACAAGAGTAAGGAACGTTCTGCAATAGAGAGGAAAAAGTTGGCTAGCATTTTCCATTTATTTGGTAAAATGCGTTTTTGTTTCTCAGGATAGAGCCACTCCAACACCCCATGCATTTGATATAGACAGCCAATCGGGGTATCATTCATTAAAATGGTGGCATATATGGGCTCTTTTGGATCCTGTAGAACCACAACCGATGTAATTTTTTCTAAAATACTATCCATCTGTTTTTTGGCCAAAGGAGTCAAACTCCTAGGGGAATTCAGTGATGAGTCCCCTCTCAAGATATCATAAAGAGGATGCATCTGGGAATCTGGAATAGGAATTACTGAGCGCATCCATTGTATAGCTCCTATTAATTTTTGAAAATCATTTAAGGTTTTCAGTCCCTTTAAATTTATTTTTGGAGAAACACGGGTGACAATGTTTCCCTCTAATATATGCCCTAGGTAATTGTACGGTTGTGTAAGTTGAATTTTTTCTGGCGCCACCTGTAGTCCGTAGAGCTGTAGAGCATCAGTAACCCTTTGTAATATTTGCAATGTTTGTTGGCGTTGGGGAGCAGCTATAAGTACATCATCCATATAATGTATGATTGTAACCTGTGGCTCTGAATCTCTTATAGGTTTTAAAATATTATGGACATATTGTTGGCACAAGGTGGGGCTATTAGCCATCCCCTGAGGAAGGACACAAAATTGGTATCTTTCAAAGGGTTCTTGGAAATTTCTAGAAGGGACTGAAAAAGCAAATTTATCTCTATCTGAAGGATGGACAGGTATGCTATAAAAACAATCTTTTATATCAATCACAGCCAGGTGAGAATCCTTCGGTATGGCTGTGGGGCTGGGCAGTCCTGGTTGTAAAGGACCCATAAGTACCATAGCTTCATTGACTTTTCTAAGATCAATGAGCATCCTCCATTTGCCTGTTTTCTTTTTTATAACAAATAAAGGTAAATTATAAGGACTTAAAGAGGGTTCTATTCTCTTAGACTGAAGTAATTCTGCTACTATATCTTTTAAAGCAGTGAGCTTTTCAGGCGTTAAGGGCCATTGATCAACCCACACAGGGGTTTCTGTTTTCCATTGGATAGGGGGACAGCTCACTTGTTCAATGACCCCAACAAGTTTAAATGTTCAGGGGTGGTCACATGCAAATTTAGTGCTGAAATGAGGTCTCTTCCCCATAGTGCATAGGACAATCCTGTAATTTGCAACGGTTTAAAAAGTCCTGAATGTCCTAGACAAAACCACTGTAGATATCTTGCAGATCGCAGGGCACCTTGGCTGCCTCCCACCCCCAAAATTGTTATTGGATCTGCTAGAGTCGGCCAATCACCCCATTGATCTATATTGATACAAGAATTATCTACCCCTGTATCTATCATCCCCACGACCTTTTTTCCCTGTACCATTACTTCTAACATAGGTCTTGCCAACTCTATCTTTGTACACCAATTGATATTTACTTCATGCCCGCCTTGTAATCTTGTCCCCTTAGCTATAGGTTTCCCTGGGTCAATCAGAATTGGGATATTATGTAAATTTGAAACAAGAATAGTCTTCTTATTAGCCAGAATAACTTGAGAAGGGACATTTAGGAGGTGGTTAGTTTCCAAACCAGTTACCAATCTATCATAAGGTTGTCCCTCTATTTCTATTTCCTTATTAGAGTACGGTTCCGTGAGAAGGGTTGTGTGACTACTAGGGTATATAAAGGTCATTGAGTCTTGCTTTATTTGTTTCACTGTGTTACTAGTGTCTTGCAATCGGGTTTGAGAGTCCTGGTTCCCAGTACCTTGTGCCCTGTGCCTCGTGCCCTGGTCTTCTATTGTGTTTGTTGTTCGGGGCCTCTCTTGTGAAAAGGGAGGCCCCTCCCCCCCGTTTCCCTGTAGGGTCCCCTTCTTTGCTCGGCAATCTTTTGCAATATGTCCCAACTTGCCACAGTAAAAACATCTAATAGGCCTTTTCACTTTGCATTGTCCTTTGAAATGCCCAAGTTGGCCACATTGAAAACATCTTTTTTGAGTAACTACCATAACACTCTTCACTGTGTTAGCCAATTCAGCAATGGCACTTTGTGAAGTGTTAGCCGTGTTGGCCAATTCAGCAATAGCACCTTGCATAGCTTGTACAGGATCATTGATGGGGGCATCTATCAATTTATCCAATATTTGATCTATAGTCGCATCCTTTCCTAAATTCCCAATAAGTTGCTGATATGCGGGCCTTAATCCCTCTCTAACCAATTGAGTAGTAAGCATTTCAGCCCCCGGTCCTGTGCCCATGGTTCTTTTAACTGTTTCAATGACCCTGCTTAAGAAATCTGCAGGGTTCTCGTTTGGCCTTTGTTTCAAATTTGAAAACTTTTCCCTCATTTTCCCCAGAGGATCCAGGCGAGACAAGGCCTGTGACCATATATATGTAACAGCATCCCTAAGAGGTTTGTCATAATTTATTTGTTGGTCAGGGTTAGAAAAAGGACCTTCACCCATGGCCAGATCAAAATTGCACTGTTCCTGCCCAGGGACGTGCATTCCCTTCAGATATTTTTCACACTCCCTACAAACAAGTACTACATATGTAACATACTGTCCGGGGGATAAGACTGCAGACATAATTTCCTTCCAATCATCTGGAGTCCAAGGAGTAGTCATGGTAGCATTAGTAATTAACTGCCTAACATAAGGAGAAGCAGGACCATACTCATTAACAGCTCTCTTTATCTCTTTAATCAGTAGGAATGGTAGTGGTTTGTGTTCAGCTATTTCATTCCCTTGGGGGTCATAGCTAATCTCCAAGGGATATAAAACTGGCGGAAAGCCCCACTCTTCCAAATCTGGCCTCTCTCCCTCTTCAACTGCTACTCTAATGCTCTTTTTCAAAACACTCTCAGGTTCTGTCATAGTTGGCTTCATAGAAAACGTTAGTTTCTGAGTACTCTTAGGTTCTGTCTTAACTGGTTTCGCGGAAAATGTCAGATAAGTTCTCCCTTTCGAAGAGGTGCCTGAACCAAGGGGAGTTGAATGAAAAAGGGAATTAGAAGTAGGGAGAGGCGCATCCCTTATCTGTAAAGAAGTAGTAGTTCTCACTGCAGCAATAATATTTTCGCTCACTAGATGGCGCTCCGACCCTAAGTTTACATTCTTTAATTGGGTCTCCGCCTCTTTCTCCGACCCTAAGTTTACATTCTTTAATTGGGTCTCTGCCTCTTTCTCCGACCCTAAGTTTACATTCTTTAATTGGGTCTCCGCCTCTTTGTTCTCCCTGCGCCATGATCCCACTTCCTCCCCCAAATTTTTCCCATGGGAACGCAACTGTTCCCCATACAGTCTCGAGCCCCCACTACGGGCCATATCCTCCCTGAAAACTGTTTTAGATCTATCAAAACAGGCTATCTCTTCTCTGGGAGTTTTCTCACTGTCCTGAGTCCGCTGCAACTCCTTCCAGGGGTATAACGGAGTCTCTTTCTCTTCTACCTCTTCATAACTACACTCAGATTGATCATCTCTTTCTGACCCACACAAGGAAGGTCCTACCTGGCATGAGCACGGCACTTTCACCTTTATTTCTTCTGGTTCTTCTAACAACGTGCTAATGACCTTATAGAATTTAAAGTCCATGGGGGTAACAAATTCAGGTTCAGCCTGGTGATATGAGCTCATTTGCTGTCCTACTGCTCTCCAACCTTTGCCATCAATTCCCGAATGTTCCACCCACGGGGAAATAACAAATAACTTTTCCACAAATTCCTTGCATTGCCTTAGGTGGGGTTTTAACCCATTCTTTTTACATAATTTGTACAGTTTGCAAGCTAAAACTCCCTTTTCTTCAGGCTCCACCACCAGAAGACTAATATTCTTCCCCATCTTGAATATATATATTCAAGACTGTGTGTGGCTCCTCTTAACTAGACCAGCTAGCTAAGGTCGGCTACGACTCAGATTCTCCTCAGCATGCAGTGCTTTCGAGTCCCTGTTCGGGCGCCATGTGAAATGTGCACATTTGAAACGTGCACCCGAGCACCTGCTTCTGCCTTGAGAATGAGCCTAGCCGCGGGCTTACCTCTCTCCGAGGTCTTCGGGTGCACTCCGGCTTCCGCCCTGGGGGATGGGAAGGAAGTTCACAGCCACACACGAGCCTGGTTTACAACAGCAGCATCTTTATTCATGAACAGCAGAAAATGGCCCCCCGAACTTTTGCACAGCGCTCTTTTATCCAGTAACCCTTTCTTCCCGGGGTACATGCTCCTCCCAAGTTCCAACCCATGGGCGGAGCCACATCCTGTTAGCGAAGCCGTCCCAGTACCCTATAAGATACCTTACAAGGCAGGTTCAGACTTCCAGGGGTCTCACGGCCCAGGTCATATGACCTTCATGGGTGGCCCCAGTCCAGAGCTTCCCCTTAAACAAGGTATAGCATTAATCATGACAATGACTTACTCTTGGGCAAAATGATCCTCTTCATTTGTCAGTGAAGTTAGAATTTGGGGGGTATTTTTGACTTGTGATCTTTATCAAAATGAAGTCTGTCCATTCATTAGTTTCTAAAGGGAAAAAAAATTCATTTAGATTGTTTCATATCTAATATCCCTTTAAAGGAAAATTATTTTTAGAACATTTTTAATGATTCATGAAATGAAATACACCCCAAATATATTCCAGATTTGTAGTCAAGTTGGTTTCTTTTCCATGTTGTTATAAAGAAAGGCACTGGGGTAGTTAGGTGGAGCATTGGATTAGAGTACAGGCCCTGAGAGTCAGGAGAACCTGAGTTCAAATCTGGCTTCAGACACTTAATAATTACCCAACTAAGTGACCTTGGACAAGTCTATAATAACTTCATTGCTTTGCTAAAAGAAAATTCTAAAGAAAGAATGGTACTTCCCAACAATATTGGCTTGGTCCTCTAACCCCTTTCTAGTAAGAAGTTAACTATTAGCCCTACCTGATCTAAAATTATATTATAAAGCATCAGTCATCAAAACTGTTTGGTATTGGCTAAGAAATAGAGTAGTGGAAGAGTGGAATAGACTAGGTGTAAAAGCAGGAGAGGATTATAGTAATCTGTTTGATAAACCCAAAGAGTCCAGCCATTGGGATAAAAACTCCCTCTTTGATAAAAACTGCTGGATAATTGGAAGTTAGTATGGAAGAAACTTAGATTAGACCAACACCTAACATCCTTTACCAAGATAAGATCCAAATGGTTACAGGACTTAGACATAAAAAACAATACTATTAGCAAATTAGAAGATCAAGGACTAGTTTACCTGTCAGATCTATGGAAAGGGAAGTAGTTCATGACTAAGGAAGAGTTGGAGAACATCACCAAAAACCAATTAGATGATTTCAATTACATTAAATTAAAAAGCTTATGCACAGATAAAACCAATGTAACCAAGATCAAAAGAAATGCAGTAAATTGGTAAACAATCTTTACAACTAATGATTCTGACAAAGGACTCATTTCTAAAATATACAGAGAACTGAGTCATATTTTTAAAACAAAAAGCTATTCCCCAATTGACAAATGGTCAAAGGATATGCAAAGGCAATTTACAGATGAGGAGATCAAAGCAATCCATAGTCATATGAAAAAATGCTCTAAATCATTAATTATTAGAGAAATGCAAAATAAAGCTTCTCTGAGGCACGACCACACACCTCTCGGATTGGTTAATATGACTAGGAAGGATAATGATCATTGTTGGAAGGGTTGTGGGAAATCTGGGACACTATTACACTGTTGGTGGAGCTGTGAACTCATCCAACCCTTCTGGAGAGCTATTTGGAACTATGCCCAAAGGGCAACAAAAATGTGCATACCCTTTGACCTAGCAATACCACTACTGGGTCTATACCCTGAAGAGATGATGAAAAAGGGTAAAAAAATTACTTGTACAAAAATATTTATAGCAGCCCTGTTTGTGGTGGCAAAGATTTGGAAATCAAGTAAATGTCCTTCAATTGGGGAATGGCTTAGAAACAGTTGCTTTATCCTAAATTAGAGGAATCATCTAATCCTGCCTCTTTATAAAATTGGCAACATAGCCCCCCCCCATATTTAAGCTCTTCTAAGTTCTCTCTTTCTTGTAACAGTTTTTACCTGGTTTCCTCATTTCTTTGGGTCTATATGATCTCTAATATTCCTTCCAGTCTAGTAGACTATGATTCTCTAACTCAATAAAATTAATCTCAGTAAGATGAAAATTATCCCAAGAGTCCATTGTTTAGGTATTTCTATCAATAGAGTAACTGCAGTATAGCATGTGCTCAAGATAAACTGAAAACTTAACAATCAGTCAGTGATCCCAGAACATGTTTCAGCAAATTTAAATTTGAATACACAAGCAGGATGGATACAATGAATTTTATAGGAAGAAGGATAAGAGAAGGGTTTACATGTCAGAAAACAAACAACCAAAGGGGAAGATAAGATGATCAAAAGTGAAACTTAAGTTTATGTCTTAAGACTGCTTCAAGCAAATAGCATTAGGAAGCTAACTGGCAAGAAGTCTAAGTCAAAAATTATCTTGTCACAGTGTCCCACTGTTGAAGATTTGATATGAACATATCAGACCACATTCTTGTACATCCTTATCATTTTCTTCTCTAGATATCTTCATTTAAGTTTTCTGGCAGGCACTTCACATATAGATACAAGTATTAGGAAGCTACTAATATAATTAAAGTTATGATGAATACTTTAAGTATATTCCTTTACCCAATGGAAACATTTGAAAGATAATCTCTCATATCCTAGTTCTCAAGTGAAAAAAATGTAATAATGTTGCTTTTTTTCTCTTTTTTCTTTTAAGGAAATGGGGCTAAATGACTTGCCCAAGGTCACACAGCTAGGTAATTATTAAGTGTCTGAGGCTGAATTTGAACTCAGGTCCTCCTGAGGGCTAGGTCTCTATTCACTGGCTGCCCCTTGTTGCTTTTTATAAAAGTGATATTTACTAACCTATTAAAAATTAAAACATCCCCCCAATTTTCTGCTTCCCTTCTGATCTTAACTGTATTTGTTTTATTGATACAAAACCTTTTTAATTTAATGTAATTGAAAGTATCCGTTGAAATTATTCCTATCACACTGTTCTGTATCTCTCATTTATTCATAAATTATTCAGCTATTAATAAATCTGAAAGGTAATATGTACCATGTTCTTCAAATTTTCCTGTAATATTTCTCTTTATATCTGTCATGTATCCATTTTGGCCTTATCTTGATTGATTAATGTTGTAAGATATTAATCTATGCCAAATTTCTGCCAGACTGGTTTCTAGCTTTCCCAACAAAGAACTGGACATTGTGGGGCTGCTTAGCAATTGGAGAATGACTGAACAAGTTGTGGCATATGATTGTGATGGAATACTACTATATTCTAATGAAATGATGAATTTGATGATCTTAGAAAAACATGGAAAGATGTGCATGAAATAATGAAGAGCAAAATAAGCAGAACCAAGAGAACACTGTATACAGTTACAACAACATTATTTTAAAAACAATTTTCAGTGAATATCATTTTGACTGATATAGATACAAAGGGCATGTGGAGGAAGTCATTATCCACATCCAGAGAAAGAACTGATAAATAGAAATATGTATATAATGGTTTTACATATGTATATATTTATGCCTAATAGAAATCATCTCTAGGATGGGGTTTGGGGGACTAAGAGGTGGGGGTTGGTGAGAGCAATGTCAGAATAAAAAGAAAGTTGCATAATAACTTTATTATAAAAGGGAAGAGCAAGTTGTAAATAATAGATTTGCAGTTTCGTGTACAATTAATCTTTGTTTCTACTGTAGTATGGAAATGTTTGTTTTAAGTTCAAAATAAATAGAAACTTAAATAATAAAATCTCTACATTTTTATCACATCATATCTTTATTCTACCATTCCTTCGAGGATATATGTCATCCTCATAAAATTCAGAAAAGATGTGATACTATATAGACCTAATACATGAATATATAGATATTAAACAAATAAGCAAGAAGATGATTTTTTTCCCTGTAAACCTCTATTAGGAAGTTAACACAAATTATGGTAAGAAATTTAGAGCAGTAAAATCAAAGCAATAAGGCTCTTTATACTTATATTTCATTACAGTAGTTCAGAGATACTTGATTGTAATAATAAGATCCATTATAAAAACATTTGTAGGGCAGCTAGTTGACACAGTGTATAGAGCACAGGCCCTGAAGTCAGGAAGACCTGAGTTCAAATCTGACCTTAGGCACTTAATAATTGCCTGGCAGTATGACTTTGGGCAAGTCACATTGCCTTAAATAAAAAATAAAATCATTTAAAATTCTCTTGCCATGGTCAGAGAAATTCTCTATGAAAGGAGGAAGGAAAGTTGTAACAAGACTGAATTATTGTAGGGTTATAGTTATTTTTTTTGACCAGTCAATCATGCAACAGAATTCCACATTAGTCAGACTATCATAACCAGACTCAGAAAGAAATACTACTGTTCAGAAAGAATATCAAACAGTAGGGAAACTGAGTTGGGAGAATTCTGCCATTGTCTTCACAAAACTATCTTCTCAACCCTTCCAGACATCTATATACATTGGTAATTTATTTTCCAGGGTACACTCTCTTTGAGCAACTCTTGGCATTTCCTTTGAATGGTGGTGTATTGACTTAACTTAATCGAACAGTTATATCTAAATGCAAAACTCAGAACAAAGCAAATAATAGTTCCTGTTCACATAGCAAATTTAAAAAGATATAGTTGTTTCCAGGTTGCAATAAATAACAATAAATAAAAACAAGCATTGGGAGCAGCTAGGTGGCACAGTGGATAGAGCACTGGCCCTGGAGGCAGGAGTACCTGAGTTCAAATGTGACCTCAGACACTTAATGATTACCTAGCTGTGTGGCCTTGGGCAAGCCACTCAACCCCATTGCCTTGCAAAAAAAATAAAACAAAACAAAACAAAAAAAGCATTTGAGACTAATAAAAATAAGCATTCATTCATTCTAAAATACGTTTAAAGCATCTGCTGTATTATTTACAATGCAAGATCCTGTGCTAAGTAGGGTGTACAATGTTCTGGTTCTGCTCATCTCACTCAGATTAGTTCATGCAAATCCTTCCAGGCTTCCCTGAATTCCCATCCCTACTGGTTTCTAATAGAACAATAATGTTCCATCACATACATATACCACAGCTTGTTAAGCCATTCCCCAATTGATGGACATTCCCTCAGTTTCCATTTCTTTGCCACCAAAAACAGCTGCTATGAACATTTTTGTACAGGTGATGCTTTTACTCTTTTTAATAAGCTTTTCAGGGTATAGATCCAGTAGTGGTATTGCTGGATCAAAAGGTATGCACATTTTTGTCATCTTGTGCTAAGTAAAAGAATAAAGATAGTAATAAACATGACAGAAAGAAACTTTGCCATAATGTTCTCAATATCTAGACATTAGACACACACACACACACACACACACACACACACACACACACACACACACACAAACATTTAAGGCTCAGTACTTCCAAGGAGATATAACAAAATATGCTCATATTTCCTTTCCTCTTCACAAGACACAATTTTCTTTCCCTACAATTCTCCTGGAAGTCAAATTGTAAATTAAAAAACTGACTGCTTTCACTGTTTAGAAGGATAGTTAGTCCCAATCAGCTGTCCCTAATTTTCTTTTTTTTTCCTTCTTCCCCTAGGCTGGAATTACTGAATTATTGTCTTCTCTACACCCCACCCCAACTCCAATGCTCTAATAACTTTCACCAGATGCCTAAGTAGCTTTCGATAATTTGGAAGCTATTTGATGCTTCTTTTTTTTTTTAGGGTTTTTTTTTGGCAAGGCAATGGGGTTACATGGCTTGCCCAAGGCCACACAGCTAAGTAATTGAACTTATGGAAGTAGGTATCATAAAATGTATCACCGTCTTCTTATCACTTGAAAAATCCATGCCCTCTTACTCTCACAAATTCAAAGCTCTAAGGAATAGTTAAAGAAACAAGAGTTGAAAGTTAATGCCAAAAAAAAAGGAAAAGAAAGAAAGTTAATGCCATTTATTGCAGTATAATTCTGATTCATGAAATTGGAAGGAAGAATTTAAAAGGTTAATAAATGTCACTGAAAATAATGACAGTCTGGGATCAAGATATTAAAAAATATCCCTAAGTTTTCTTTTCTAGATCCTGTAGCTCAAAGTACCAAAGACCTGCTGTTTACAGAGCCTCACTTCTCTCTACCTCCAAATCTCTTTCATTCTAGTTGGGGATCAGTCATTTAGGTAGCATCCAGCTCTTCAAGACTTTATTTGGGGGCAACAAGGTGGCACAGTGGATAGAGCACTGGCCCTAGAGTCAGGAGGACTTGAATCAAATCTGGTCTCAGACACTTAATAACTGCCTAGCTGTGTGACCTTGGGCAAGTCACTCTTAAGCCAAATGCCTTAAATAAACAAACAAACAAACAAAAAAACAAATAAATAAATAATTTTTAAAGACTTTATTTGGGATTTTCTTGGCAAAGATACTGGAATGTTTTGCCATTTCCTTCTCCAGGTCATTTTACAGATGAGGAAACTAAGTGACTTCTTCAGGGTTACACAGCTAGCAAGTGACTGAGGCCAGATTTGAATTCAGGATGATGAATCGTCCTGACTTCAGCACTCTATTCACCATACCACCTAGCTGTCCCTTCTAGTTGGAGAGTTATATTTGCCATTGTGCTATTGAACTACTTGTTTTCCTGCTTGAGAAGATGATACTGATAACTCACATGAACATTCTCATTTATTAGGGCAGTTAAAATATAGATAAGGCACAGGAGGGAACTGAATATGAAGGCATAATATATTATAAAGATGGAGTTAATGTAGAAGAAAGAAGTGTACTGAAAGGGAAAGCAGGGGTAGAATGGGATAAGTTACTTTACATATAAGAGGTTTTATGCGAAAAAGCTTTTGCAGTGGAGAAGAAGAGGGAAAAGGTGAGAGGGAATGAGTGACCCTTAGTCTCATCAGAAGTGGCTCAGAGAGGAAATAATACACTACCTTATTTGGGTATGGAAATCTATCTTACCCTGGAAGAAAACAGGAGAGGAAAGGGATGGGAGAAAGGGGATGGGGCAGGGAGGGAGGAATGTAAATGATAGAAGAGAGGGAAGATTGTATGGGAGGGTAGTCAGATGCAACATACTCCTGAGGAGGGACAAGGTGAAAGGAGAGAGAAAATAGAATAAATGGGGGTGAGAGGATAGAATTGAGGGAAATACAGCTAGCAATAGTAACTGTGGGAAAAAATTGTTGAAGCACTTTCTCTGATGGACTTATGATAAAGAATGCTATCCATCTTAAAGACAGAACTGATGGGTGTCCGAATACAGACTGAAGCACACTTTTTTGCCCTCTATTTTTCTTGAAATTTCCTTCTTTTGTGGGTGGGGAGGCTACATTTATTTTTACAATATGACTATTGTATTAAAGTTTTTCATGGCCACACATTTTTAAATTACACCACATAACTTACTTTCTCATTGGGGACAGTAGTGTGGGAGTAAGGGAGAGAATTTAGAAGTCAAGATTTTGGAAGAAAATGTTGAAACTTACTTTTGCATGTTACTGGGGGGGGATTTAAAAATTAAAATTAAAAAAATTTTAATATGGCACTCAAAACCTTACCAAAAAATTATTTTCCATTGTTGTTGTTTGTCCTTCATTCTCCAAGAGGACTATGACATCAGGAAGGTAATTCCATGACATATAAGTGAACTGAATTCAAGTATGAGAGAGAGCTGTGCAGAGTCACCAGCTGCACTTTCTCCTCTGGAGCTATCTGGGTCCAGTGGCCAGATATGGAGCAAAATTATTAGAAATGGATTCAGAATACTCACATGTAATGTTCAATAGACATTGATATGAGCCCAGCAACAGGTCCATTAGAAGGTTCTAAAAGGAAATCATCACAAGGTTGGAGTAATAATAATAATAATAATAATAATAATAATAATAATGAATATACTATATGTAAAGTGCTCTACATCTATTATTTCATTTGAGCCTCACAAAATCTATCTGCATTTCTCCTAGCAATGCCTTCCTTGTCATACCTTTTAGCCTTCAACCTGACTGTACTATACAATCATCTTTTTATTACATTATGATATGAAAATGCTAGTTTTATTCTGTTAATTAAAAATTAAAATTAAAAAAGAGATAGTGAAACTTTTTTAAACAATCAGTCTAGACTTAAGCCTTTGATACAGTTTTCTATTACTAGCAAAGATCTGGATTTACTTTGCCAAACCACACATGTATTATTAGCAAGTTGACTTCCCAGAGTGAGGTTATATCTCTCCCTTAAAGAGGGTTATGAGACTGTGTCACTAATGTTAATCAGTGTCTTCTCTCTAATGTTAATCACCAGCGATTAGTATCTCAGTATCACTTAACTGAACAGTATCAACTAGCCTTTACAAAGGAATATTTACTGAAAATGTATAGCTAGAACAGAAGTACATGTCATTTCCCCTCATATTTAAAGAGCACTCTCCCCTAGGCTATCTGGATCCCTGGGTAGAGTGAACTCACATAGTGCAGTTACTAGCAATTGTCCTTGTTTCTCAAAGAGGACCAAAATGGCATCACTATGCTAGAGTCAAGTTACAAGTATATTCGACTGTGGCTGATCAGATCAATACAGTCTCAGAAGTTTCTAATGCAGGTTGGGAACAGTGAAGAGTATGGGTAGAAATGTTTCTAAATTTGTGAATACCATGTTTCTTCCTTGCTCATCGAACATAGAACTTTCTTGATGTGGGCATGCCATGCTTGGCAGTCCTGTGCCAATGTCTCTCATATCATGCAATCAATTTCAAAATTCTTCAGAAAGACTTTGAGAGTGTCCTTGTATTATCTCCTCTGACCACCATATGAGCATCTTCCTTGTGTGAATTTTCTATAAAATATTTTTTTAGGCAAGTGTTTAATTATCATTAAAATATAGTGCTTAATCTATCAAAAGTTGCCCTCACTACAGCAGAGTTTGAATGTTTGGCAGTTGAGCTTGAAAAAGAACCCCAATTAACTGATATCTTATCTTGCCAAGTGATCTTCAGAATCTTCCTAAGACAATTCAAATGGAAGTGATTCAGTTTCCTGGTATGGTATTAGACACTTTGCTATGTTACCTTGAGCAAGTCACCTAACCCCATTGCCTTGTAAAAACAAAACAAAACAAAATTCTCTATTTGCAGTTGCTACAAAAGAATATCAGATGCAGCTCTTCTCAGCAGTTCAATGATAAGGACAATCCTGAGAGACCTTTTATAGGAAATGCCAATCCATATCCAGAGAAAAAACTATGGAGTCTGAATGCAGAGCAAAGCATACTATGATCACTTTTAAGTTATTTTATATTTTTCTTTCTTACATTTTTCCCCATTAGTTCTAATTCCTCTTTTATAACATGACTAATATAAAAATATGTTGAACACAATTGTACACAAATATCTTTTACCAATTTATTCACTGCTATGGGGAGGGGGGGAGGGAAGGAAAGATGTTAGAAAACTGTAGAACTCATAAACTTGCAAATGAATGAATGCTGAAAACTATCCTTGCTTGTAATTGGGAAAAAAATAATCACACTACCAAAGTTCATTTCCAAATGTGGAATTGGTTGGCCAGATTGTTTCCGTCTCATCCAGATCATTGTTAAACTGGTTCCCATTCCTCAAAGATGTGCCAGCCCCTCACCTGTTTTAATTGGTAGCAAATTTTTATATGGATTCCAATTCCTAGACCCCAGAGTACTCCTTTGATCTTTCAAAACTCACAAGGTCATAGCTATCTCTAATACTCCTTTGCCAACTAGGTAGCACAGTAGATAGAGCACTGACCTTGGAGTCAGGAGGAGGGGAGTTCAAATTCAGTCTCAGAACTTGATATTTAACTAGCTGTGTGACCTTGAGCAAGTCTTAATCAGGACCATCTCCAGTCATCTTTATCCATATCTGGACACTGGAGCCTGATGACTCTGAAGGAGAAAGTGAGACTGGTCACTTAGCACAGCACCTCCTCACTCAAATCCAATTCATGTGCTTGTCATGGCATCACTTTCCTTGATGTCATGGTCTTCTTTGAGAATGAAAGACAAACATTATTAAGAGCAAGAAAGAACAAATGCAAAAAGGCAAAGAATAGAGGTCCTTATTCACAGAGGTTCAAAACCTGTCCCTGCCTAGAGACTGAAAGAATATTAACCATATTTAAACTAGTCAGACAGGACAGGACAGTTACCCTCATGGAAGTCTTTTGGCTACTTCAGTTCTGATTCAGTGGCTGACTCAAAAGGCTCCTTATCTCTCTAAGGAAAACAGACCAGAAACAGTCAAAATACTTAGTTGCATTTTGCACTCTCCTTTAGGAATCAGAGTCATTCCATTCTACATCATCACAACTTTCTACTCTCTACCACCCTGATGGCAACAGGCAGAGCACCCTTCATATGCTCTGGGGACAGGGTTTGCATTGGTCAGTCTTTAATAGGGTTTGAAATTTTTTTTTCATAATAGAAAAATAAATAAAATGTGGGAATGTGACTAATTTGGAAACACATTTTAACATAATTGTACATGTATAATTTAGATTTCTGTCTTGGCAAGGGGAAAATGAAGGGAGGAAAGGAGAAAAAACGAACTCAAAATTTTACAAAAATGAAAACTGAAAACTATCTTTAATGCAATTGGAAAAAATAAAATACTATTAAGAAGGGAAAAATAAATTATGGGACAGGGGGCTGTTATATAGTAAACCAAAAGAATGGCCTCAATATAGCTATTGGAAGGAGCAGGAAAAAGAAAGGCAAGAGGGCAAGAAAGCCTAGGACAGAGATCTCAGTGAAGGAATATTTGTGAATGCTCTGAATGAGGGAGGAGGTTGGGTGCATTCCATTAAGTTTCATCATACCTCTCCAGAAGCAGGGTTCCTAATCTCCCTAGTATGTTTTCTGTTTGTGGGGAATATTTCAAAACCAAGTTACATATGTACCTATAATTTTATTACACTATTTGCAGAGAACAGGAAATAATGATGTACAACAGGGATCTTATGTGGCTAACAATGAAACATGAACTGTTCAAAATATAAAACAGCATCTTTTTTTGCTTTTTGCAACTTTAATTTATTTTGAATTTTATAATTTTCCCCTAGATCTCACTTCCCTCCCACTTCCCACAGAAGGCAGTCTGTTAGTCTTTACATTGTTTCCATGGTATACATTGATCTAAGTTGAATGTGATGAGAGATATCACATTCTTAAAGAAAAAATATAAAGTAGAAGAGATAGCAAAATTACATAAGATAACGGGTTTTTTTTTAATTAAAGGTAATAGTCTTTGGTCTTTGTTCAAACTCTACAATTCTTTCTCTGGATACAGATAGTATTCTCCATCACAGATACCCCAAAATTGTGCCTGATTGTTGCACTGATGGAATGAGTGAGTCCATTAAGGTTGATCATCACCCCATGTTGCTGTTAGGGTGTACAATGTTTTTCTGGTTCTGTTCATCTCACTCAGTATCAGTTCTTCCCTGAATTTCCATCCCTCCCGGTTTCTAACAGAATAATAGCACATATTATACATGTATAATGGTACATAATAATACATATACCACAGTAAAACAGCATCTTTAAAAGACAGAACATTTTTGACTCAGAAATAGACTTGCAAACTTTCCATAAGAGAGGCTCTTGAAAAAAAAGATCATTTTTAAGCATTAGATACCAACTATATATAAACAAATATAAGAATCCCTATTATTATTATTCATATCTAAAAATGAAAGATAAAACATGAAAGAATCTGGAAAGAAAGGGGGTGGTAGAAATGCCTGGTTTATGAAAGATTAAGACTAGTATTGTTGAAAAAGGAAAGTGATAAATTCTGTGAAAAACAAGTACATTAATGTATAACTAATGGAGCTATAAACTGGGCCAGTCAATATAAAAATCAATTTGGAAATATGTCCCCAAAGTTATTAAACTGTGATTTCCCTTTGATTCAGTGATATTGTTACTATATTTATGCTCCAAAAAGATTAAGAGGAAAATGTACAGAAATATTTGAAACAGTTCTTTTTATATGGTAAAAAACTTGAAACTGAGGAAATGTCTAAAAATTGGGAAATGACTGAACAATTCATGGTATATGAGTGTTATGTAATATTTGTGCTATAAAAAACAATGAAAGAAATGGTTTCAGAGAACCTAGGAAGACCTGTATAAACTGATGCAAAGTGAAGTGAGTAGAACCAGGAGAACAATGTATACTGTAACAACAATACTGTAGTGAAAAACAATATCTGAAAGACTTAAGAACTCTGATCAACACAATGACCATTCGTAATTTCAGAAGACTTGCAATATTAAATGCTATCCACCTATAGATAGAAAAGTGAGAGGAGATGAAGCATATTTTTTCTCAATATGGCTAATTAGAAATTTTGTTTGGCTCAACTATACATATTCGTAACAAGTTTTGCTTGTCTTGCTTTCTCAATAAGTAGGTGGGGGGGAAGAGAGATAATTTGGAACTGAAAAACATTTAATTCACTACAGAAAAGTTTTCTGCTTTTCAGAGAAACTGAATCCAAGTATCCACTGAAATGACAACCTATGGCTACATTAAACAGGGAGTGATACTTCAGATATAATAAAACATATTTGACTTTCAAGACATGTTCAACATTCAGTTAGCAATAATAAAACCAAATAAAATTGACTTTTCCCATATTTGATATTCTATCATTCTTTTTTCCTTTTAAAAAATTAAAACTGAAGATATTTGTTTTAGACTTAAAATTCTTAATCCAATTTTTAAAATTGTGTCATTTCTCCTATTAATCATATTACATTATGAAATAATGTTATAAAGTAACATCTTATAAACTAACTCACTAATTGTAAGGCTTCATGGTCTTTATTACCTGTGATTCAAATGACAATTCAAAATGATCCCCCATTATATTAGTATGCATAACTTAATAAAAAAATAATCAGTAAGGTTCATCTTCTTTTACACTTGCCCTTATCAATGGAATTTGCTATGTAAGGGGAAATATAGAAAGAAAGAATCTATTTGATTTTAGTTATGTGTCATAAATAGCCAATTGTATGTCAGGATGTTATAACCAGCCTCAGAATTAACCAGGTGAGAAAATTTTGTATTTACCAAATTGGGAATAGGTCAAGAGAATCCAGGTGGATCCAAGACCTAGAATAGCAACAAATTGAAGTCCCAAGACAACAAAGAAATTTCAGTAAGTACAGCTTAAGACTAGATAACTGTGTTGTTTTTTATAAAAGTGTATGTGTGTGTATATATATAAATATATATATATATACACACATATATATGTCTCAAAATCTTATTTAGAATTTTTCAACTATTTATATATATATTTCACCTGTTCACAACTATCATTCCCTTACTCTAGGGATAAAGTCAAAGGGAGAACATCCGACCACACAAATGGAATGAGAATGAGATGAGATTCCCCCAGCAGAGTCCATGTAAGGAAGTGAGTCATGCCTGAGCATAATTTTCTTGACTAACTTGGACACAATAATAATCTTTTCTATAAGTGCTCAAAGAAGGGTACAAGTGAGCAAATTGGTTGCCAGTAGATGTGACTTGAAAGGCAAACTGATTAAAAGCTACACAAGTTGGACAAGTAGTTGTCATCAAATATTGTTTGGAGTAACCCCCTCTTGCTTAATTAAATCTATCAACTTTAGTGCGCCATTCTGATCTCATTATGAACTAAAAAAAGCATATCTGGTGATAAAAGTTCTAGGAAGAAGTAACTTGCCCTTCTCAGTTCCCAAAGAGCTGTTTAGCCTTGTATTACTGTTTCCATTTCTTCATCACAATTTCATACACAGTGAATAACTGGTTTGAAGTAATGGCATTATAAGATACCAAATACATGAGTTTCCAAATGATCCAAAAAGACATTCACCTTACTATCCAAAAATTTCATTTCTCCATTTTGGATGGGAAAGGCCTTGGTTTCTCAAATGGCAGTGCTGCATCCCAAGAAATCTTACAATGATCCCCTAAGAGGATCTTACTTATCATGCTTTACTCCCAACAGTAAGTCATTTATTCTCCAATTTCTTCTTATTATTAATTCTCTAGTTTTTTATTATTCTTCTATAGTAATCATATGACATATTTATAATATAATACTATTCATATTGAAAAGAGGAAGAAACTTGCTCTAATAACTTCTTTTAAAAGTCAGAAACTTCCCCTAAGAATTCAAGGAAGCCTGAAAAGATTTGCATGAACTGATGCTGAGTGAGATGAGCAGAACCAGAAGAATATTGTACACCTAACAGCAACATAGGAATGATGACCAACCTTAATGGACTTGCTCATTCCATCAGTGCAACTATTTGGAGATATCTGCAATGGAGGATTGCAGATATGATCTGTATCCAGAGAAAGAATTGTGGAGTTTGAACAAAGACCAAAGACTATTACTTTTAATTTAAAAAAAAATCATTATCTTATTATGAAATTTTGCTCTTATATTTTATTTTTTTCCTTAAGGATATGATTTCTCTCTCATCATATTCAACTTAGATCACTGTATACCATGGAAACAATGCAAAGACTAACAGACTGTCTTCTGTGGGGGGTGGGGGTAGGGAAGTGAGATTAGGGGAATTGAAAAATTCAAAATAAATAAATTAATTAATAAAAAAAAACTTTCCCTGAGGCTCACCCCAGTTTCTTTCAGAAACAAGGTTGATCAAGCCTCTAAACAGATTCTGGAGTGACAGAACCCACAAAAAACAGAGTGAAGCATTTTCCAGTTTAAGATATTTGGAAGGACTTCAGAAAAGGTCTGTCCTGCCTGGGACAGAGGGAGCATGGCACATGAATGACACAGGAATTGCACTACCAGAAAACTATCAAATATTGTATTTTTTCTTAAAGGAGTCAGAGTATAACTTTTTTCTATTTCCTTTCAATTCACTCAAAATTAAGGCCATCCATTTTTAATAATTTTGCAAGTTGTTTTCTCTTCAAATTTCAATATTTTAATCCTTTATAAGCTACATACTCATGTTAATTTGATCTTTTCTAATCTGAACACCTTTGATCACTTATGATTATGATCATTTAGGGCTTTTCATGACTTTCAGACTGGCTCCTTACTGTCAAAGCCACTAACACTTATGAATGGCTCAAAAAGGACATGATGGGACAATCATCAGCCTACTAAGGATCTTTTTCTCCTATTAAAGGTAACAGGACTCCACCACTAAACTCTCTGCAGCTGAAATCACAGTGTTCTGCATCTGTGACTAAAGGACCATCTAGTAGTCACAGATCTAGTAGAGATCTAGTCACAGACTTGGTGTTCACATTCAAACTAAGAGATCTCCAAGGAAGCCCTATCTGATAGTATCCTTTATTAAGTGTGCATGCACTTAATTTATTCCTATCCTTTTTAAAAAAAAATACATATTCTTATTTAATTCTGTCTTCAATGACTCTTTCCCTATAGTCTCATTTATATAATTTGAATTTATTTTTTATTAGATTTTTTTGCAAGGCAAATGGGGTTAAAATGGCTTGCCCTAGGTCACACAGCTAGGTAATTAATTATTAAGTGTCTGAGGTCAGATATGAACTCAGGTACTCCTGACTCCAGGGCCGGTGCTCTATACACTGCGCCATCTAGCTGCCCCATGCCATCTAGCCACCTCTAAATTTATTTTTACTAATAGTAGATTTCAACTCAAGCTTTACTGTTTTTTTAATTTACCTAATTCATTTACTTAATCTATTGTATGCCACAGCAGTATCGTTAAACTTCACCTATCTTCAATTTCCTTTTCAAAACAAATATTCTTTTTTCTGGGAGCACTTTGGGATACACCTTCAATCTCTAATCAGAACTTGGTTGGTTCTCAGTCTGGTTGCTTTAAGAGCAGCAAACAAAAGAAGGGTAAATGACTTCAGTTCTATCCATTTTTTTTTCTTTTCTAAAGATGGTCTAAGATTCCTTTGTCAGCCTTATAATAAAAATTCCTTCTTGCAATAAACTTATCACAACTTTAAAAGTAGTTTTTAGGTATACATTTATTCTACATAAAATTCAAATTCTTTCAAAAATTGATACCCCAAGACTTCAGCCTGAGATTGTCTAGCTGAAACTTCTTCAGGCTTAGCAAATGTATTTTCTTCTTTAAATCGTGAATTATGAAATTACTTAAACTCACAAGAGTGTTATTCTAAATTCACCAATACTGTTTTTCTAAGCTTTTTTCTTATTTTATCACTTTTGTGAATTCCTATTTGACTGAATCTCTCCTGAACATATCTCATTACTATTAATACAGTTCTTAAAATTCAAACCAGCTTTAAATTAAGCCCTAGTCATTTTAAAAGTCCAATGAATAAATTATCTGTGAATTTTACTGTTGTCTTCACTAAATTGTGTGGAGTTTGTAAGTACTTCATAAACTCATAAAAATACTTTATAAAGACATTCAGATTGTAATTTAGAAATGAAAGAAATTAAACTATTCCTTTTCTTTCAAATTTGGTTTCCAATCATTTTTTTTAAATCTTAGTTTCTCATAAATTTCTGTCTCTGCCTTTCATCTCATCAATTTATTCTCTTAAGGTGTTGTCAAGAGTCCTTGAGTGGGGAATCACTCCCCCAAACCCTACCCATCAGGGGACTGTCCTTTATTTAGATGGGGTCCTTGCCAGTTGTGAGACACCAAAAGTTCTCTCTCAATTTAAGAGATTTCTCTGCTGCTGATAAAAATGATTTAGCTATTCCTTGTTAAAATAATTTAAAGACCAAAAAAATCCATTTTAACCCTTTCTACAGGAAGTTTTTAAATTTAGCTGTGTGGTTGAAAATGAAGAGTTTACTAGTGAATCTCAACAGTCTTAAAATAAAAGTTAAAAATGAAAGGAAAAATAATCTATGTTTTAAAAAAAGTTAAAATTGTGGCCATGTGATTTTTATAAAAATAGAATTTGAATGTCTCTGGAGTTTAAAATTTATGGAGAGGGGCAGCTAGGTGGTACAGTGGATAGAGCACTGGCCCTGAAGTCAGGAGTGCCTGAGTTCAAATCCGGTCTCAGATACCTAATAATTACCTAGCTGTGTGGCCTTGGGCAAGTCACTTAACTCCATTGCCTTGCAAAAGAAAAAAAACTAAAAAAAATTTATAGAGATAAGTCACAAATTCAAACAGTCCCTCAACCCAATTAGGGACCCTTGAAGAGACTTACCTCAGGTGAACTCTGTGAGGGGAATTCAACCTCCTAGGACTGGTGTTCACTGGCAAAAATTCAACCCAGTGTACTCTTTCTTTCTTGAGTTTCCTGCAGGGGTTAACCAAGACATTGAGATCCACATAGCACTGTGCTGAAAGTATGGTGACAAAATAGATGGTCTAGTTCTAAAATTAAGCAGAAAGAGATGGTATGGGTTATGCATAAACTAGATGATCATAAGATGATCACTTGCTTATGTTGGAAGAGAGAGAGAATGGTCCAGAGGTACAAAAACAAAGTGGAGAACTTATCAATGCAGTATAGTCTCCTCACACTGGCCTTTGTCACCATGGATGCAAAACAACACTATAACAATACAAAACAAAACAACCTATGATTGTACAAGTGATCTTATTAACCTGTACTTCAGAGCTGTGGGACCTAATATACAGAGCTTAGAATCATATCAGATTGATTGATAGTGATATTAACCAAAGAACTATATAACTAAGTTAAAGAAAGAAAAAAAAACTAAATTAAAGAATAGTTACTGATCAATATTGCAAGAGGAAGTTTCCTCGTGGTTTTTCTGTAACAGGCTTTGGCAAACTACCATTAGTTCTAATACTATTACTTTAGGGCTCCATGGATGAAATTCAGTCACTTAACATATTTTGTTTTGTTTTTTTAATTTATTATTTATTTTCCCCAAGCCACATAGAAAGAAAAAAAAATTTTTTTTTCAGTTTTTTTGCAAGGGTTAAAGTGTTAAGCCAAGCCCAAGGTCACAGAGCTAGGTAATTATTAAGTGTCTGAAGCTGGATCTGAACTCAGGTACTCCTGACTCCAGGGCCAGTGCTCTATTCACTGCACTACCTAGCCACCCTCAAGAAAGTGTTTTTTTAACATTCATTTTTAAAATTTTGAGTTCTAAATTCTCTTCCTTCTTCCCTCCCCACCCACACCCCAACTGACAAAGCAAGCAATTTGATACTGGTTATACATATATAGTCAAACAAAACATTTCCAAATTAGTCATGCTGTGAAAGAAAACAGACACCAAATAAAGAAAATAAAAAGTATGCTTCAAACTTTATTTAGATACCATCAGCTCTTTCTCTGGGATGGATAGCATTTATCAGCATAAATCCTACAGAATTGTCTTGGATCATTGCATTGCTGAAAATGGCTAAGTCATTCACAGCTAATCATCTTATAATACTGCTGCTAACTTTATACACAGTACGTTTCACTTTGAAACAGCTCATGTAAGTCTTTCCAAATTTTTCTGAGAGCATCTTGCTCATCATTTCTTATAGTACAATAATTTTCCACAATAATCACATTCTACAATTTGATCAGTCATTTTCAATTGATGGGTATTCCATTAATTTCCAATTATTTGACCCACAAAAGAGCTTCTCTCTCTTTGTATATACAAGTTCTCTTCCTTTTAGTTTTTTCCATCTCTTCTGGGATACAGACCTGGTGGTGGAATTGCTAGGTCAAAAAGTATGCAGTTCTATAGCCTTTTGGGCATAGGTTCAAATTATTCTACAGAATAGTAGAATCAGTTCACATTCCACCAACAATGCATTTTAATTTCTCATTTTTTTCCACATTCCTTCCAATATTTGTCATTTCCTTTCCTGATCTATTTAATCAATCTAATATGCAGCAGTTAGTACCTCAAAATTGCTTTAATTTGTTTTTCTCCCAACAATAGTTAGAGCATTTTTTTTCATATGGCTAAAGATATTTCTAATTACTACATCTGAAATCTGTTCATCTTCTTTTTTTCCTCCTTAGGTTCTTACAAGGCAATAGGATTAAGTGGCTTGACCAAGTCTACACAACTAGGTAATTATTAAGTGTCTGAGGTTGGATTTGAACTCAGGTCTTCCTGACTCCAGGGCTGGTGCTCTACCCACTGCGCCATCTAGCTGTCCCTATGTTCTTGTCTTTTGATCATTCATCAATTGGGAAATGGTTCTTATTTTTATTAATTTGACTCAGTTCTCTATATGGTTTGAGAAATAAGGTCTTTATAAGAGGAAACTTCAAAATGTTTTTCACAATTACTATTATTAATGGTATTTACCTCCATCTTATCCCCACCCCTATTTATTCTATTCTTTCTCTCCTTTTACCCTGTCCCTCTTTAAAAGGGTTATGTTTCTAACTACTCCTTCCCCCAATATCTTCCACTTTTCTAGCACGTCACCCCTTCTTACATCCCTTTAACAGCCTACTTTCCTGAAGAGTAATATTCTTAATTTCTATATCCAATTGAGTATAAATGTTATTCCCTCTTTGACACAATTCTGAGAGTAAGGTTCACTCACTTCCCTGCATCAGTCCCCTCTTCCCCTTCTATAAGCTTTCACCTCTTTTTTGTGAGGTAATTTATCCCATTCTACCCTCTCCCTTCTTTCTCCCAATATATTCCTTTCTCACCTTTTCATTTAATTTATTTTAGATATCATCTTTCTATTCAACTCATACCTGTGTCCTCTGTGTGTGTGTGTGTGTGTGTGTGTGTGTGTGTGTATATATATATGTATATATATACACACACATACATACATACTCTGCCATAATAAGGAAAAAGTTCTTATGAGTTACAAGTATCATTTTGTTTAACCTTATTAAGTCCCTTATGATTTACTTTTTATGTTTACCTTTTTTATGCTTCTATTGAGTCTAATATTTGAAAATCAAATTTTCTATTCATCTCTGGTCTTTTCAAGAATGCTCACAAGTTCTCTATTTCCTTGAATATTCACTTTTTTCCCTTGAAGGATTATGAGTTTTGGTGGGAGGTGATTCTTGGTTGTAATCCTAGCTCTATTTTCCTCTGGAATATGATATTCCAAATCCTCTAATCCTTTAATGTTCTGGTTGCTTGCAATATCTCCTTGACTTGGGATTTCTAGAATTTAACTATAATATTCCCGGGAGTTTTCATTTTAGGATCTTTTTAGGAGGTGATCAGTGGATTCTTTCAATTTCTATTTTACCTCTGATTCTAGAATATCAGGAAAGTTTTCTTTGATAATTTCTTGAAAGTTGATTTCTTGGGGCATCAGTGAATTAATTGGCCAATTCAATTTTTAAGAAGTTTTTTTTTTCCCCTCAGTGAATCTTTTTCCTTTTGGTCAATTCTGCCTTTCAAGGCATTCTTCTCATTTGATTTTAATACCCCCTTTATCATTTGGCCTACACAGTTTTTAAGATGTTTTTTGCTTCAGTATTTTTTGTGTCTTTATCAACCTGTTGACTCTTTTTTTATGATTTTCTTTCATCACTCTCATTTCTCTTCCCAATTTTTCCACAGTCTCTCTTACTTGATTTTCAAAATCCTTTTGAGTTCTACTCTGGTCTGAGACCAATTCATATTTTTCTTGAGGATTTTAGATGAGGAATTTTGATTTTGTTATTTTCTGAGGGTGTATTTTGAACTTCCTTGTCATTATATAACTTTCAACAGTCAGAATTTTTTTGTTGTTGTTTTCTCATTTTCCTAGTCTCTTACTTGACTTTTAACTCTTTGTTAAAGTTCTGCTTCTAGGGTGGAGGGGCAATTTCCAGAGGCTTTGTGCAACTTCTGGAAGATTTCATTTTCCCGAAGTTGGTACGATTTAAGGAGAAGTGTGTGCAATGGTCTGTGCTCCACTCTTACTTAGGCAACAGACCTTTCCTACTGATCAGACTTTGGCTAGAAAATTATTTTCCTCTGTCTTTTGTAGGTTCTGCTGCTCCAGGAATTGTTTTATGTCATTGTTTAAAGGCATTTGGAGGGGTTTGGGAGAAAGCTCAGACACTATCACTGCCTTTTTTCTACCATCTTGGCTCTGATTCCTTTACTACTTAATTTTCTGGTATTTGCATTTTAAAATAAAATCTTTTGGGGAAAAAAAGCAGAGAGAGAGAGAGAGAGAGAGAACTGTAACTAAATTGCTATGGTTTAAGACACCTGATTCATACACTAAATTCAATGCTTCCATGGAATCATTCCATTCAATGCCAAGATTGCATTCCTAGGTAATGGGAGAAATAAAATTTTAAAGCAAGTAATTTGTACTTTCTAACAACATGTGCCAATAATTATCAAAAAGGAGAAACAATAACAGTAAATAGATTTGTGTGTGTGTGTGTGTGTGTGTGTGAGTGAGTGAAATGGGGATTAAGAATGACTAAAATTGTATACAAAATGCTAAATAAAGGGACTTGTTATAATCTACATAATTCAAACCAAAAAAAGTGTTTTGAAGGTTTCTTACTGTTAACTCCTTTTAGGTGACATAGTGGAGTAAACCTAGCATCACACAATGAGTCAGAAGAACCTGGGCTTAGTGTCATCTCTGACATTCACTAGTGATGTGATCCTGGGTTAGTCATTTTAATTATTTTCTCCAGTTGGAGTTTCCCTTTCTAGAAAAGAAGGGAATAATAGTATCTGTAGTACATACATCACAGCACAACCTTGTTATAAAGGTTAAATGAGATAAGGTATATAAACCACTTTGCAAATCCTGAAGCAGTGTATGAGTAATAATAATAATGATGATGATGATAATAGTATTTTATATGTCACCTACTATATGCCAGTATCGTTCTAGGTGTTTCTTAAAAGTATCTTATTTGAGGGGCGGCTAGGTGGTGCAGTGGATAAAGCATCAGCCCTGGAGTCAGGAGTACCTGGGTTCAAATCCAGTCTCAGACACTTAATAATTACCTAGCTGTGTGACCCTGGGCAAGCCACTTAACCCCATTTGCCTTGCAAAAACCTAAAAAAAATACCTTATTTGAGTCTCAAAACAAGGTAAGGGAGCATATAGGATGATAAGGGATAATAATACACATTATTATCTTCATTTTCTAATTTTTTCTAATAAATAACAATATATTATCCTCATTTTACAAATGAGGAAACTAAGGTAAATGGAGGTTAACTGATGTGTCCAGAGTCACACAACTAGTAAAGCTAAATTATTATTTGGAAGTGGGGCAGGAAGAGTATTAAAATAATACAATTTCCTTGAATCTTCACAATGCTAAAGGAGCTTTAGTTGATGCCAATGACCTAAGAAATTTTAGAAGAAGATCAAACTGTTTATCTAAATGCTAAAGAAAATTTGTCATTGAATTATTGGAGAATTATCTGAAATGAGCAAATGCAGCTGGATATAGTTTTAACCTGAATTTCTTGTTCTCATGGGGTTTCTAAATCTCTCCCTTCAACTGTATTGTAGACCCTTATCTAATTTCATTTGAAAATATTTTATGGAGGACAAAAATTACAGTTTTTACATTCTTGGTTTTTAAATATTTTAAGGATTATAGATCCATGATTTCATCTGTTTAGTTACACCCTCAACCATGAAAAATTTCAGATGTCTCATAATAAAAAAAAATTTCCTGAGTTGCTAGGATGAAAAGAAAATTATCATCTGTAGCTAATCCTGGAGGAAAGATTTGTCCAAATGTAAATAAAATAATTCTTAAAAGTTGAATCCAAACTCAGAATCTTTCCAGTTTTTTGGAACCTAGCAGAGCTTGAAACCCTATGCCATCTCTTTCAACAATTCAGGATTGCCTTTATTCCAAAGACATGCCATGGGTATAGGAATTTGTTGTTATTTGTGGTGAAATCATTTTTTTAGATGCGTTTGTCTCTTAATAACCCCATTTGGGGTTTTTTTGGTAAAGACACTGAAGTGGTTTACAATTTCCTTTTCCAGCTCATTTTACAGATTAGAAAGTGAGGCAAACAAAATTAAGTGACCTGCCCAGGATCACACAGCTAGTAGGTTTCTGAGTCAGATTTCAAAGAGGAGTCCTGTCTGTCCCTGGAGCAGGACTCTGGGGCTCTGATCACATTCAGATCCTGACTGCATTCCAGGCCCCCAATAGAACAGGGACCTCCCCTCCCTCAGCCCCATGGCAGAGGGGTGTACTTATGGTCATTCACAGACCAAGAGAGCAGTCAGAGCCTCACACACTGAGGTCCTTGTGGGAGTGTCCGAGTAAAACTCAAAAGTTCAGGAAGCACCCCAAAACCAGGCATAGGCAGGGGAAACGAGTAATCAGAAAAAAAAAAACAGACCATTGACAAATACTTTGTCTATAATCACAAGGAGTGGGTCAAAATACTCAATCTGAAGATGAGGAAGTACAAGATTCTGCATCTAAAGACTCCAAGAAAAATGAAGTTGGGGTCAGGCTACGACAGAGCTCAAAAAAAAAATTCTGAAAATCAACTAAGGGAGATAGAAGAAAAATTGGGAAAAGAAATGAGAGAGATGCAGGAAAAAACATGAAAAAGTCAGCAGCTTAGTCAAGGAGATCCAAAAAAATGCTGAAGAAAATAATATGTTAAAAACCAGCTTAGGTCAAATGGATAAAACAGTCAAAAAGTTAAAGAGAAGAATGCTTTAAAAAGCAGAATTGGCCAGATGGAAAAGGAAAGAAAGCTCTCTGAGGAAAACAAATCCTTCAGATGTAGAATGGAGCTAAAGGAAGCTGATGATTTTAGGAGAAATCAAGACACAATGCTTCAACACCAAAAGAATGAAAAATTAGAAGAAAATGTGAAACATCTCATTGAAAAACCAACTGATCTGGAAAACAGATTCAGGAAAGATAATTTAAAAATTATTGGGATACCTGAAAGTCATGATCAGAAAAAGAGCCTTGACCTCCTTTTTAAATAATTCCTACAGGAAAATTGCCCTGATATCCTAGAATCAGAGGGCAAAATAGAAATTAAGAGAATCCACCAATCTTCCCCAGAAAGAGATCCAAAAAAAACCCCCTAGAAATATTATAGTCAAGTTACAGAACTCCCAAGTCTAAGAGAAAATACTACAAGCAGCCAGAAGGACACAATCAAATATTGTGGAGCTGCAGTCAGGATCACAAAGGACTTAGTAGCAACTACATTAAGAGCTCATAGGGCTTGGAATATAATATTCTGGAAGGCAAAAGAGCTTGGAATGCAATCGAGAATCAACTACCCAGCAAAACTGGACATCTTCCAGGGGAAAAGATAGATTTTTCAATGGAACAGGGGAATTTCAAATGTTCCTTTTGAAATGACCAGAGCTGAACAGAAAGTCTGACCTTCAAGTACAGGACACAGGTGAAGCATAGAGAATGGAGGAGACTTAATGTTGATGAACTGCATGTATTTCTGCATAGAAAAATGATACTGATAATACTCATATGAACCTTTTCATTTAATAGAGCACATAGAAGGAACTTTTATAGATGAAGCATGGGAGAGAGCTGGATTTGAAGATATAATATATTGTAAAAATCGAGTCAGTGACTAAAAGGGAAATGTAGTGGGAGTAAGAGAAAGGAGAGGTGGAATAGGCTAAGATATTTTATATAAAAGATTTTTTTTCACAATGATATGAAAGGGTGGAAGGTGAGGGGGAATGAGGGAACCTTTATTCCCATCAGAAATGGCTCAGAGAGGAAACAGCATACACACCCAATAGGATATAGACATCTAGAGTAAAAAAGGAGAAAAGGGGGATGGGGGAAGGGGGGATGTGGGTGATAGAGGAGAGGGTAGATCTCAGGAGATAACAGTCAGATGTAACATATTTTCTTTTTTACTTTTTGCAAGATGCTGGGATTGGGGTGGCTCGTCTAGTACCACAGCGCCAGGTGGTTGCTGGGTCTCTGGGGTAGTATGTGGGCTCAGGGCCTCTTGGTCCCAGGGCCAGTGCTCTGTCCACTGGGCCACTCAGCTACCCTACAGCACATTTTAGAAGAGGGACAAAGTGAAAGGAGAGAGAAAATATATGATAGTGGGGAGGAATGGATGGAGGGAATTACAATCAACAACTGCAACTGTGGAAAAATATGGAAGTAACTTCTATGATGGACTTATGACAAAGAATGTGATCCACCCGAGACAGAATTGAAGGTATCAGAACATAGACTGAAACACATTTTTTTCTTTCTTTTACTTTATTTCTCATGAGGTTCTATATTTTTGTGGGGGAGGGGTATTATGTTTACTCTTAAACAAGAATATTTTAGTAATGTATAAATAAAATCATATTAAAAAAACAAAAACAAAGAGGAGTCCTCCTAAGTCCAAGTCCAGCATTCTACCCATTGAGCCACTTTGCTGCAATATAGGACTTCAGTGAAGGAGTATTTGTATGTGTAGTCTTAAGTGAGCTATATTTAGTACATTTAAATTAATTTTGAACTTTGTAAATATTATCCAAGGTGCTAATGCATAATTTCTTAAAGTATAATACCCCCCCAAATAATTTGATTTGGTTTTGTCGATGGATTCAAAATATGGAGAGGTATTGCTTTATAGCAGCTGCTCTCAAATATTTTGGTCTTAGGACTCTTTAAACTCTTAAAAATTATCTTTGAATGATTAAAGGGAAAATGATGAATGTTGGAGAAATTGTGAAAAGGTTTGGACATTAATGCACACTATTGGTGGAGTTTTTAACTAAACCAACCATTTTGGAGAGCAATAAGGAACTATTCTCAAAGAGCAATAAAACTGATCATACATACCCTTTGACTCAGCAATACCAATTCTAAACCTATATTCAAAAGAAATCATAAAAAATGGTAATAAAACATAAAAAATGTTCAAATATTTACATGTTCAAAACATTTGTAGCAGTTCTTTTTGTAGTGGCAAAAAATTGGAAATTGAGGGGAGATCCATCAATTGAGGAATGGCTAAACAAGTTATGTTATATGAATGTTATGGAATACTATTGTTCTTTAAGAAACCATGAATGGTCAGACTCTAGAGAAGCATGAAAAGAATTACAGGAACTGATGCAAAGCAAAAGGAGCAGACCCAAGAGAAAATTGTACAAATTAACACAACATTGTGAATTGATCAACCTTAATGGATCTCCTCTCAGCAATTCAGGAAACTAAGACAACTCTGGAAGACCTGTTATAGACAATGCCATGTACAGCCAGACAAAGAAAACAAAACAAAGCAAAACAAAAAACAAACTACAGAATCTAAATGAACACTGTTCACTATGTTCACTTCTCTTTTGTTTTTCCTTCCTCTCTCATGGTTTTCTTTCTTTTTTATTTGTACTAATTCCTCATGCAGAAAATGACTAATATGTAAATATGTTAAACATAAATGTGCATGTAAATGTTCACTAGACTGCCTCTGAGGGGAGTGGTAAAAGAAAATTGTGTACCTTATAATATGCATATAAGATTAATATTGAAAAACTTTCATAACATGAAACTGGTAAAATGAAATAAAATAACAATAAAAAATAAAAAATATTTTAAGTTGACCAACTATATGCAGCTCCTTCTCAGCTAAGACAATCCTGGAAGTCCTGAAAAACAACCCACAGAATCTAAATGGATACCAGACTGACTTTCTTAAAACTTTTATGCTTTTCCTTCCTATCCCATCATTTTCTTTCTTTACCCTTAGTCTTGATTCCTCATACACAAAATTGCTAAAATGTAAATATGTTAAACACAAATAAATATATACATACAACTTTTACTAGATTGTTCATCACTAAGGAGGGGGAAGGGAGGGTGGTAGAAAAATGTGTAACTTATAAATATGCAATTGGATGAATGCTAAAAAACTTTCATGCCATGTAATTGGAAAAATAAAATAAAATATCATTAAAAATGATCTCTGACCTCCCAAAAAGCTTTTGATATGTGTATTATATCAATCAACATTATTATATTAGAAATCAAAATGCCTTAGTATTACTATGAAAATTATTCTTACCTCCCAGATCTCCTGAAAAGGTTTGAAGGTTCCTTGGGGATTCTCTGACAATACTTTCAGTACTGGCACATAATAGGTGTCTAATAAATTCTTACTGACTGACGAAAGCATCAGTGAAGTGATGTAGTGGATAGAAATCTGGACTACCCTGGGGAAGTCACTTAACCTCTCTCACCCTCAGTCCCCTCCTTTGTAAACTGAGAATAATAATAACAATAATAATAATGATAATAGTAGCACTTGCTGTGAAAATCAAATGAGATTATGTGAAAAAGTGCTTTGAAAAATTCAAAGCATTCTATAGATATTAGCTATTAGATATTCTAGTAGTTGCCTGAAGAATAAAGTAAAGAATGTCAAGACAAGAAAAGGAAGGACTCCAAGCCAAAGAGGGTCTCAATATAAAAAAAAACCACTTGTAAGAATGGTCTGGTTAGACAAGCTTATATAGAGTACCTGCTTAGGAGAAAAGTATTACCAAACAATGTTGCATTGCCTAGAAAAAAAAAATAAGAATTACATTTACCTCTTCCTTTAGTAATAGTGTTATCTGCACTTACAATTGGATAAAGTGAAACACAGATTGGTCAGGAAACTTACTCAAGGTTAAAAAAAATAATAACTGTCAGGAGCAATCTGTTCATTTATAAGTAAGGGAATTGAGTGATTTTGTGAAGTGACTTTTTATACATCACAATATGGATAAGACTTGGATAGGAAATGGAAAAGAGTGAAAGTATTCCAGAAAAAGAAATATAGCCTGAGCAACAGAATTGAGATGGGAAGAACCAAGATAACTTATGAGTTATAGAGTAATGAAACATAAGGTTAGGAGTCAGAAAAGAACTAGGTTTGGATTTCCTCAAGTAGAAAACAAAATTCTATTGCATTCTTGAGCAGGGGTGCAAGATGATGAAAGTCATATTAATTTTTTTAATGACTGAACAACAGCAGCAACATACAGTTCTTTAAAAGTTTTCATTGAGATATACACATAAAATATCTTATTTAAACTATAAGGATTTTGCATTATTGATACTATAATTCCCCCCCCCTTTATAGATAAAGAAACTGAGTCTGAGAAGTTATGTGACTTCTCCAGGGTCACCTAGCTTGTGAATATTTGAGGCAGAATTAGAAAACTCGGGTCCAGTGGCACTTAGCTGTCTTGAATACCTAGTTAGAATAGGGACTATTTGTTTCAAAGTGGTGTTCTCCAACATGATTTGAGAGATAATGTGATTTACTTGTTTTACAGTCTTAAGACAGTGATGCAATTTGGTGCTCAGGTGATGAGCTAGGATTTGTATAATGAAAGAATTTTACAAAGACTCATGACTTAAGAATTATAGGGATGGATAAATTTTAATGCACATGTACAAATATTTTTCATGTGGGCTTTATCTTGTGAAAGTAGATTTCCCCTCTTGTTTAAATTGTCCTAGATGGGGATAGTCTGGTAAAAATAATACTCTGTCCAAGACTGGGTGATCAGAATCATATTCTTCCTTCAGACCTTCATTAGAATAAGCCCATCTTTCATTATAATATTCACATCCCTAACTGCCTCTCTATACCAGACCTTGAATTGATAATATCTATTTGGGTATATTGTAGATATAATAGCTGCTGTGAAAAATCCTACAAGAACAAGAAGGTAGAGGCTAGAGGCCTTGCAAGGCATATCTTCACAATAAACTGCTGCCTTTCTTCCCCAGAAAAAGAGTCTTTGTTTCACCTGAATATCCTAACACAGTCCTTTCCATTATGTAGGCACAGATCTCTATCCCTTTCCCAGAACAGAGGGCATTCCCTATACCCCTATATAAACCATAGCTTTTCCTCCTGTTAGTTGCTTATCCTCTAGGGATAAAGCCCACATGCAATATTCTTGCACCTGTGTAAAAATTTATCTGACCCTATAACCCTGAGTCCTAGTTCATCACCTGAGTACCAAATTGCATCCATTTTTAAGACTATGTAAAAACAAGTGAATCACATTACCTCTCAAACTATGATGGAGAGCATCTCTTTTAAACAAACAACCCTTACTACAACTGGATATTCAAGACAGCTAGGTGGCATCCTGGATAGAACACTGGACATGAGGTTTCTAATCCTGCTTCAAATATTTACAAGCTATGTGACCCTGGAGAAGTCATTTAACCTCTCAGACTCAATTTCTTTATCTATAAAGAGGGTGAAATTATAGTATTTATTATGCAAAATCTTACGAGTTTAAATAAGATTTTTATGTGTATCTCAATGAAAACATTAAAGAGTTGTATGCTATTACTGTTGTTCAGTCATTTAAAAAATTAATATAACTTCCATCATGTCACACCCCTGCTCAATAACTCAACAGAATCTTGTTATCTACTTGAGGAAATTCAAACCTGGCTCTATTTGAACTCTCAACCTTATGTTTCATGATTCATAACACCTCCTCAACTAAGTCAGGCTAGTGTCCTCATAGTTATCCTGGCCCTTCCCATCTCATTACTTTTTCTCAGACTATATTTCTTTTTCTGGAATACCCTCATTCTTCTCCTCTTCCTATCCAAATCCTATCTATACTGTGATGCACAAAAAAGTTTTGAGAGATATAATTACTGATTATGGCTAGTGTAAGATTAAAAAAAGGATAGCTATTTGTTCATCTCTCATAAACCAAAGCCCCCTCATGGAACCACTCAACCTTTATATATCCTTGAAGGGTGAATATTCCAGAAAAATGAACACTAATTGGTTAACAATCAATAAGAAAATGAATATTATAATGAGAGATGGGCTTATTCTAATGAGGGTCTGAAGGAATAATATGATTCTGATCACCCAGTCTTGGACAAAGAATTATTTTTACCAGACTATCCCTATCTAAGACAATTTAAATAAAAGGGGGAATCTACTTTCACAAGACTAGAATTTTTTTACCTTTTGATTAAATCTAAGTTTTCCAGTTGGTAAGTTTTGCACAAGATTTCATTTCATTATCAGCCCACCTGAATAACCTACAGGAGCTATTTTTCTAAATACAGAAATAGAAAAGGGAAAAAAATCCTTAGTCCTAATTTAATAACTGTTTATTAAGATAATAGAGAATCATTTCTCTCAATATGTACTTGAAATAAATTCAGTTTAAGAAAAAATACAATTCTTAGGTTCTATCCTAGACTTTGAGGAAACAAAGATGAAAACAATATCATGTATTTTTTCCTCAATGATCTTATAAATGAGATGTAAGACATACATCAACAATAAATATGATATGAGGAAAAATATGAAAGGAGCAAAGGAGAAATCTAGACAAAGTACTGCTAAAAAAAGTTTTAAGGAGGAGAGCTCTTTCATTGGGGAAGATGAGAGAGCTTCAGAAAAGAGATGCCTATGATGGCCTGGATCTTGAAAAAAAATGGAATTGAGAAAGAAATTTGATTTACTCCTAAAATAGGGAAATGAACTATGAAAATACACAGAGCTGGGAGAGAAAAAGACATTAGGGGGAAACTATTAAGTAGTCCAAGACTAGATAGTATGGTGATTAGACCACTCAGCTTGGCATCAGAAAGATCTGAGTTCAAATCCAATCTCAGACACTTACTAGCTGTGTGATACCTGGGCAAGTCACTTAATCCCTAGTTACCTCAGTTTTTCCTCTGTAAAATGGGGACACTGAACAAAGAAATGACAAACCACTCCAAGTATCTTTGCCCAGAAAACCCCATGGAGCCATGTAGGGTAAGACATAACTGAACAAACAAGTAGCCCAGGGTGACTAGAATATAATGTAGAGTATATAAAAGTGGGTAGAGTAAAAGATAGAAAATGTATGCCATAAGTAGTCCAATTCAATTCTTCCTCTTCCATAAAGCCTTTTCCCCCATACCAGTACATGAGAAACATTTTACAAAATAAATAGAAATACAATAAAACATAGATGTTAATATGTGACTCACTAAGTCAATATGCAGGAATCATCTACGATTTAGTAGCCCCCATTTCTATTTGAATATAGTACAGCACAGTTTAGTATAGCATAGCATAACATAATATTGTACAATACAGTGTATTAATGAACAATATAAATGCTGTGTAGTTGCTCGATTCTTGTCTTTCATTCTCAAAGAGGACCAAAACAATCACTAAAGTCAAGTTACAGGGTATCTGACTGTGGCTGATCAGACCAATGCAAGCTCAGAATGCTCTACCACAGGATAGGTACAAATTGTCCATGTGAATACCTGGAGTGGATTCTCTAAAATACACCTTACATTTCTTTTGAGCTGCTTCAATTCTGTTTTGTTCATAGAATGCAACACCCTCACAGATGAGGGCACACCCATGCTAAGCCATCCTGTGCCAGTGTCTCCTGCACTGCACAATTCCAAAGTTCTTAAGAGAGACCTTCTAAGTGTTCCTATATCACTTTTTCTCACCCCTCTTCTGACCCCCATACATTTGGCCTTTGAACAATGCAGCCAGCCCATCATAGTTGACTCTCTGTAGTAATATAGAAATGAATGTTTAGCAGTTTAGCTCAAGAAAGGACCTCAGTGTTTGGTATCTTTTTCTGCCAGGTGATCTTCAGAATCTTTCCAAGACAATTTAAAAGGAAGCAATTTAGTTTCCTGGCATGGTGCTGGTATCTTATCCAGGTTTCACAAACAGGTCAGCAAAACAACTTTGTAGACTTTCAATTTGGTAGTCAATCTAATACCTCTTTTCTTCCACACTTTCTTTCAGAGCCTCCCAAACACAGAACTACATTTGGCAATGGGTGTGATAACCTCTATGTGTAGCTCTCTAGAATGGCCACTGCCAAGGTAAGTGAACCTATCCATGGTATTAAAAACTTCCCCGTTTGCTGTAATAGATGGTTCCACAAGGTGCTGGTTGATGGGAGCCCCTGTGGTTTCTTGGTATTAATTGTTAGGTCAAAATTAGCACAAGAAATGGAGAACTGATCCATACTTGTATCTCAGTTTCAGAGACTGCATCAAATGCAAAATTATCTGTGAACAAAAAATCATGCCACAAAACTCCCTCCACTTTAGCCTTGGTTTGTTGCCTTTTCAAGTTCAATAACTTATCATCAGGACTGACCTTGATTCTGTGTTCATCCTGATTGAAGGTGTTTGACAACATCGCTGCAAACATCCTGCTAAAATGTAAGGACTTAGTCTAGTTTCACACTTCACTGGTGACTACAAAAGGGTGAGAGCATCATCCATTATCCAGAATGCAGGGCAAGCATGCCATCATAAAAGTGATAAAATATTGAGAACTTCTCCAGGCAACCAAATTTTGACATAATTATAATAAGCCTTCATGACTGACAGTATCAATGTTAAATATAATGGTCAGATCTACAAATGTTGTGTACAGATCTCTCTTCCACTCCTGGCATTTCTCCTTGAGTTGTCAGACAGCAAATACCATATGGACCATTCTTCAGCCCTTTCTGAAGCCACACTGAGTCTCAGTTAGATGACTAACTTCTGATAGTTTAGCCAATTAAGGAGCACCTAGCAAAAATCTCAGTAATGAATAAGAGAAAGACCCCTCTGCTCTCTGGTTACTACAAGACAACCTATTTCCTTTATCTTTACAGAGATGGACAATGGAAGCATCCTTGAAATACTGAGGTATAACCTCTTCTTGCCATACAACATGGAACATTTCAGTCAGTTTTTTGTTTGGGCAATGGACTCCCCTCTTCTTGTAAATCTAAGAGAGGAATTGACTTCAACCTGAGATCAGTGGCTTTCAGCATTGACTGATGATGGTCTATTGAGAACCAAACCCATTCTATCTTGTGACTTAACTTTGCAGCTAGCATAGTCCTCTTTCTATTCAATTACGGGTCTAGTCTAATTTTGGTCCTGTGAAAAAACTTTATTCAATTCTGAGAATTGGGAGAAAACTTTATTGCATCATTTGAACCTAGCCCTGTGGTTGGGAAGCTGAACTACCTCTACTTGTTGCTTAGAGACACTTAAGGACCTTGGTTAAGAAACCTGGTTAGATCTGAAGATTAATGCAAAGAGATTTCTCACAATTACACATCTTAAGCAAACCATATGTCTTATCTAAAAACTGACCCTATATTGGCTAAAGAATTATTGCTTCCATCTTCCTTTAATAGAATACAGATATTCAATGGGGAGTAGAACTCTTGTTTTTTTTTTTTATTTTAGGGAATCATACCTGTTCATTCCACCCTTCCCAATTTGGAAAGTCCTTATCTTTCCACCAATTAGGAATCAGATTATCTAATCTTGTATCCTGGTATATATCCGTTAATGCATAAAAATCTGTCTCCCCTGTAGTCAGGATCCAGTGCCAACCTAAGGAGACCTAATCCCAATTTGTTATACAATCAATATGCTTTATTTAATAAACAATATCATCAAGATTCAATCTTTGTTTCCTCAGTTATTTCAGATTTTATCTGTCACAATAAGCTATAAATATACTTCTGATTCCTTTAAAATTCCCACTACAGTTCTGGGTACATTCTATTATTTAAAAAAAAATTATCACTGGGCATGAGGGTACATAATACATGCTATAAGACAAATATGACAGATGTTGTGAATTGGGCAATTCTGGGCTACAGCAAACTAAGTCTATAGGGTGTCCACACTAAGTCTGGCACCAATAATGTAAGCCCTGATAAAGTGGGGGGGGGAGCATCAGGCTGACCAAGGATAGAAGAACCCAGGTCAGAAATAGAGCCATGAAACTTAAGACACTGATTAACAGCAGGACTGGGCTGGTGAGATGCTGCTGCAAAATAGAAAGATCCAGTCACAAAAAAAAAAAAAAGAAAAGCATTATTATTAACTTTCATTTTTATGCCACAGTCATTTTGAACAATACCAATTTTGTTGTCCCCACTAAAACTGCAGAGCCAATGACAAGAAAAAAAAAATCTGGTATGATATCTACATTCAGTTTCCATCTCACCCACACCTCTCTTCCAAATCAAAAGAAAGGTGTTTCATCAACTGTTCTATAAAACTAAGTTCATTAATAGAAATTAATCAAATGTATTTTATTTTAAAAATTCAAAAATTTACTGTTTGTGCTTTTTTTACATTATTATAATAATCATGTATATTATTCTGGTTCCTCTTTCATCACCTGTATCAATTCACATAAATGTTCCTAACATTTCTTTTAATTCCCTATATTGATTCTTTCTCATGATGCAATAATATTTAATTCACAGATTATAATTTATTCAACATTTTCCAAGTCAACAGGTAAACTGTTTCCACTATTTGTTTTTCTTTGTTGTTTGCTTTTACTACCATAGAAATGCTGCTAATAATATTTTAGTATATGCTTTTCTTTTTGTCTTTGACCTTCTTAGGGTATGAACCTAGCAGTGAGTAAATATTTTTGTGAAATTCCAAATTATTTCCCATAATAGATAGAGCAACTGAAAGCTCCACCAAAAGTATATTAATAAACTATCAGCTTCTCTAAAACTCATTTCCATCTTTTGATATTTTTTACCAATTTCATGGACATGAGTTGAAAACTCAATGTTTTTATATTCTTATTGGTAATTTGGAACATTTTTTCATTGTCAGAAGTCTGGACTTCTCTAGAAAACTATTTTGTCATATTCTTTGACTACTCACCTACTGGAAGATAGTTGAATTAATTCCTTATATACTGCTGAATGAGTGTTTTGTCTCCCCTTGATAAAGAAGTCTTAGATATCAAATTTTTATCAGAAATATTTGATGAAACTTTTTTCTTTTGATAGTTCCTCTTCTTATTCACAAATTTTGTTCATATCACATAAGATTGGTTTGAAAATAGACCTCATTCTGATTCTATAAAAATTTTTCACATCACTATCCTGCTCAGGGATTTTTTTTTAGGTTTTTGCAAGGCAAATGGGGTTAAGTGGCTTGCCCAAGGCCACACAGCTAGGTAATTATTAAATGTCTGAGACCAGATTTGAACCCAGGTACTCCTGACTCCAGGGCCAGTGCTTTATCCACTGCACCACCTAGCTGCCCCTTGCTCAGGGATTCTTAATCTTTTTTGTGTCATGGACATCTTTGGTAGTCTGGTGTAGCCTAAGGCCCCCTTAATTAGTTGTCTATTAGTGATATCAAACTCAAAATTGAAATAGGTGGCCCTAAACTGTACATAAGGATTCCTATAGACCACATATTGACTTAAAAAGTCACATATTGATATTATCTATGTTCTCCTGCATTTCTATTTATTTTATTATTTCCCAATGGTTCTGTCAACTTAAGAGTAGCAATAGTTAATGATGTGTTTGACACTTCTATTCCACATTTACAACTAAAGTAAATGCTAAATTTCAATTAGAGGATAGTGAAAATAAAAATGTGAATGTTTTCCTATCCATATTCATAGACTCCCTGAAATTTATCCAGGGAACCCATGAAAGGTTATGAAATCTCTAACTAGATCTTGACCTGAGGAATTTCTCTTATTGTTCATTCTTGTGGATAGAACCATACAATAAAGATTTATCCTAGGAAAGAATTTTCTTCATTTCAATTCTGTCTTATTTTGGGTCATTATTTTCAACTGAAAGGGAACATTTGGAGAAAAATCAATGGTTTCACAACTGACCTTGTATAACCTGATCTTTGCTCAGTATATTCAGTCAAAGAAACTTCTTTTATCATGAACAAAGTACTCTGAACTTTACCATAATCAATATATGTGATGACTCAACTACCTTCTAAAAATGTATTGAGTAATTTTAAATAGTCCTTTTATGTAGTTCCTGATATTCCTTTTTTGAGGGGGGCAAAGAAAGTATTTCTGATTATTATTTTTTAAATTTTAGATATTTTCCTATTTTAATATCTTGTATTACATGCAAAACTTATTTAAAGAACTGATACAAATTTATCAGAGTAAGAGAAATTTTTTACTTGAAAGAGGATTAAAACATATTAAGCAATTCTTGATATGAGGAAAAAATATAAACAATCATATGAAAAAAATCTTCAAAGTATCTAATAACCAGAGAAATGCTAAGCACAACTTTGAATACCACCTGTTCCCCCATCAAACTGATAACAGAACACATGAGAGTATTTCTGAAAAATCCTAGGAAATAAGGAATAATCAAAAATTAACTTCAGCAAAGTTGCAGACATCAAAATAAACCCTAAAAAAATCAACTACATTTCTATATAATAACCAAATACAAGAAGTAATAATAGAATGGGATATCCCATTCCAAATAATTACAAAATGCATAGAGCATCTGGGGATCAATCTACCAAGACATTCAAAAGACTTGTATAGAAATAATTTCAAAGTTCTCCCTGAAGAAATAAAGGCCAACTTAAATAACTGGAGGAATATTCAAAACTTATGACTAGTCATGCCAATATGATAGAAATGCAAATGGTAACATTTTTAATGCTCTATCGATCAGATTATCAAGGAGATACTTTATAAAACTTGATAAAATAACAAAATTCTTTTAGAAAAAACAAAGATCTAGAATATCAAGGGAAATGTTGAAAAGAAGTAGGGACAAAGAAGAATTAACATTGAGACCTCGAGCTATATTATAAAGCAGCAATCAACAAAAACCATTTGGTAGTGGTTTTAAAAAAAGAAAGAGACAGGTTAGAATAGTGGAACAGACTACACAAAGGAAAATCAAACAATGGAATTCAATAACCCAGGATTAATAAAAATCTAAATTATCAAAGGGAAATTTGGTAATATTTGATTTAAAAAACTACTGGGAAAACTGGAAAGCAGTTGGACAGAAATTAGGTTTAACAAAAATAGTGTTCTATAATACATTCAAAATGAATTTTTGACATTAATATTAAAGATCATCCTACTTAAAAAGTAAGAAGAAAAACAGATTTATCTTTCATAGCTCAGGGTAGGAGATGTATTCTTAACCAACCAGGAGATAAAGGCAATTGCAAAAGATAAAATAAATAACAAATAAAATTGATTACATAAACACTAAAAAGTTTCTGCACAGACAAAATTAATGCACCTATATCAAGGCAGGCAGTAGTTAAATGAGAAAAAGTCTTTTCTATCAAATTTCTATGAAAAGGGTTTGGTATCCAAGATATATAAATAATAATATACATTCAGTAACCATGACCCAATAGGTAAGTAGTCAAAAGATATGAAGAAACATTTCTCAAAAAAAAGATTGTAAATTAAAACAACTCTGAGATTCAAATTGGGAAAGATGATCAAAAATGGCAATAGTAAATGTCTAAGGGATTGTGGAAAAAAAAGACACACATAATACATTATTGGTGGACTTGTGAATTGGGGCACCCAATTTGGAAAACAATTTGGAATTATTCATATTTAGCTTATGTGTGGGGCAGGTAGGTGATCTAGTGGATAAAAAACCAGCTTTGAAATCAAGAGGACTGATTTCAAATCTGGCCTCGGACATTTGATATTTACTAGCTGTGTGATCCTGCTGGGCAACTCACTTAACCACACACACACACACACACACACACACACACACACACACATGAAATTACATTCATATCCTCTGAACCAGAGATTCCACTATTACTGGGCTTATATCACAAGTAAGCTATTGATATAAGAAAGTCCTTATATACAGCAAAACATTTATAACAGCACTTTTTCTGATAACAAAGAATGGGAAACAAAGTAGATGCAGATGAAATGGAATATTGCTGTTCTACAAGATGTAATGTAATACAGAGAAGCCTGGAAAGAGCTATATGAACCAATTTAGAGTGAAGCAAAGTCAAGGAAGAAATATACTCAATGAGAAATGGAAAAGCAACCAGACACAAGAATATCAAAAGTCAATACTGCAAAATCAAAAAGAACATAGTTCAAAAGAACTATGAGAGGACATCTCAAACTATGCTTCATGGAGGTGGAAGGTCCAATACTATTACATATTGCACCATACGTTTTGGACTCTCAATGTATCGATTGGCTGTGCTGATTTTTTTCCTTTTTTTGTCATCTTAAAAAAATCTATTTGTTATGTTGGATAGCACTTTAAGAGAGGGAGGAAGAAAGATTCTAAGACTATGATTATGTAAAAAAGACAAAATTTTTTTTTAAAAAAAGACATGCGTACAATCATTTACAACATTGGTTGGTTGGTTTCTATTTATATGCTTATTTTTTTTCTTCCTTTCCTTTTTTCTTATGCTCTAATATATCTAGATACTTAATACTTGTCAATGGACAACAAAATAAACTTACAGCTTGAGACACACACTCAAATGAATCTGTGATTTCATTAATTTGGGAGTTTTCAACAAAGATGTAGAGCATAGCTAATCTGTGACTGTACGTTTCAAGTTACTCTTCTCCATGTATTCCCCAATGAGGGAATTAGAAAAGCAAGTGGTAGTGGGAATTGACTGAACCACACAGACTCCATCTAGCCCAATTTGCTTTCTATTCAATTTCTGCCCTGGGAAATAATTTCTTCTTTTGTGGGATTTGTGAGAGGGCACTGTTTGAAACTAGATTTGCATGGTTAGGAAGCTGGACCACTTCTACCTGTTACTTTGAGACCCTTAACTAAGAATTTAGGTTATGCTGACCAAAAATCTGTTCAAATCTGAAGACTGATGCAAGGAGTTTTTTCATAATTTTACATCTCAAGCAAGTCATTTCTTTTCTGAAAACCAACCTTTCTGACAGTATTATTTCCATGTTCTTTTGATTGAATAGATACTTAGGGGTATTGGCGGTATTGGGGTGAAATAGGCCACCTGTTTTTCTGATTTCAAGTAACTGCCCCTGCTCACTCTCTTCCTCACAACTTGAAAGTTCTTTCCTCCAATTGGAAGTCAGATTGCCTAATTTTGTTTCTTATTTACTTTTAATTAGTCTTATTTGATTCATTGTTTTCAATGCATTAAAAACTTGTCTCCCTTATTTTTGGGGTCCAGTGCCAAAACTGAGGAGGTCTGGTCCTGATTTGTTATGCAATTGGCATGTATTGCTTAATAAATCAATATGCTCAGAAACTCAAAGCTTTGTTTTCTCATCCAGCATGCCAATGTTTTCCACTGAAATGTTACCCAACATTCTGGATGTCTTCTGTGCTTTCTGTCTCATTGTAGAGACCAAAGATGATTCTAAAAGATCCCTGATAAAGCACACTACCCATCTCCTGACACAGAAGTGATGGGCTTAGGGTGAAAACTGAAACATATATTTTTTGGACAGGGGCAAAGTAGAAATTAAGTTTTCCTCTAATATATACGTATATATATGTATATATATATGCATATATATATATATATATATATATATATCTTGGGTTAAAACAGTTTGTTTATTTTCTTTTGTTTTCTAAATGGGAAGGACATAAAAGGGAGAGAAATTTTTGTCAATTAAAAATTAGTAAATTAGTAAATTAGTAAAAGAAAGGTGGAGGGAAAGATAATGATTTGTTTTAGACATGTTGAGTTTCAGATGCCTATGGGATATCTAGATGTACAAGCAGCAATGGAGGATGGGAAATGAGCTCAGGAGAGAAGATAGCACTGTATATATGTATATACATATATATGTATATACATATATATACATATATATGTATGTATAGAATGGAAGTGACAATACTAATAAATGAATCTATAAATTCATGCCCATATTAACTAAATAGTTATAGAACTAGGAAAAAATTAAAAATAAAATGTTAAGAATCTCAAGAGAAATAATGGAGGGGGGAGGGGGGAGAGTGGACTAAGGGTATGGAAAGAAAGAGGTTCTTAAAACCAGATCTCAAACTGTACTACAAAGCACTAGTCATCAAAACTAATTAGTAATGATTTTAAAAGTTTCTTAAAGAAACCACAAAAAAAATTATCTTGTGTACATTAAGTTCAAAAGATAAGGATTTCTTACCAAAAAAAGATGAAAACTAGGCACAATCTAAATTGAACTAGATTCCAATGGTTTTAGACTATAGGAAACTTTGGTAGAATATTACAGTTGAAAATTCTACAGGAAAAGTCAACTCTGGAGGACTGGGAACCTATTAAATTTGAAATTCTAGAGACATAGTATTCCAACAAAGAAGAAAATGAGGAACTATCACCAATGTCAATGCATAGGGAAGTTATTGATCAACTTACATTTTTTCAATTTAAAAATCCAAAAAATGGAATCAGAGAAAGAGAATAGGGGGAAAAAGCATGATCATGTAAGAGCTAAGCCTGGGAAAGAAAGCTAAGAACAATATATGAAAAGAAAATCAAAGAATTTATAAAATAGTTGTTCAGGATATAGATGACAGTGATAGCAGATTACAGAAAGTAGAGTTATTCAATCCAATTTTGCTCTTCTGTCAAAAAAAGAATGACCTTTGGACTGGAAAGAAAAAAAAATAACTTATAGACAGCTGAACTCAAGATATGTAGAAAGACAGGAAAAAACCAGGTCATTGTCTCTGAGGAGGTCAAGATGAATTTCATTGCAAATTACTAAAAAATCAAAAAAAATACAACTAGTAGAAGACATGATTGCTAAGTCATTGCCAAGATGATCTAAGAAATCTAGCAGAAGGGACATAACTACAAGACTAGAATATAATATCACAATTTACAAAAAAAATGTAGTAGTAATATCTATAATCTTGACTGTGAAAACCAGAAAAGCACTTTTTGTGAAACTCTAGGAAAAGCAGCAATGATTTCAAACAACCAGCATGACTTGATCAAAGCAGTGCTCAGTACTAGGGAGACAAAGCCAAAAACAAAATTGTTCCTGAGCTCAAAGAGCTAATATTCTAATGGAGACCACAGATCCTTATATAGATATTTGCAAAATACACACAAGATAACCATTCTGGGGAAGATCTTGGGGAGACCAGGTCTCATGTAGAAGGTAGTACTTGAGTTAGGTCTTGAGGGAAAATGGGCCATTTCAAGAGAATAGGATATTACATGTATTTAAGAAAGTTGATACAAAGATATAGAGATGGGAGGTGGAGTGTTATTTTTGAGGAACAGCAAGAAAGCCAGTTGAATTATAGGGTTACTTTAAAAGCAATGAGGAGCAGCAAGTCTTTTTTTCTCAAACATTTTATTTTTTTTCAACTATAGAGAGTTTTTAACATTCACTTTCTAAAATTTTTGAGTTTGAAATTCTCTCCCCCTTTTTTCCTCCCTCATTGATAAGGCAAGCAATTTTATATTGGTTATACATATGCAGGCATGAAAAACATATTTCTATATTAGTCATGTTGTGGAAAATAATAGCCCAAAATACCCCAAGAAAATTAAGTTTTTTTTTAAAAAAGCATGCTTCAGTCTGCATTCAGACTACCTTCTTTTTCTGAAAGTGGATTGTGTTTTCATTATTGAGTCCTCCTTAACTATCTTGGCTTACTGTATTGCTAAGAATAACTAAGGCATCCACAGTTGATCCTCATACAGTATTAATGTTACTCTGTGTAATGATCTCCCAGATCTGTACACTTCCCTGAACATCAGTTGATGTAAATCTTCTCAGGTTTTTCTGAGAGCATCCTGCTCATCATTTCTTATAGCACAATAGTAATTCATTACACTTGGATACCCCAATTTGTTTAGCCATTGCCAGGTGATGGGCATCCCCTCAATTTCCAATTCTTTGCCATCAAAAAAGAGCTGCTATATTTTTGTACACTTAAGTCTTTTCTTTTCCTTTTCTTTTTATATTGATAAAAAGATCTTTATATCTTTTTATCTGTATCTTGTGATACAGACCTAGTATTATTGCTGAGTCAAAGGGTATGCAGAGTTTTATAACCTTTTGGACATAGTTTCAAATTGTTCTCCAGAATGGTTGGATCAATTCATAACTCCACCAATGAGGGTTCCAATTTTTTCATATCCCATCCAACATTTACCATTTTCCTTTTCAGTCATATTAACCAAACTGGTAGGCGTGAGATGACACCTCAAAGTTGCTTTAATTTGCATTTCTCTAATCAATGGTGTTTTAAAGCATTTTTTCACATGACCATAGACCAGTTTTGTATAAAGACTGCCCATTCATTTCCTTTAACCAGTTATCAACTGGGAAGTGGATTGTATTCTTATGAATTTGACTCAGTTCTCCTTATATTTAAAAACACACCTTCATCTGATTAAGAAGTTAAGCATTATTAAGCACCTATTATATCCTAGGTACTTTGTTAAGCACTATGTATAAAGGGTGGCAAAAGACAGTTCCTTAAGCTCTGAAGAGCTCAGGATTTGGAGGAAACCACTTGCAAACAACTGAGTAAAAACCGGATCAAGAGGAAAGTCAATTGAATTAAGAAGGATTGGAATACCATGTTAATGAAATTTGCAGATAATTCAAAGATAGGAGATGTTAGTATCAGGATTCAGAAAAATCTTGAGAAGCTAGACTACTGGGCCAGATGTAGTGATGGAATGTGATTGGGATAAATTTGAACACCTGGGCTCTAAAAACCCAACTTCAGAAATACAAGTTGGTGGAGACAATTCTAAACAGCAGTTCATCTGAAAAGAGATTTGAAGTTTTAAATGGTCTGAAGGCTCCCTATGTAGTGTTGCAGCTAGATAGAGCTCTAGTCCAATAGTCAGATCCAAGTGCAAGTTCGGCCTCAAGACACTATGTTAATCCTGGGTATGCCACTCAATCACTATCTGCCTCTGTAAAAAGATGATAATATAGCATCTACCTTTTATGGTTATTATGAGGATATTTATACTTAAAATTATATAGTATAAGTATAAATTTTCTAAGTTTTATTTTTAGCTATTATTTTATTTTAAAAATTAATGCAATTTCTCTAGGGCGTGGTCTAGGAAGGAGAGAGGGAAGGAAGAATTGAGGGAGGAGATAGTTTGGAATTTAATATGTAACCATAAAGTTAAATTTTTTCTAAATTAATGAAATCATAACTTGCATAAAAAGAAGCAAATCTCAATATATTCTAACATGATCAAACCATATCAGGCCTGTGGTCTTCAGTTCTGAATTCTATATATAAAGGGGAAGTTGGGGGGGGCAGATATGGACAAAGTAGAAAATATTCAGTGAAAGGTAACTAGTAAGGATAAGAGTTTCAAAATCAAACCCATTATACAAAGACTGGTGAAAGAAAACAAGTTTTAGCTTGGTTAATTATGATAATCCCTAATATCCTGTTTACTTGAAACCAGAGGAGACACTATTGCCTTCAAATATTTAAGTAGCTGCCATTTTGAAAAGGGTTTATACTACTTCTGCTAGAGCCTAGAGAATAGAACTAGGAAAATGGGGATGGAACTTGGACAGAAGTCGGTTTAGGTTCAAAAGAAAAACATACTTCCTAACAATTAGAATTATCCTAAAGTAATAGGGAACTTAAGAGGTGGGCTTCCTTCACTCTCACCTGTGGTCCTCAAAAAAAAGTTAAGAACACCATTTATTGCAATGGTGAAGAGAAGATTGTCTGGTATAAGTTAGACTAAAGGCCTCTGAGATCCCTTAAACTTTCTTATTCTCTGACTCTAACTTGGTACTAGGGAGCCTCTAGTAGTAATAGGATATGATCCCCCCCCCCAAGACTATGTTAGCTATATTCTGAAAATATTGGCTCCTAACACTCCATTCTTTCTATGCCATGGCCATAGAATAATAAACATTTGTCTAGCATCTACTAGACACTAGGTTTTGTGCTAAGCACTTTACAAATATCTTGTTTGATTTTCACAACACTAAGAGGTATTTTAAAGGAAACTGAAGCAGAGGTTAACTGACTTGCTCAGAACCACATAGTTTATAAATCTATAAGGCTGGATTTTAACCTAGGTCTTCCTAACTGTAAGTTCAGTGCTCTCTAAAAGCCCCTAGATGACTCCTAACCCTAGATTACTCCTTACTCCTTACCTGTATTTCTCACACTATGCATTTTCCTAGGGCCCCTTTATCTCATTGGCTGGTTTTTGTAAGAACCTTTATTTTAAGGGAGGGGGGAAGGAAAAAAAAACACTCAGGTCAGTCATCTTTCCATTTCTCTCCAGGACTTATTCCTGACTCTCCAGACCTTCTCCACCATCTATCTACCCCAAGCAATCTGTCTTTTTATCTCTTTCTCCCTTTCCAGTACCATCCCTTACCACTTTTACAGCTTCCTTTTATGTGTTGTCTTCTTTAAAATATAAAACCCGTCACACTTCAGGACTGTAATCCCAGATAAATTTTTAGTCTAGTGGATGACACACAGGTCAGACATGATTTGACTTCCCTGGGTAAGCAAATGATTGGTAAATCACCCTAAAAATACAGGATCTATTTTAAAATTTAATCAGCACTATTAATAGTTTTGCCATAACTTTCTTAAATTTAGACAACCAACAAAATAATACCCGACTTAGAGTTTGCTGATAACTGGTGTAAATGTTCTCACTGAAAAAAATCACAATAGGATATCAAGAGCTATTCTAGCTGGCTCCAGAAAGCCTGTCAGTGAAAATTTTTGTGAATGAGAATAATTTTACCAGATTTTTACAGAAAATTTGTCCAGCAGTATTATAAAGGACAGTTTAAAGGACTAAAGGAGATATTTATATTTGCCCCTTTCCTTTATAGTCACATTGTCATATGGCCCAATATGGGCTCTTATTACCACTTGCTTATACTATTTGCAATATCCTTCTGAAAGGTTTCCTCCTCCCTTGGTAAAATATTTTACTCTGATACCAAATTTATCTACTTTATGCATGGACCTGGTCATACCACCCCCAGAACAGGCTGATCACCTGAAATCTCATTCCCAGGCACTTTCTCAATTCCTTCTAGGAATGGAGGGCTGGGGAGCAGAGCAATAAATTTACCCTAAAGCCTTCCTTTTCCTTTTGTTCTTCAAAACTTGCAGAACTTTTCAGATAACTCTCCATTTTTCATCAATTCTGCTCCATTTCACCTCCACAGTGCATCAAGTCCTCTAGTATGCCCTTTTGTTTTGATTAGTATATTAGCTTTTTGAGGGACAAGGGTTGTGTTTCTTTTTCACATTTGTATCCACAGGTTTAGTAGAGTGCCTGGCACCTAATCACATGAATGTTTGTTGAATTGAGACCTTCAGCATCTCCTTCCATATTACTAAATTCTTTCTCTGACCTCTAAGGTCCTCCAAACTGATGCCAAGCTACCACTTCAGCCTTAGCTTATTTATTCGCTTCTATGGCTTCCAAACTGGATTTCCCAATCTATTCCACATTCTGTGCCCCATTACTTCCCTCATCCCCAGATTTTCTTCCTTCAGTTGCTAAATTTCTACCCATCTCTTAAAGTACTGCTAAAATATGACCAAATCTCCATGACTTGAAAATTCTATTCAATGATAGCATTTCACTCACATTAATGCAAATTACTTTCTATGTGTCCATAAACAAAAATCACCTTTTATCTTCAGGGCTTCTGTCTCCTTATTTGCAAAACAAGGCCTTTTAGCAGGATAGTTCCATAGGTTCCTTCAAGTTCTCAAATTTTTAAAAGGCATAACAGTCTTTGTAGAATTTTATAATTTATGGTAACACTGTATTTTAAAGGGAAGGAGATTTTGCCCAAATTAAGGCATTATGAATGTAATAGAAAATAGAAGGCATTTTGGGATTGGACATGTCTGTGATTTGTCACAGTTAATTCATAGATAAGGAAACCCCCTTTTGATCGCTATCATATACACATGTGTATTGTGCATATATACACACACACATGTATTGCTTACTATGATCTACTATGTCCTGTTTTTGGCTTAGCATTAAGGGTTAAGTGATTTGACCAGGATCACAATTACTAAGTGCTATACATCTGAGACTGAATTGGAACTCCTGATTCAAGGGCAAGTGCTGTATCTACTGCTCCATTTAGCTACTGCTCCCCTTTTGACTTCTGAAAAATGAATTGAGGAGGGAATATTGAAACATAATTGAGGAGTTAGGAAAGAAATCCAGGAACTTGTACCGTTGCATCTATTTTGCCACTGCTGTGAACAGTGCAATTTAAAATAATAGAAATTTCATATTCAAACCTTGGGCTAGAAAAAAACCATTCAGCACATTTGATAAAACTATGACCAAAAAAATAAAACGGAAAAGACACATTAAAAGGATGTCACTAAATTAAAGAGTACAAAAAAAACCCCCACTATTAATCTAGGTTTCCATCATGCTGTTGTTGGGCTGTCTAAGCAGAACTCATCATTCCTTATGGCAAGGGAGAGATCGGGTCTCACAACTCCGTGGGTGGAGGAAACGGCACCTTGTGCTAAGAGCTGGAGGCCGGTCAGTCCATCAAGGGGTCCAAAACGAGACAGCAACAGATGGCCCCGATGATAGCTCCGATAACTGCCAGGCAGGTGTTTTGCACGGGGTCTGTCTGTCTCTGTTGTTCCACAAACCCGGTCCTGAAAGTTGCCGGAGAGGGTCTGCCCTGGTAGACATATTCGGGGTAGCCTGGGTATAGCTGCCCCGGATAAGGAGGGTATTCTGGAGGATCACCTCGGTGGTCCGATGATTTCCGGGCACTGGCGTGGTCCGATGATTTCCGGGCACTAGCGTGGTCCGATGATTTCCGGGCACTGGCGCGGTCCGTTGATTTCCGGGGACTGGCGCGGTCCGATGATTTCCCGGCACTGGCGCGGTCCAATGATTTCAGGGCACTGGCGGGGTCCGTTGATTTCCGGGGACTGGCACGGTCTGATGATTTCCCGGCACTGGCACGGTCCGATGATTTCCCGGCACTGGCACGGTCCGATGATTTCAGGGCACTGGCGGGGTCCGTTGATTTCCGGGGACTGGCACGGTCTGATGATTTCCCGGCACTGGCGCGGTCCGATGATTTCCCAGCACTGGCGCGGTCTGTTGATTTCCGGAGACTGGAACGGTCCGGTGATTTCCCGGCACTGGCGCGGTCAGTTGATTTCCGGAGACTGGAACGGTCCGGTGATTTCCCGGCACTGGCGGGGTCCGTTGATTTCCGGAGACTGGAACGGTCCGATGATTTCCCGGCACTGGCGCGGTCCGATGATTTCCCGGCACTGGCGCGGTCTGTTGATTTCCGGAGACTGGAACGGTCCGGTGATTTCCCGGCACTGGCGCGGTCCGTTGATTTCCGGAGACTGGAACGGTCCGGTGATTTCCCGGCACTGGCGCGGTCCGTTGATTTCCGGAGACTGGAACGGTCCGGTGATTTCCCGGCACTGGCGCGGTCCGTTGATTTCCGGGGACTGGCGGGATTCGTGGAGACTTTGCGGGCTTCCTGGTTGGAAGGGTGCCCCGGTTCCACCTTCACTCTGACCCGGGGCATGTTACTGTAGGAACTCACTGGGGCCCGGACGGCCCGGGCCGCCGCCCACGTGACGCCCCCGGCGCCCTCCGGGGACAGGACAATTGCATGATTATTATCTCACTTAGCCCTCACCAGTCTAGGAGTTGGTATTGCTGGTCCCGCTATTATGATTATCCCATCCTTAGGTTGGGGAAACTAAGATGAAATCACCTGCCCAAGGTCACGGAGGTGATATTGAACCCAGGTCCTCCTGACTCCGGGGCGGTGCTACCCCTCCCAGCCCCCGCTTTTTGACTTTTGAAAAATTTATTGACTAGGGAAAACAAACATAGACAATGAGTGGCTTTCTGCATATTTTGCCACTGTGTTGAACAATACAATTTTAAATGATAAATATAAATTTCATATTTAAGCCTTTGACCAAAAATACTTTAGCGTATTTGTTAACAGTATGACCAAAAAAAAAAAAAGAGGAAGAAAATAAACGTTACAAGGCGTCACTAAGTTAGAGAGTAAACAAAACCGCACTCGGAAGCCGGGTTTCCATCATGCCCTTGTTATCTATGCAGAACGTGTCGGTCATCGGCTCGCACAGGCCGGGCCCCGAGCCGATGGGGCCCCGAGCCGATGGGGTCCCGGGGCCGGGGCGCGGCTCAATCGATCAGGGGGTCCAAGAGGCAGCAGCAGCAGAGCGCGGCCCAGCAGGCCCCCAGCGCCGCCAGGCAGGCGTTCTGGCCCGAGTCCTTCTTTGGGTCTTCCACCACGTACACGGTGCGGTGAATGGTCGGCGGGGGCCCGCCCGGGTAGCCATACTGCGGATAGCCTTGGTAAGGCTGGCCCACGTAAGGAGGATAGGGCTGGGGGCCGCCCGGCTGGTACGGGTACGGCGGATTCGGGGCGCTCGGGCCTCCGTCCGAGTAGGGCGGCGGGGGGGCTCCGTAATTCATGTGGCAACAGCTTCCTCGGGTGTCCCTCGGGTGTCCCTCGGGCACACGGCGCCGGGCGGGTGACTGCCGATGGCCCGGACCGGCCACAGCCTGGCCTGGCCTGGGCCCACGGCGCTGACGTCAGGGAGCGTCTGCCGAGAGGACAATGCCATTGTCCCATTTGACCCTCCAAAGCACCCTTGGGGGAGGTGCCGCTATTGTGATTAGCTTGCCCACGGTCACAGAGGTGCCCAGTGTCTGAGGCTGGGTCTGACCCGGGCTTCTCCTGGCGTCCGGGGCCGCTGCTCTTATCTGCCCCCCCCTTTTTTTGATTGTTGAATAATTTGTCAAGAGTCCCCAAACAGGGCGGCTAGGTGGCGCAGTGGATAGAGCACCGGCCCTGGAGTCTGGAGTTACCTGAGTTCAAATGCGGCCTCAGACACTGAATTAATGACCTAGCTGTGTGACCTTGGGGAAACCACTTAACCCCATTGCCTTGTAAAAACTAAAAAGAAAGAGAGAGAGAGAGAGAGAGAGAGAGAGAGAGAGAGCACCCAAACATAATTGGGGAAGTGGGAAAGAGATCATTTTGTACTGTGGCATATTTTGCAGCTGTACCCAACAGTACAATTTAAAATGATCAATAGACATTTCGTACTCAAACCTTGGCCCAAAAAAAATCATTCAGCAACATTAAAAGTGACCTAAAAATAAAATTAGAAAATGAACACTAAAAAGATGTAAAAAGACACTCCACCACTAATCTAGGTTTCCATCATGCTGTTGTTGAACTATCTAGGCAGAACTGGTCATTCATTATGGCCGGGGGGGGGGGGGGGGGGGGGGGGGCAGGGCTCAGGGCTCCATGGGCTCAGGGCATTCCGCCGCTGGAGGAGGAGGCAGGGGCCGCTCAATCGATCAAGGGGTCCAAAAGGCAGCAGCAGCAGAGGGCGGTCCAGCAGGCCGCGAGGCAGGAGGACTGGACCGGGTCTGTCTTGTGCCGCTTGTCCACCACATACACGGTCCTGTGGATGGTCGGAGGGGGGGCGCCCTGGTAGCCATACTGGGGATAGCCTTGGTACTGCTGCCCTGGGTAAGGATTCGGCTGCGGATTACCTGCTTGTGGCGGGTAGGGCGGGTAGGGCGCACCTGGGCCTACATTCGGGTAAGTCGCTTGGTTTCCGTGATTCATGTAGTTGGAGCCGCAGCCACAGGTGCTTCCGTCCCTCAGCCCCAGGCCATGTGCCTGGGGGAGCGGCCACACCGGATGTGGGGCGCGGGATGACGTCGTCTCGGCGCGCCCGCCGGTGGGGCCCTGACGTCACCGGGCCGCGCCCGGAGAGGATGAGGCATCCGGTTGTTACCTCGTGGAGGCCTCGGAACAGCCCCGGACCCGTCCCGTTAGTAGGAGAAGCCCGGTCCTACAGTTGGGGAAACTGAGGCTAAGTAACTAGCGCCAGGGCCGACAAAAGTCCGAGGCCACTGCAGAAGGCCAGAGTTGCCCAACTCCCACCCGCAACCGCCTAATGGGATTAAAATGGAAAGATTCAGCAAAATAAATAAAAATATAAAACAGATAATGCATTTTAAAAACTAAGACAGTTTTTTAAATTTTTTTTTAGGTTTTTTGCAAGGCAAATGGGGTTGAGTGGCTTTCCCGAGGCCACATAGCTACATAATGATTAAGTGTCTCAGGTCAGATTTGAACTCAGGTGCTAAAAAACTAAGAGTTTTTATTCTTATCTGTGAATGACCCTGCTTCTATTTGAGTTGGACACCTTTGGCTTAGAGCACTGGGAAGTCAAACAACTTATAGACATATATATGTATATACATATATATATGTATATACATATATACATATAAACAATTTATATACATATCTGTCAGAGATAGGTGTCGAGTCCGGAGGAGGGAACCCAGGCCAACATCAATATGATGCATAAGCTGGTTCATTTATTGATCACAGGATACATACTTTTATACTCTACATTTACTTAACCATTTACATAAGTGTTTTAGCAAGCATTTTTTCACATGCATACCTTGTGTATGTCTTAGGTGATTGTTTTGAGAACCAAACAGTGTTCTGATTAACAGAGAGAAGATTGTTTTGAGAACCAAACAGTGATTTGATAAACAAAGTGCAGAAGGTAATTATCTCAGAATGCACTATCTATCTGAGCCTGGGAATATACCTCCTAGCTCACACATGCAGCTACTCCCTTGTCTAAGCTCTGAAGCACGTCTTGCTTGTTAAAGCACATAACTATTTCTGTTAACCCTTCATAGCTCTTAGCCTGGAATACATATGACACAACATCTCCCCCTTTTCGTTTAAAGGCCTGGGAGAGCATGTTTGCTAGAGATCTCTGACAACACAAAAAGATGCATGGTCCAAACAACAAGAATATAACAAGTATAAAGCAAATTACAATTATAAGTTTTACAATTGCCAAAAGCCAAGCAGGTAATCCTAAAGATTTTAACCAATCCTTAAAGAAATCTTCATGTACAGTTATTTTATCAAGATTTTCTTGTAACTTTTTGATTTTAGCATAGACTGAAGCACTATTATCTGAAATATTAAAGCAACACATGCCTTCAAATTCCTGACAACCATGATTATGTAATAAAATCAAGAAATCTATTGCAGCTCTTTTGTAGTGTAGCCTTGCGAATGCTCTGTACTTCTGTAATTATATACATTAAAGTCAAGGACGTAATGTCAGCCTGAGCTTTTGCCCAACATGTGCAAGGTTTTTCATGGTATTATAATTAATAGATGCCATTACCCCTGGTGTGAAAAAGGATGTGGCTACTGTTTCTGATACTGATAGAAATTTAACATTTTTATTACAGTTGGAAGCCAGGGGAATGCTCCTTGTTTTCTTAGGGCTTCTGGAGAAATTAAGGTATGGTGAGGACACTAGTGCTAATTGGCCTAGGTAACAAGGTCCTCCTATAGGACACCATGGGATAGAACTGTATGCCTTGTCTTCACATATCAAGAATACTCCAGAGGGTAATGAGTTCGCTCCCTCAATTTGTGCTTCAAGGAGCCCCCATTCTGTTTTTGATAAATTCCAATAATGAAAATGACCTGATACATTAGTGAATCGTTCCCACTTAGGGGAATCCCAAGGTGCGTTTTCCTTAAAATACTCTAAACCTCCAAATATAAAAACTCCTGTAGCATTATAAAGTTGTGGGGAGTTCACAAGACTACAATGTGGGAGATGAGCGATATTCTCTTTTATTCCAGGGGGAACTCTCAACAAGAGATTTATTTCCTGTGGTTCCTGTGTAGTTGGTTTATTTAAAGCCTTTAATACAGCTCTTAATCTACAACTATTTTTCAGGGATGGCCAGGTATAATTTTTCTGTTTATCACACATACATGCACAAGAACTATACTTCTGAAAACTCCTACATATTTCCTTTAACTGTCTATAGTACCCTTTCGGTCTCTGTTTAATGTTCTCTGGGTCCAGGAGGATCCCTATGAAGCATGTCTTAAACGGATCACCAGCTGATTTCAGGGAGATACACATTTGATGCTGTAGATACTTAGGAATCAGATGAGTCACAAGAGCCATAGAGGGCAGGATGCAAGTGCCAGCAGAAAAAGTATCATCTTTCAGGTGAAGTTTTACCTACTTCACAGGAACCCACTGTGGTTTCGATGAACCTGAAACAACACATGCATACCCTCGTCCCCAGGTTAGTAACCGATAGGAATTGTCCCATTGGGCAGTCTTAGGATCAAAAACAGAGACAGAAATGTCAACACCGGCAAAGTGTGCCACGTTCTTTGAAAAGTGAAAGTAAAGAGGCTTGTTATCTGAGATGGAGTGCTTAGGGTTAAGCCAGTTCAAAACATAAATCACTTTGCTCACTATGGTATGCGGTGATCCCCCAACCTCCCCCTTTTCTTTTAAAAACAAGGCTAAGTAGTTCTTAACATCCTGATGAGCCCTGTCAGTGGTGGTTGTGCCAGGTAGACTGAGGTGAATGAGACACGGACATGAAGCGGGGTGGGAGAGGGTTAAATCCTCCTCCCTCCTCTGCCAGCCCAGGGATGATTCACCGTGGCTGCCGAGTCAAGTCCTCATTAAGCAGGAGAGTCATTGTACTGCAGTCAGGGCAGGAGGCAACAATCATTCTAGTCTGTGTCAGGGGCAGGTTGAAGGTTTTCGCCAAAGTCTTGGCTGAGATGAGCAGGATGCAGCAGGGGGAGAGAGCGGAAGCGCGGCAGTGGCCGGACTAAGGGAGCGGAGGGGGGAACAAGATTGGCTTTCCTCCCCTCAGTCAGCCCCCACCCAGGCCACAGAGTGCAGGCAGAGTGCTGGCGGCCCGGGCCCCTGATCTGAAAAGCCTGCAAGAGACAAAGGCGGCAGTGGGAAGGCTCTGGGGCGGCCCGCCCGCCCGGCCTCTTCCTGGCCAGGTGGCAGCGGGGATTAATTAACACTTTTTCTGCTAAAGGAGGCACATCCGAACTTCCTCCAATAGCGGTTCTTTCAGCATCAGTCACAGCGGGGCAAGCCCACAAACTTTCAAAGTCATCATAGACAATTTTGCACAGTGTGCCATACTGTTCTGCCAGTCTCTGGGCTTCCTTGTTCTTAGTTTGGACTGCTTCCCATAAGCTTTTTCCCAGCTTATCCCATTTTTCCAAGGAGAAGAGTTCTTCAGACTTAGTAATTATGCCCTTATCTCTTCCCCAGTGTAGCACCCAGGAAATTTCTGATCTCTTAACAGGCAGGTCATATTTTTTCGATAAGTCCTCTAAGGTATTGAGCGCAATGCACTCCGTGGCTGATACAGCCATTCCCATCCCAAATTCCCTGACTCACAGGTCAGCCGTGGCCATGTCCGCTTTTCTTCTAGCGCTGAGTGAGGGGGTGTCCAGAACTTCCCTACCAACTCATACCGGGATGTCTTCTCCCCATTCGACTCACTTCCCTCACGTCAGGGTCACCATATGTCGAGTCCGGAGGAGGGAACCCAGGCCGACATCAATATGATGCATAAGCTAGTTCGTTTATTGATCACAGGATACATACTTTTATACTCTACATTTACGTAACCAATTACATAAGCGTTTTAGCAAGCATTTTTTTCACATGCATACCTTGTGTATGTCTTAGGTGATTGTTTTGAGAACCAAACAGTGTTCTGATAAACAGAGGGAAGATTGTTTTGAGAACCAAACAGTGATTTGATAAACAAAGTGCAGAAGGTAATTATCTCAGAATGCGCTATCTATCTGGGCCTGGGAATGTACCTCCTAGCTCACACATGCAGCTACTCGCTTGTCTAAGCTCTGAAGCACATCTTGCTTGTTAAAGCACATAACTATTTCTGTGTTAACCCTTCATAGCTCTTAGCCTGGAATACATATGACACAACAGATAGGACTCGAACCTAGTTCTTTCTGAATTTGAAACAATAGGTGGCACAGAGGCAGCTAGGTGGTACACAGTGGATAGAGTACCGATCCTGGAGTCAGAAGGACCTAAGTTTAAATCAGACCTCAGATTCTTAATAATTACCTAGCTGTGTGACCTTGGATGAGTCTCTTAATCCTATTGTCTTGCCAAAAAAAAAAAATAGGCACAGTGGATAACTGTTTGGCCTGGACTCAGGGAGACCTGTCAACTCAGTATGAACAGTGAATTTTGCCTTTTCAATATATAAAAACACATATTGATTATACATATTTACATATTTTATATATTAATATATGTTGAATATTTTTATATTGTATAATTATTTATATATTGAAAGGGGAAAATTCACAAAACTTACTAGTTTTGTGACCCTCGTCAAGTTTTTTAGGCTCTGTCTCATTGTGTTCATCTATAAAATGCGAATAGTAGTACTAATATATTGTGAGGATCTAATTAAATAATTGTAAAGTACTTGGCACATAATTAGTGCTATATAAATGTTAGTTATTAGTATTAATAATGTTATATAGTAGAAAAATAAATGCATTTGGAGTCAGAGGGTCAGGCTCAAATTCCACATCTGCTGCTAACTACCTGTGTGACCTTGGGCATGTTATTCAACCTGACTAAGCCTGTTATCTCATATATAAAATTAGATGGCCTCTGGAGTCCTTTCCAATTTTAAATCTATTAATACAAATGAGTCTAAGACTCTTCTTTGTCTTTTCCCCTTCTCTTTTTTGGGGGGGCAAAGGGGTTAAGTGATTTGCCTAAGGTCACACAGCTAGTAAATATCAAGTATCTAAGGCTCTCAGGTCCTCTTGACTCTAGGGTCAATGCTCTTTCCATTGTGCCACCTAACTGCCCTCTCCCAGGGTTCTTCTCTTAGCTAGTGCAGAACAAATTTTTTTGTCTCTAGAGGAAAGAAAGTCCAAGTCAAAGCCTGAGGGCTTTCCAATAAAAATAATATTTACTGTCTAATCTAATGTTTTTTAATTTAGAATTAAATATCTCTGGTCTATATTTCTGATCAAAAGTTGTTCGATCAGCCTCTAATTGAGGTTAAGTTTGGAATGTTCTCTTCTGCCCCCCCCCTGCAAGATCTGTGTCTCTAGTTATAAATCTGAAAGCAGGCTCAGTCTGTGTAGGACAGCTTAGCCTTCCTCTATTTTCATCTGCAAGTTTTACTACAAAAGCTGTGTAGACAATCAATTAACGAATATCATGAGAAGGTAGGAAACTAAGACTCAGTTTCTCTCTTATTTTGTTAACAATCTGTAACCTACTCTGTCAAGAAATATTAAGATAAGCCAGCCAGGCTGGCAGAACAAGTATCCTGGAATTAGCAGAACATCTCTGTCAAAATTTAATAAAGCAGAGGGGAAAAGATCTCCAAGAAAAGAGAGTATTATGAGCAAAGCACAGTAGGGTTGCAGACTATGCACTGGAGCAACTGACAGCCCCTACCCAAGACCACCCTGTATCTAGGAGGCAGTCTGAGTATCCAGCAACCAGGGTTTGTCACTATGGCAAAAAGCCAGGACAGTGGAAAAAGCAGTCTAAGTTCTTTCTCAGAGATTTTAGTTAAAAACTAGAAATTAAGAGGTCCTTCCCCACAGTCTTTCCAAGTTTTTAAAACTTCTCCTTTTTCTGCTCCTCTTGGAGAGAGCTGTGCTCTGTCAGCTACTGTCCTGCTTCCCTCTCCTGTGGTGTCCGATCCTCCCTCTGCTGTGGTATTCACTGTGGCTGACCCATGCAAAGACTATTTTTCCATACCTGTTCTTGCCAGCAGTAAATACATTTTTGCTTTCAAATGAGGAGGTCAGCAATCTGCGTAGACAGACGTATTTTTCAAAATGACTTTGGAATGTAATGAGGCTACCACTTTTTTATAACTCAATTGTTTATAATGGAATGTTCTCCGGATTTTACCTCTAATTTGTTGGGGGATTTGTCACTGAGTGGAATATTCCCCCCAAAAAACATTTCAGGATTAATATACCTAGTGAAGTCCTCTCAGGGTTAAGAAATATTAAAGAAAGAACAAACTATTATTCTTAACCTATTTCTAGAAGAAACACCCTTGTATTCCAAACAGGTGGTTCTTCTAACTTTTGATAAGATTAGTTTTACTAAGTACTAGGATAGTAGACTTTTACCAAGAGAAATGCCTTGCATTACAAAGAAATTCATAAGCCTCTTATTTGATGATAAGACTATTTTTACTGACTAGGAAGACAGTAGAAGCCCTTGCATACTCAGACATTATTTCATTTACATAGACATAAAAGGTCATTAAAAGTTTTTTTTGATGTACTCACCATCTGGAAGGTGAAGTCATATTTTATGAAAATCTTTCGCTCTTTTCTTTGTTGCTGGAGTAGATTTTCAAGAGTTGAATGTAACTCTGAAGACTAACCAATGAGTAGACAGAGAGGGACAATAGGGAGGAGGAGGGGATAGTGTTAGGCCACATTATCTTGCTTGACCCTCATTTCGGGGCAGCTCCTTGATATTCCCTACCTTAGTGAGCCTTGGCATGTGCCCTTCTCTAGAGAAAAGCCAAAATAAACTTTTTTTTCTTTTTTGCTCAGAAGAGTTGATTTTTTTAAAGTGTATTTTTATCCCACACATCACCTTTGGTGGTGATTTTTGTTTGTTTGTTTTCTGGCCAGGGTGGGTGCTGGAGATTTGTCCCTAGAATGTACAGGTTTATCTTGTCTTTGTAGTGTTTAGAGGACCATCTAGTGTGAGAGCAAGGTGGACTTTTCCCTGGAGGTCGGGGGCCTCTCCAGTTCAAAGTGCTCTGACTCTATCTATGTGTTTTATATATGTTTATTTTAAATTATGTGTGCTGTGTGGTGCAGGCAGAGGGAAATGTTCAGCTGTCTCTGCATCATCAGGCTTGCTGCTGTGTCTGTGTTCTGATTGGATAATCTTCCTCTCCATTCTCTCCTTTCAAATTGGATCCTTTTCTATTCCAAAAACTTATGATTTGGCGCCACAGGACAGATTTTCCTGAAAATCAGGTTGTTTTTGAGGGAGAAGGGTGTTCTGTTATTTTCTCTTATTTTTTATTGTTTCTTTTCTGATCTGACTGACTAGTAGGGTTTTATTTACTTATTGGCAAATCATACAAATAAGGGACCTAAAGAAATTGAAATTGTCCCTAAAATTATTTTTTTACTGGTCTTAATCAGCAAGTTAAAAAAAGTAATAATAATAATAATTTAAATTAGAGGTCTCAGTGTGTTGCTCCCCCAGCAGCTCTTTTTTAGTCTCCTCTGGCCCAGAAATCAAAGAAGAGGTCACTGGACATTTTGGGGGGAATTTGGGAGGGCTAGGCCATAGCCCTAAAATCTCATAGTATAATATTCCAGGGGCATAATCCCTATTCTACTAAAAATTTGGTCTCTAAACTGTGCTGGTTGGGTGAGTTCTAAAAAATAATAAAGTGTTGATTTGCAGAATAAAGAATGGAAGCTGAAAATCTTATTTTGAAACAGAAGAAAGAAAAGTTTTTGTTTTGTTTTGAAAAAAATAAAAAAGAAAGGAATATCTTGTGTGTGTGTGTGTGTGTGTGTGTGTGTGTGTGTGTGTGTGTTAAGGACCTATAATTCCAGATTTTGGTTTGATTTAATCCGAAATTTAGTTCTGAAGGGAAAAGGAACAGGGCTGTTTAAAATAAGATGAATAAATAAAATAAAATAATAAAATATTAAAGCTATTTGATCACCTTTATAATGAGATAACCATACATCAATTGAATTTCTGTGCATTATTAAGTTTAGACATTGCTTAAATTGAGAAGTTTTTTTTAAGTTGGAAAATGTATAATTTGGATTATGATATTGTGATACTCATGAATATTCTAATATTAAGAACTATTGCTAAATAATTGGGAGTTTAAAATTGTGCTATTTGACAAACAGAATGAAGAAAAAATAAATTTTAACGTAATATTGTTCCTTATTGTAACCACAGTTTTTGACATTAGACTCATGAATTTCATAAGATTGTTAAATACAAAGAAATAAATCAAAAAAGAAAAAAATTTAGAGCCATCAAGTCATAAATCTTTATCAAGAATTTTTCTGTAAGGAAGTCTGATGGGCATTTAACAATTTTAACCAGCTGATTTTTTATTTTTGACAAGCACCAAATGACATTTTATTTTTTTCCAATTATATACAATAGTAAAATGTACCTATCATTTTTGGTAAGGTTTTGTATTTTACAATTTCTCCCCCTTCCCCCCCCCCCACAGAAGGCTGTCTGATAGTCTCTACATTGTTTGCATGCTATACATTGATGTAAATTGAATGTGTTATAAGAATAAACATATGAGAAACCTTAAGAATAGAGAGAGAGAAAAAAAAATTGCACTTCAGTTTTCATTCAGATTTCAATGGCTCTGTCTCTGGGGTGAGCTGCTTTCCTTATCATAAGTCCACCAGAGAAGTTGCTTCAATATTTTTCCCTCAGTTGCTCTTACTAACTGTACCTTCACTTTGTTTCTCCCCACTCTCATTTATTCTATTCTCTCTCTCTCTCTCTCTCTCTCTCTCTCTCTCTCTCTCTCTCTCTGTCTGTCTCTCTCTCTTCCTCTCTCTCTCTCTCTCTCTCTCTCTCCATCCTGGCCCTGTCCAAAAGTGTGTTGAGTCTGAGTAACCTCTCCCTCTATCTTCCCTCTCTTCTATCATCTATTCCCCTCTTCTCTCCCCTATTCCCCCCTACCCCATCCCTTTCTTCTCATTTTTCTCTAGGTAAGATAGATTTCCTCATCCCATTGTGTATATTATTTCCTCTCTGAGCCATTTTTGATGAGAATGAAGGCTCACTCATTCCTCCCTTGCCTTTCCCCCTTTCCATTCCATTGAAAAAGCTTTTTCTTGACTCTTATGTGAAATTTCTTAGCTTCTTCTTCATCTCATTTTCCTTCCTCCAAGTACTTTAACCCCCATTGACTCCATCTTTTTACTATATTATACCATTATATTCTGCTCCTTCCTGTGTCCTGTCTATATATGCTCCTTCTAACAGTTCTTATAAATGAGAAAGTTCATATGAGTTATCACTATCTTCTTCCCATGCAGGATACAAACAGTTCAGTATCATTAAATTCCTCATAGTTAGTCCTTCTCATCCACCCCCTCTATGGTTCACCAGAGTCCAGTATTTGGAGATCATACTTTCTGTTCAGCTCTGTTTGTTTCAATGGGAAAATTTGAAAGTCCCCTGTTTCATTGAAAGTCCATCTTTTTCCCTGAAAGAGGATGTTCAGTTTTGCTGGGTAGTTGATTCTCGGTTGTAAACCAAGATCTTTTGCCTTCCAGAATATCATATTGCAAGCCCTATGAGCCCTTAATGTAGATGCTGCCAGATCCTGTGTAATCCTGACTATGGAGCCTCGGTAGTTGAATTGTTTGTTTCTGGCAGCTTTTAGAATTTTCTCTTTGATTTGGGTATTTTGGAATTTGGTTTTAACATTCCTGGAAGTTATTCTTTTGGGATCTCTTTCAGGAGGTGACTGGTGAATTCTCTTGATTTCTATTTTTGCTGTATTATTTCTTGAAAAATGAAATCTAAGCTCTTTTCCTGATTGTGGCTTTCAGATAGCCCAATAATTTTTAAATTATTTCTTCTGGATCTGTTTTCAAGGTCAGTTGTTTTTCCAATGAGATATTTCACATTTTCTTCTAATTTTTGGCTTTTTGAAAGAGTTTTATTTCTTCTTGATTTCTTGCAAAGTCATCAGCTTCCTTTAGTTCCATTATGCATTTGAAGGAGTTATTTTCTTCAGAGAGCTTTTTTTATCTCCTTTTTCAGCTGGCAAATTATGCTTTTTAAGGCATTCTTCTCATTTTCCTTTTGTTTTGCTTTTTCCATTTGACCTGAACTGGTTTTTAACATATTATTTTCTTCAGTATTTTTTTTTATATTTCTTTCACCAAGTTGTTGATTTGGTTTTTATGATTTTTCTGCATCACTCTCATTTCTCTTCCCAATTTTTCCTGCACCTCCCTTAATTGCTTTTCAAAGTCTTTTTTGAGCTCATCCATAGTCTGAGCCCATTTTTCTATTTCTCTTGGAGATTCTGGATATGGAAGCTTTGATTTTGTCATCATCTGAGTATGTGTTTTGACCTTCCATGGGACTATAAAGTATGGTCAGATTCTTCTTTTTCTGTTGTTTACTCATTTCCTCTGCCCAAGACTAATTTACAGCACTTCCAGACTTTGGGGTATTTTTGGGGACACCCCACTGGGACCTTTATTCCTCCAAGGTCGTATGCTCTCTCGCCTATGCTTCGATTATATAGATTAGCCCCCATACTTCCCTCTGCCCTGGAGCTATAAGGAGGATCCTGCTATCTTAATATGGAAGCCCAAACTGCAAGCTGGATCTGAGTGTAGGCAAACAGTAGAGTCCTACCCCAAGGGAGCACAGAGAAATTTCTGCAGACTTCCCTTACCGTCTCTGGGAGTGCAGGTTGCTTTCTTCAGATTCATGCTACAGATTCAGCAGCCAGTGCTCCTCACTACACATTCATTCTTGTATAGCAGAGTTCTCTCACTGCCCTTTCAAGCTGTTGCCATTGATCTTTGGGCTGGGCTGTGCTGTGCTGTGCTGGGGCTGCAGCTTTTTTTTCATCCCCTGGTCCTGGTGAAACACACCTTTCCCATGGAACTTCTAACTTATCTTGGACTGGGAAAATGGATCACTCAGTCTTTCTGTGGGTTCTGCCCCTCTCAATTTTGGCTAGAATCAACATTTGTTTTTTGGAGTTTGGGGGGAAGGAGTTCCTGGGAAATGCTGCCTTCACACTGCCATCTTGATTCTGCCCCCTAGCCACCTGATTTTAGTAATTTTAATTAACTTGTCAATAAATTGGTTACTTATGTGATGTCATTCTTTAAAGTCACTATTTGAAAGGAATTTGACCTAAGGTTATTTGTAAGAGTAATTTAGTTAGGTATATTTCTCCATGTCTTAAACCAACAGATCCATCCTTTTGAATACCTTCTTGAATCCAAGGAAGGTGGTACTTAGAAGTTCTGTGGTAATTGTGATTTATTATTGCCTGTGAAGAATTTGTGGGATTAATTTATAGTACCTAAAAATAAATTTCTGGGCAAGCCACTTAACCCCATTTGCCTTGCAAAAACCTAAAAGAAAAAAATTAAAATAAAAAATAAATTTCTATAACTATTGTAGGTTTGAGAAATTTCAATTTCAAAAAAAAAATTTTAGGGGTAGCTAGGTGGCTCAGTGGATAGAGCACCAGCCTTGGGGTCAGGAGTACCTGAATTCAAATCTAGCCTCAGACACTTAATAATTACATAGCTGTGTGGCCTTGGACAAGTCACTTAACACCATTGCTTTGCAAAAACCTTAAAAAGGTTTTTTTGCTTTAAGATTGAATTAGAGAGATGTCTATCATTTTACAAGTTCATAATTAATATATTTCCTTTTTTACATCAGGGATGTTTACTACTGTTTTTAAAAAAGAGGACTCAGAAAAAAAGACTGTTATAAAGTTTTTTTCAATGTATTTTTATAAGGTCTACTAGATTTTCAAATCTGCAAGCTAATTTACTGCAAAAATGTGCTGATATTTGTTTATAGCAGTCATAGAAAAGTTTCTATATTTTTTAAGTTTACTATTTGTGAAACAATTTGCTGTTGGTTTACTATTAAGAACATTTAAAGTTTGCAAGTAGAAAAGTTCTTGTTATATTTTGAAATGATCATGTATGAGATTAAGTTCCTGAGAAATCTTATTTTCAAGATTGATATATGTATATTTAGGTAGCAGTGAATAAATTTATGAAATTATTAGATTTTGCACTACTATGGCAAATAAAATAATGATATCTGAGATAGTCATATCACATGGAATGGAATGTCCTATGGTCAAATGAGGAATATTTAAAAGAACTTCCTTTCATATCCTCTGAAGAAATATAAAATTAAAAAGGCCCTCTTTCTTTATTTCTTTTGGTCTGCAGGTGGCATTATGTGCCCCCTTTGACTCAAAAAGAAAAAAAATAGGATTGATATAAAATTTAGTATGATTGTTAGTATAATTTTGTAACAGCAGTTTTGTATTTTAAAATATGGTAGTAGGGACAGCTGTGTGGTACAGTGGACAGAGCACCAGCCTTGGAGTCAGGAGGACCCAAGTTCAAATCCAGACTCAGACACTTAATAATTACATAGCTGTGTGATTTTGGGTAAGTCACTTAACCCCATTGCCTTGCAAAAACCAAAAATCCACAAACAAAATATGGTAGTAGTAATTCTGGAATAATCAGACATATTATGAATAATGTTCTCAAATGTGGGGGGGGGGGGGGTTGTGGTTACTATGCTTTTTATTATTATTCATTATTTTTTCTCCATTTTTCCTGCAATGATATCACTAATGTAGGTGTTATTACATTTTTAATTCAGAACATGTTTGTTATATATGCAAGTATTGAAGCACATTAATGGAAAATTTTGAAGAAAATTTTTGTTTCTTGTGTTTTTGCTGTAAAATAACCTGTGCAACATAGATAACATTTTATGACTTTCCTGTAATATTCATTGTTACCACTATACAATCATAACCAAAATATGGCATTATTTCAGGAGTAGCTGGGTTCAAATCCGGTCTCAGACACTTAATAATTACCTAGCTGTGTGGCCTTTGGCAAGCTACTTAACCCCGTTTGCCTTGCAAAAACCTAAAAAAAAAAAAAAAAAAAAAGTTTGGGGCGGCTAGGTGGCGTAGTGGATAAAGCACCAGCCCTGGAGTCAAAATATGTCATTATTTCTGATCCTTTGGTCTATGAAGTTTAGAGACAAATGTCTTCTGATTATAGGAAATTTCTATAAAAAAGATTTCATGGGAATGAAATTGGAATTCTATCTTAAGTCTAAAATCCAGATATTAATGAAAAAATGCAGGTGGGCCATAGTCCATAGTATGGGGGGGGGGGGAAATAGCCAAGAGAAGTTTTGTTGAAATTTACAGGTGAGGGGGGCAGAGCCAAGATGGCGACAAGAGAGCAAGCGCTCTTAGAGGCTCTCTGATAAAACTTCGAAACTAAGGACTCTAACTAAACTTTCAAGAGACAGAACCCACAGAGGGACCCAGGGAGGCAGTTCTCCTCCTCAAGCTAACCTGGAAAAGAACAGAAAGGCTCTGCTCCCTGGGGTTGGAGGGGTGGCCCGCCAGAGCGAAAGAACTTCAGCCTCCCAGAGGCAGCCCCAGGGTGCTGGGAGCCACAGCTCACAACAAGGGGGGAGTCTCCCGAGCTCCGCCCCCAGGGAGCACTGGGCACAAAGTGGGGGAACTGCCAGAGTGAGCATGAGAAGCCCAGCCCTCAGGGCACACAGCCAGCAGCTTGGTCTTTCTGCAGCCCAGATCCGGAAACAGAAGCAGGCGGAGGCTGTAAGCAGCAGGCCCCAGGGCATGAGCCCATTGAGCTGAGGGAGGGGAGTGAAGAAAGAGACTGCAGAGCTCTGTCCTCTGCCTCTGGAACAGGACTATGGGGCTCTGACCACATTCAGATCCTGATCCCAGTCTAGGCCCCCCCATAGAACAGCAGGGCCCTCCCCCACCTCAGCCCTGTGGCAGAGGGGGGCGCATATGGTCATTCACAGACCAGGAGAGAGGACAGAGCCTCACACACTGAGACCCTTATGGGAGTGTCCCAAAAAGCTCAGGAAGCACTCCAAAACCAGGCTCGGGCTGGGAAAATGAGCAAGCAGAGAAAAAAGAGGAACACCATTGAGAAATATTTTGCAAATGAGCCCAAGAAGGATCAAAAGACTCAGTCTGAAGATGAGGAAGCACAAGTTCCTGCATCTAAAGACTCCAAGAAAAACAGAAATTGGGCTCAGGCTATGACCAAGCTCAAAAAAGACTTTGAAAATCAAATGAGGGAGTTAGAAGAAAAACTGGAAAAAGAAATGAGAGAGATGCAGGAAAAACATGAAAATGAAGTCAGCAGCTTAGTCAAAGAAATCCAAAAAAATGCTGAAGAAAATAGCATGCTAAAAACCAGCTTAGGTCAAATGGATAAAACAGTTCAAAAAGTTATTGAGAAGAATGCTTTAAAAAGCAAAATTGGCCAGATGGAAAAAGAGATAAGAAAACTCTCTGAGGAGAACAAATCCTTCAGACAAAGAATGGAACTCAGGGAGACTGATGAATTTATGAGAGACCAGGATTCATTACTTCAAAACCAAAAAAATGAAAAATTAGAAGAAAATGTGAAACATCTCATTGAAAAAACAACTGATATGGAAAACAGACTTAGGAAAGATAATTTAAAAATTATTGGAATACCTGAAAGTCTTGATCAGGAAAAGAGCCTTGACATCATTTTCAAAGAATTACTACAGGGAAAATTGCCCTGATATCCTAGAAGCAGAGAGCAAAATAGAAATTGAGAGAATCCACCATTCTCCCTGAGAAAGAGATCTCCTAAAAACAACTCCCAGGAATATTATAGCCAAGTTCCAGAACTCCCAAGTCAAAGAGAAAATATTACAAGCAGACAGAAGGACACAAGTCAAATACCATGAAGCTGCAGTCAGGATCACACAGGACTTAGCAGCAACTACATTGGAAGCTCGTAGGGCTTGGAATATAATATACCGGAAGGCAAAAGAGCTTAGAATGCAGCCAAGAATGAACTACCCAGGGAAAAAGATGGACTTTCAATGAGCCAGGGGAATTTCAAATGTTCCTTTTGGAATGGCCAGAGCTGAACAGAAGTTTGATCTTCAGATACAGGACTCAGGTGAAGCATGGAGATTGGAGGAGAGGGGGAAAATATGAGGGACTTAATGATGATGAACTGTATGTATTCCTGCATAGAAAAATGACACTGATAATACTCATATGAACCTTCTCAGTTAATAGAGCAGGTAGAGGGAGCTTTTATAGTTGAAGCACAGGAGAAAGCTGAATTTGAAGATAAAATATGGTGTAAAAATGTAGTCAATAGAAAAAAAAGAGAATTGTAATTTGAGAAAGAAAAAGGTGAGGGGGGAATAGGCCAAGATATTTCATATAATAGATTTTTCTTTATTACAATGAGCTATTGCAATGATATGGAAGGGGGGAAGGCAAGGGGGAATGAGGGAATCTTCGCTGTCATCAGAGGTGGTTAGAAGAGGAAACCACATATATACTCAATGGGGTATAGGCATCTGGAGTAAGAGGAAAAGGGGGGGGATAGGGGGAAGGTGGGGATGTGAGTGATGGAGGAGAGGATGGACCATGGGGGGAAGAGTGGTCAGATATAACACATTTTCCTTTTTACTTCTTGCAAGGGGCTGGGATTGGATGGCCTGTCCCGGACCATAGGGCCAGGTGGATGCTGGGCCTAAGAGGTGGTGTGGGGGCTCAGGGCCTCTTAGCCCCAGGACCAGGGATCTCTCTGCTGCGCCACTCAGCTACCCTACAGCAGAGTCAGAGTGAAAGGAGAGAGAAAATATAGTACATGGTAGTGGAGAAATAAGAAAGGAGGGAGTTGCCATCAGCAATGGCAACATTGGAAAAATATGGAAGTAACTTTTGCGATGGACTTATCATAAAGAATATGATCCACTCACGACAGAGTTAATGGTGTTGGAACAAAGACTGAAGCACATTTTTTGTTATTATTATTTGGGGGAGGGTGCAGGGCAAGTGGGGCTGGGTGGCCTGCCTGGGGCCACATAGCAGAATGATCTTTGGGTGTCTGAGGCCGGATTCGGACCCAGGTGCTCCTGGCTCAAGGGCCAATGCTCTGTCTGCCACCCAGCCACCCCTACTATTATTACTATTTTATTTTATTTTGGGTCTTTTTTTTTTTCTTCTTTTTGGTTTTTGCAGGGCAGTGGGGATCGGGTGGCTTGCATGTCACATGGCTGGGTGATTATTGGGTTTATGAGGCTGGATATGGACTCAGGTGCTCATGGCTCGAGGGCTGGTGCTTCATCCATTGCGCCACCTGGCCATACCTACAATTATTACTATTATTTTTTTTTAATTTTAATTTTTTCTCTCCCCTTTACTTTTTCACCCAAGCAAGTCTATCTATATTCATGGGGGAGGGGTATTTTGTTTACTTGTAAACAAATATATTTTATTAACGTAAAAAAAACATTTGTATGAAATGAGAATAAAAAAAATTAGAAAAGAAAAAAAAGAAAAAAGTTATTCTATCAGCCTCTAATTGAAGTTTTTTAAATTTGGAATGTTTTCCTCTGCCCCTCCACAAGATCTGTGTCACTAGTTATAAATCTGAAGGCAGGCTCTGTCTGTGTGGGACTGCTTAGTCTTTCTCTATTTTCACCTGCAAGTTTTACTGCAAAAGCTATGTAAACAATCAATTAAAGAGCAACCTGAGAAGGCAGGAAACTGCTCTGGTAATTTAACTGAGAACCTGAATGAATTCTTTTGTTTATGACAGTTTGGAAAGGAAGAAGCTCCAATGTTTTATATGCACATTTCATATTGTTATTAAACAATATAAAATATGTCAGAAGAGGAGACAATAGTCCTTTATCTAACTGGATCTTTGTCAGTTTTTTTCCCCCCAAAGATTTTATTTATTTTGAGTTTTACAATTTTTCCCCTAATCTTGCTTCCCTCCCCCCATGCCCCATAGAAGGCAATTTGCCAGTCTTTACATTGTTTCCATGTTGATACAAATTGAATGTGATGAGAGAGAAATCAGGAAGAAAAGGAAGAAAAAGCATAAGGTCGAGCCCCGGCTGCCTGCGGGAGCGCCTCAGTCGGAGCCGCTGTGGGAGGGCCCAGCGGGGCCCCTTGCCCTTTCCCGGGGCGACCCAGCCACCAAACCCCGAGGAAACTTTACAGAGGAAGAGAAAAGTTAAAGCCACTGGCCCTGCGGCCTCCCGGAATCCCGGTCTGCGGCCCAACTGGTCTTCACCCTGTTGAGCCTGTAATGAATAAAAAGATCTCAACATAAAATTATTTCTAACTCTGTATGTAGTTCAAGTACAATGATGCTATAAACAGCAGCAAACTGGGAAAGAAAAAAGAATTTACTACTGAAGGATGAATAGTGAAGAAGAATTCTTTGATGCCGTTACAGCTTCCAGTTTTTTCATGGAGAAATCACTTATGGTGGAGAATGGTTGCAGAGCAATGCCTGAATGCTTTGATTCTGACAATTCATCTGGGGAGTTTTCAGAGGCAAATCAGAAAGTCCCAGGAATGCTTGACTTGGACACTAGCAAAAGTAATAGAACTGGAAAAAAATGGAGAGAGGTCTCCACAAGAGAATGGAATCAAGAAACACAGGACATCCTTGCCTGCCCCAATGTTTACTAGAAGTGATTTCAGTGTGTGGAGTATATTAAAAAAAAATGCATTGGCATGGAATTGTCAAAAATCACAATGCCTATTGCCTTCAGTGAGCCATTGAGTTTCCTCCAGCGAATTACTGAATATATGGAACATATATACCTCATTCATAAAGCTTCTTCTCAAACACAGCCCTTGGAAAGAATGAAGGCTGTAGCTGCTTATGCCATTTCGGCTGTGGCTTCTCAGTGGGAGAGGACTGGTAAACCTTTTTTAATCCACTGCTGGGGGAAACATGAATTAATGAGGGATGATTTAGGATTCAGATTTATATCTGAACAGGTCAGTCACCATCCTCCCATTAGTGCATTTTATTCAGAAGGTCTCAATCAGGACTTTATCTTTCATGGCTCAATTTACCCCAAATTGAAGTTCTGGGGAAAAAAGTGTAGAAGCAGAGCCCGGAGGAACAATTACACTGGAGCTTCTCAAACATAATGAAGCCTACACGTGGACAAATCCTACCTGCTGTGTACATAATATAATTATTGGCAAATTGTGGATAGAACAGCATGGAACAGTTGAAATTTTAAATCACAGAACTGAAGATAAATGTGTACTTAACTTTAAAACATGTGAGCTGTTTGGAAAAGAACTTCATAAAATAGAAGGATACATTCAGGACAAAAGCAAAAAGAAGCTTTTCATGATATATGGCAAGTGACAGAGTGTTTATGGGGCATAGATCCTGTTTCCTATGAGTCCTATAAAAAACATGAAAGGAAAGGTGACCACCAGAAAAAACCCAAACCGGAGAATGAGACTGAAAAATCTGAGAGTGATGTGTCTGATGATGTGCCTGAGATCCAAGATACTGTGCAAGTCATACCTGGCAGTAAACTCCTTTGGAGGATAAATACAAGGCCACCAAATTCTTCTCAGATGTATAATTTTACCAGTTTTACTGTGAGCCTCAATGAACTAGAAAAGGGCATGGAAAAGATTTTAGCTCCTACAGATTGCCGCCTTTGTCCAGATATCAGAGGCATGGAAAATGGTAACATGGATTTAGCCAGTCAGGAGAAAGAAAGACTAGAAGAAAAACAAAGAGAAGTCCGGAAGGAGCGTGCCAAAGATGAGGAAGAATGGCACATAAGGTGGTTTTATCAAGGCATCAACCCATATACTGGGACTTCTGATTGGTTATATTCAGGTGGATACTTTGACAGAAATTTCTCAGACTGCCCAGATATATACTGAACCATTGAAACGGATTCATCAGGATAAGAGGACATGAAGAAGTTGCACCCCACACCAAACCAGCTCCTCTGGTTTTGTTAGTAGCAGAAACCAGCTTTTATAACAGCAATTTTAATAGAAATAGCATCATTCACCAATCAAGGATTTAATTCTTATTAATTTTTCGATTGCCAAAAATTTAATTGCAATTGTGTTCTCTTCATAAAGCTGCACTTGAAATCAAGTTTTCACTAAGTTTTAAAAGGGAAAATTCTTTGTGATTGCCTTTTATGTGACAGAAATTGACTGTGGCTGGTTTAGTTTACAAGCACCCTCATAACTCGATAACAGCATTTACAGAAGTAACAGGAAGAATTCCATGTTTCTACTTGTAATGAAGCAAAAAGGGTTTCTTCAAGTATTCAAAAATTTAACCAGTGACAATAAATATGAGAGGGGAAGAGATGACTCTTGGAAACTATCCCCAGAGGTATAAAGGACTAAAGTAAAGAACTACTCATAAAATGATGGTGATCCAGAGGCGAATATTTACAAAACACCGAATGTCAGACTGAATTGAATAAAAAGCTGCCTAATTACATATTTTACCATTGGGGGGGATAGGTACTATAAGCATTAATTAAATACATACTCTTGACAAAACAACTAAATTAGCATTTTGGTCACAGGCCAGGTATGCATTAATCAATATACTATCCAAAGTGAAACATTATCATTACAATAGAGAATGATTTAAAAATGTTGACCGAAACAAGGAAGAAAAACACCCAAGTCTGCTTTTAGCCATGTAGGAAAAGTCAAACCTTTAGAGTTTGGTACTATTTATACTCTAGACTGACTTTTCATTCTGGAAAAAGCATTTGCCTCTAGATTGGAAAGTGCTTTATATGTATACATGGAATCATTGTGTTCCCCCCCTTAATATGCATGTTCTAAAACATTACAGAAACACATCTGATTGTTTCAGGGCAGGGGGGTAGGGGAGGGCAGCATTTACTTAAAATGGTGTAACTAAAATCATTTAAGAACAATAGGTATAATATCTGTCTAAGCACATGTGGTCATCAAAGTGACTTATTTTTCCTTGTGTAGAAATGTCAAAAGCCATATTAGTCAGAGCTATTTGAATTGCAGATCAATTTATTGTGTGTGTGTGTATATATGCACATATATACATATATGCATAATATTATTGAATTAGGTTACAAAGTCCTACATTTCTGAAGAGAAGGAATTATAGTTTTGTGTTTGGCTTGAATATTATGTCTGCAATTAAAACAGTTTTTAAAGTAAAAAAATAAAGTATAAGAGAGCAAAATTGCATATCAGTCTTTTTTTTCTAAATTAAAGGTAATAGTCTTTGGTCCTTGTTCAAACTCCGCAGCTCTTTCTCTGGACAGATGCACATTCTCCAGCGTCTGTCAGTTCTAACACGGACAGACCTTATGGATGAGTTGGAGAATCACAAAGTAATCAATGACGCTTACGTGCAAGCGTGTAACCTGATTGGTCGGCCACCAACATTTTATGCTTGTTAAAATTCCATAAATACTGTTTATTCAGTTAGTTCTGCATTGGCATGTGTAAGGATGCCAGCCCCGCCCCCCCCCCCCACCGTGGGTTTTGGTAAGATTCTAAAGAATTAAACTTCATTTATAAAAGTCACTATTTCATTTTCTTTAGCTTAAGGAAATTAAGGTTAACATTAAGGTTCATAGAGGTTGACATTACAAATCAATATGCTCCCTGCCCCACCAGTAGGAATTATTCCCTGTCGGAGAGGCGGAACGAGGCGCGTGACTTCCACGGCAGTAGCAGGCGAATCCGACCTCGGAGCGGCAGAGCCCCGCTCCGGCTCCTCCGGCTCCTCCGGCTCCTCCGGGGGTTCGCACGTCCTCGGGTCCCCCAGCCCGTTAGTGGGCGCCACAGGCCGGGCTTCCCGCCCCCAGCGTCCTCCCGAGGGGAAGCTCCCTATTGGAGCGGCGGGAAGCTCCCCCGCCGAGGCCGGCCGGGAAGAGGCTGGGGAGGGGCCTGCTCCGGGACGCTTATAAGCCGCGCCTTCCGGCCACGCGTCCGCAGACCCCGGAGCCGGCGGCGGCGGCGGCGGCCGCGTCTGCGCCTGCGTGAGCCATGGCGCTGTGCCCGGTGATCGGGAAGCTGGCCAGCAAGCGCGTGGTGCTGGCCAGCGCGTCCCCGCGGAGGCAGGAGATCCTCCACTGCGCCGTGAGTCGGCGGGCCCGGGACCTCGCGCCGCGGAAGAGCGGGGCCGGGGGGGAGGGGCTGCAGGGCCCCGGCGCCGGCGCTTCCCGTCCCCGCGCCGAGCTGAGGCTCTCAGCTTGTCGGTGAAGGACGGAGCCAGCCTGCGGGCGCTGCTCGGCGCGCGCATCCTTTAGGCGTGGACGCGACTCAAGCTCCCCCCATAGTCTTGCTTTTGTTTTTGGTTTTGTTTTTTAGATTTGGCAAGGCAGTGGGGTTAAGCGGCTTGGGTAAAGAAGTGTCTGCGGCGGATTCGAACTCGGGTGCCAGGGCCGGTGCGCCACCCTCCGCGCCACCTGGTGCGCTCAGCTGCACACGACAGCTGCTGAGCTTCGAGAGAACGGCCCCGGGAATTTTCCTCTTGATGGTTTCCGACACCCTCTTTCTCCCTCACCAGGGTTGCCTCCCTCGGAGCCCTTCGATGCTCTGCCCCAGGCCTTCTGCAGCAAACCCGGCCGTGCAACTCCCCTGCTCAGGAGTCTTCCCTGGCTCCGAGTCAAGGTCACGGGCCTTTGCCTGGCTTTCAAGACCCTTCACTATGTGATTTCTATTCTTATCTTATTGCCCTCTAAACACTCCTGTAGCCAAACCAGACCATTCAGTGACTTACACGTGTCTTTGCGCTTCTCTAAAATGGAATAATTGGGGCAGCGCCCAAAACACCCCGGGTTGGTTCTTGTGTGGAACGTCTTATAACCTCTCCTGCCCCGGCACCTGTTGGATTCCATTTTCCCTTCTGCCAACAATGACGATGAATGCCCACGCCGCACTTGGTCTTGCCCTTCTCAGATGCACACTGATGTAATATTGATTTAACATAGGCTATTGTTAAAGCCTATGTTAAAGTTATCCGTGTTTGTGCTTTACTTCTAGATCCCCCATTGCTCCGTCTCACAGGGTTCTGAGCAAAATAGATGTTTAATATCTAATATATCTTAATCGAGTTGTATGTTGAATTTTAAGTTTTTAGGCCCAGAATGGAGTGAGAGAATTCCAAGTGTTTAATTTTAGTAGGTGGGAGAAAGAATATGGAAAATGAATTCAGTAGGAAAATAAGACCTTTATAATGTCTTATTTTATCTATCACAATTCACAAGTGGGGATTGAGTGACTGCTGTGTGCACAGTCCTTAAGGGTCTTCTGAATCAGAGATTATTAGCTTTTTATGTGTATTATAAATAACTTTGGCAGAAGAGTGAAACCAATAGACTCCATCTCAGAATAATGTCTGCAAATAAGAATTACAGAATAAGATTACAAAGAAAACTACTTTATTAAAGTACAATTATTAAAAAATTAATTTCAATAACCTCAGGTTAAGAATCCTGTTCTAAACTAATTAGTGGGACATTAGATAACCTTTAACTGATAAGTTGAATGAAAGATGATGGATATGCGTGTACTAAATATTCAGTGTGGGCAGCTAAATGGTGCAGTAGATTGAGCACAGGGCCGGGGGGGGGGGTGTCAGGTAGACTTTCTGAGTTCATATCTGAACTCAGACACTGACCCTAGGCAAGTCATTTTACCCAATTTGCCTCAGTTTTCTCATCTGTAAAATGATCTGGAGAAGGAAGGAAATAGCAAATCATTCCAATATCTTTGCCAAGAAGACTCCAAATGGGGTCACAAAGAACATAACTGAACAACAGCAAAATTACCAAGTTTATCACAGGCTAAGTATATATGGGATTTCTAACTTGTAAAACCTGGAAACTTTACTAGGGATAATTCTGTTGTCCCAATCTCTATTCTTCATTTATTATCCATCAGGAGCTTAGGAGAAGATTTTAGGTGAGCAAGCATAGATGTCAGGACAAGATTCCTATATGATCAAATGTATTTGGTTTGGGGTTTTTTTTTTGGTGTGTGTGTGTGTGTGTGTGTGTGTGTGTGTGTGTGTGTGCAAAGAATTTTTCAATCTGGACCTTTTGGGGAAAAAAAATCAAAACATGTCAGTAGAAAGGTTGGAAATTACCCTTCAGGCATAATACCTTCAAGTTTTTCAAGAGGGGAAAACTTATTTAATACCTAACTTTAAAAATGTGGTAGGGGGACAGGGGTTGTAGTGGATAGAGCACTGGCCCTGGAGTCAGGAGGACCTGAGTTCAAATCTGGCCTCAGACACAATAATTGCCTAGCAGTGTGACCTTGGGCAAGTCACTTAACCCCATTGCCTTGCTCCCCCCCAATGTGGTTGGAATCTGCTAGGTTGTGTTGGAAGGGTAGGCACCCTTGAAACCTGAAGTTTATTGTTGTCATTTTTCACAATCCCATTTGAGGTTTTCTTGACAAAGATTTTCTTCTCCACTCTGACCCTATTCTACAAATGAGGAACTGAGATAAGCAGGGTTAAGTGCCTTGCCCAGTTACAGAGCTAGTTAGTGAGTATCTGAGGCTGAATTTGACCTCAGGTCCTCCTGAGACCAGAACTAGTGCACTATCCACTGCACCATATAATTGCTCCTCTTTGTTGTGGTTCCATAAAAGAGCACTTTTAAGAAGGAAAATTTCCATTTCAGCATACTGGGATTCCCCAGGTCTCTCCTCTAGTTGTTTGCATTGGGTATAGATCCAGCTCTCTATCCACTATTCCACTAAACTGCCTATCCACAGGTACATTGTTGGGCACTGGGGATACCAATGTAATGAAATGTTTCCTACCCACAAGGAGTTTATATTTCATCCAGGGAAGGATCATGTATCCACTGTTTCTAAGTTCACTTATTTTCTTTAGGTAGGACTGTTTAAGTAAGTTTTACTCTCCTTTCTGTCCTAGGGCCTGCGATTTGAAGTAATGCCATCCAGATTTAAAGAGACTCTAGACAAGGCTTCATTCTCAACGCCTTATGAGTATGCCATGGAAACGGCAAAACAAAAAGCCCTCGAAGTGGCTAACAGGATGATTGTGGTAAGTTTTGTGGGGAGTGAGCTTTTTTTTTTTGCACTATTTTATCATTTCAATCATTTTCAGTCATATTTGACTTTGTGGCTCCATTTGGGATTTTCTTAGCAAAGATACTAGAGTAGTGGTTTGCCTTCTCTAGCTCATTTTACAGACGAGGAAAATGATGCAAATGGGTTAAGTGACTTGCTTAGGGTCACGCAGTTAGAAAGTATCGGAGGCCATATTTGAATTCAGCTCCTCTTGACTCCAGGTCTGGTACTCCATCTAGTGCATTACTTGGCTGTAGTGTTTACTACACAGGATTCTGGATGGTTGAATTATTATTTGCTCTTACGTTGGATTTCAAATTATCATTTGACTAAAGATTGTCTTCTTTTGGCAATATTTTCAGTTAGGTCACATCAGCTGGACTGGATGGAACCAGTCTCTAACCTGTGAATATCTGGAGCCAAACAAAGCAGACCAGAGGCAGATGTCAGGAATCAAGTAGTGGTTTAATTAATTTTTGAATGAGGGAAATGCTTGAAAGTGATGAGCCCCCAGTAGGAGAACTTAACTTGCTGGGGATTGGGGTCAGGGAAGGTTTACATACACAAAAACCCCAAGGGCACTGGACCACTGCTCAATTATTCTTGGGTCTTGAGTAACAGTTTCCATGGTTGACATTTCCTGGGACACTACAAACGTTCTTGGATCCAGTGGGAATGGTCTCTAAGTTGTGTAAAAGTGGTTGAGCCTTGTGGTCCTTCGTTGGTGTATGGAGCCAGAGTTACATGACAGGAGCAGGAGTGGTATCTGGTACAGTTACACAAGCACTTGTATAATTACCGGTGTCAGAGGTTTGATCACTGTGTGCTGCAACCCCACTGGTTCTCAGGTCCCTGAGAAATAAGGGGACCTCCAACAAATCTAATCAGTTATGGATTATCATGAAAATCATAAATCCCTCAGTGAACCCCTAGGGCCAGAGGGTGAGATCATCCAGAGCACAAATAGTTGTTGTTATGCCAATTTCAGGGCATAGCCTGCTTGCCAGGCCTTAGCTCTAGGAAACCAGTTTCTCCAGATAACTTGATATTTTCCCTTTTTGACCAAAAAGTCGGGGATCTATAAGAACTCCTCCCCTTACGTCCAGTAAAGGAGAGGCAACTGTAAACCAAGAAGCCATGAGAGGCCAGCTGGGCTAGGATAAGATGATGTCCAGGAAGATGATTCAGTTTATATATTATTTGCCATTTCTATCCTTACTTAAATCCTATATCTGTTATAATAATTTTTAAAAAATTTGTGAGCTACTTTTCCATATCTTAGCCAGCACCAGATAATTTTGGTACTTCTTTTATTGCTATGGCTAGAGTTTCTGATATTGGTGACAGTGGACATCCTTGTTTCACATCTGATCTTACTAGAAAGGCTTCTAGTTTATCCCCATTACAAACAATGCTTGCTGATGGTTCTAGATAAACATAATTTTAATTTAAAGAAGAACCCATTTATCCCCATAGTTCCAAATATTTTAAATAGAAATAAGTATTCTTTATTAAAAGCTTTATTTTTTTCGGTTTTTACTCTTCAGTTTTAGGTATCAGTATTATATTTATTTCAGAAAGTTTAGTAGGAGGGGCAGTTAGGTGGCGCAGTGGATAGAGCACCGGCCCTGGAGTCAGGAGTACCTGGGTTCAAATCCGGTCTCAGACACTTAATAATTACGTAGCTGTGTGGCCTTGGGCAAGCCACTTAACCCCATTTGCCTTGCAAAAACCTAAAAATAGAAAAAGTAATATGTCAGTACCTTTATGGAGATAAAGTGAAATGTTTGGAAAATTCTTTGTAAACTTTAAAGCATTCCATAAATACTAGTTAGAAGGAGGCATTTGCTATTTTTTTTTCCCTATATGAACTCAGGGCTTTTTCTTTCAGGTTCCCTACTGAATAGCATTCATTTAATTATTCTGAATTCTTTCCTCCCCCCACCTCCCAAGAGCCATGTTCTCATTTACCTTTTTTCCTTTTCTAGTTTGTCCATTAGATGCTCCTTAGTTGGGATAAAATGGCAAAAGTGCCAAAATTTTAATAATAAAGAATAAATTGCTTGACCACTCTTGACAGTTATTCTTCTGATATTGTCATACCTTTTGAGACCTGGATTAGAGCAGACTCACTTCATATGATACTGGAGTGGGAAGGCAAGTGCTTCAGTCTGATTTACTTTCACCAAAGGTTCCCCATCCCTGCTGGAAGCACTTTTGAAGGAAGGAAGGAAACTTTAAAAGAATGAGGACCCCACCCCCCCAAAAAAAGGGAAGAGACCTCTTAATTTTCCTGTGGCACTAAAAATTTCTAGCTTTGTGACCCTTTTCCCTCATATCCACTTTTGTCCTCATGGAAATCATGGCCCCCTTTTAATGTTTAAAAAGTATTTTATAAACATCTCATTTTATCCCACAACAGCTTTGTGAGGTAGGTACTATTATTATCCCTATTTTACAGATGAGGAAACTGAGGCAGAAAGGGGTTAAGTATGGGCAGGTAGGTGGTGCAGGGGACAAAGTGGTGACTTGGAGTCAGGAAGACCTGAATTTAAATCTGACATTACATAGCACTTGTGACCTTGGACAAGTCACTTAACCCTTGTTTGTTTCAGTTTCCTTAACTGTAAAATGAGGATAATAGCACTTACCTCAAATGATATTTATAATTGTATATCCCTTAGTTTTTGGCACAGAGTAAGTTCCATATAGATGTTAGCTATTACTATTATTAAAATCCAATCTTAGACACTTATTAGCAGTGTGACCCTGCACAAGTCACTTTACTTCTGCTTGTCTCAGTTTCTTTATCTGCAAAATGTGAAGAATAACAGCACCTCCATCCCAGAGTTGTTGTGAGAATCAAATGAGATAATAACTGTAAAGTTCCTGGCATACAGTAAGTACTATAGTAATTTTAGATAATATTATTTTTTAAGAATAATATTGTTGGCGTACCTGGGTTCAAATCCAGTCTCAGACACTTAATAATTATCTAGCTGTGTGGCCTTGGGCAAGCCACTTAACCCCATTTGCCTTGCACACACAAAAAAAAAAACCCTAAAAAAAAAAGAATAATATTGTCCAGGGTAACACAGCTCATAAATGTTTGAGACAGTATTTGAATTTAGGGCTTCCTGAATATAGACCTCATGCTCTATTCACTATTCCACCTAACTACCTTTTCTTTTTTAATATAAATTTTAAAAAAATATTTTATTTGTTTTTCCAATTACAAACAACAGTGGTTTTTGCCGATCTTTTTTTTTTGCAAGGTTTTGAATTTTACATTTTTCTTCCTCCTTGCCTTCCCTCTTCCCTCCCCCAGACAAAAAACAATCTGATATATGTGTTACATTTATAACCATGCTAAACAATAGATCCATATTGATCATATTGTGAGAGAAGAATCAAATCCAAAGGGAAGAAAGAAAGCATTAGAGAGAAAAAAGTTGCATAATACATTAGACAACTTGAAGATAATAAGCTTTGGTCTTCATTCAAGCTCCAAAGTTCCTTCTCTGGATATGGATGGTATTTTCTATCACACATCTTTTAAAATTTTCTTTGATTATTGTACTGCTGAAATGAACAAGTCCATCATAGTTGAATATCGCCCCAAGTTTTTGCTAGTATGTATACTTTCTCTGGTTCTGCTCATCTCACTCAGCATCAATTCATGCAAGTCTGGACTTTTTCCTGAAATCCTGTCCCCCATGACACATTAGTGTCCTAACACATACATATACCACAATTTGTTCAGCCATTTCCTAATTAATGGGCATCCCCTCAATTTCCAATTCTTTGCCACTGCAAAAAAAAAGCTGCTATCAATAAATTTGTATATGTGTAATTTTTACCCTTCTTCATGATCTCTTCAGAATATAGACCCAATGGTGGTATTGCTAGATCAAAGAGTGTGCATAGTTTTATTGCTCATTAGCATAATTCAAAATTGCTCTCAAGAAAGATTGGATGGGTTCACAACTCCACCAACAGTGTATTAGTGTCCCATCTAACTGCCTTTTTAATGTAGACCATATTATTAATGTTTGATCTTATTAAAAGGCTATGGCATATGTTTGAGTCTGTTGTTATTACTATGCTTGGTTAGTTCTTGTTATCTTATTATTAATTCTTGTTAATATTACCCTATTTTATTATTTTCTCAGTTTGCCATTTCCTTCCAACTAATTTCCAATTTGCAAAATTAACTTTATATTGGTGATGATTTTGTGCTTTTTAAACTCATTGACATATAATTTTTTCTGAAGGGGTGGGGTGATAGAAACTTTAAAAAAGACATTTATTTCAAAAAACATTTTTAATTTTTACAGAAAGACTTTAGACCTCCAGATGTTGTTATAGGAGCAGACACCATCGTGGTAAGTTTTGTAACGCTGCTTTTGGTTGGTTTCCTTTTCTTAACATTCTTACCATTCATACCTTGATTCTTTGCATTATTTCTCATTAACCTTATGTCAGCATTCTGCCTGTGTCCTAGTAAATGTTTTCTATTTGCATTGGGAATGTAATTAATTTTTTCATTTAAGGGAATTGCTTCCAAACTATGGATACTGGGTGGGGATATGCTCATTTAAATAAGAGCTTGGGCGGCTAGGTGGCACAGTGAATAGAGCACTGGCCTTGGAGTCAGGAGTACCTGGGTAGCCATGTGGCCTTGGGCAAGCCACTTTAACCCCATTGCCTTGAAAAATCTAAAAAAATAAATTAATTAATTAAATAAAATAAAATAAGAGTTGGAAAAGTATTCAAACACCAAAGAAGAAAATTATAAAAATATAGATTCATAGCACCAAGGCAATCCCTCCAGAGTTGTGGGGGAAAAGTGTCTTAGATGTGTGGCATAGGCATTTTTACAAGGGTGCTCTGTGATCCTTGGACTAGATCATAAAATCATGGAGCTAAAAAGGACCTCAGAGGTCACTAAAATTCTTTTCTTCTGTTATTCAATCATATATAAATGCTCATTTTATTTGGTTTATTAAGTTCAGAATATATAAGACAAATAGATGGCAGGAACCAGGAAGACTCCTCTAAGTGAGTTTAAATCTTGTCTCAGATACTTAGTATCTATGCAACTGGGGCAGGTCACCTAAACCGGTTTGCCTCAGTTCCTCATCTGTAAAATAAGCTGGAGAAGGAAATGGCAAATCATCCAAATGGAGACAAGGAAAGTCAAGTCAGGTTTGAAAAGATTCAACAACAAACTGTTAGTGTGTGTGTGTGTGTGTGTGTGTGTGTGTGTGTGTGTGTGTGTAGAAAGAGATAGACATATATGTGCTTATAGAATATATCATAATATATTGCATATAATATATAGTATATATGTATATACGTACACTTATATATATACACATATAAAATATATGTCCATCTAGTGTAGTCTTCTCATTTTACAGATGAAGAAACCAAAGCCCAGTAAGTTACTTTAGTTGATTGAGGTCACACAGAAGACTCAATTTGAATCTAGATTCTTTGAATCCACAATAAATGCTCTTTCTACATTTTCTAATGTGTTCATTATAAGATTCAGAATGTATTATGTATTATCCCCTGTATAGAAGAGTGTGACATAGTATCATGAGAGTTGCCTTGGGAGCTGGAAAGATCACCTTTAAGTCCTGTCATTGACATTCTAGCCATCTGACCCTTAATATTCCCTAAACTTCTCAATTCTCAGTCTGTGCAGCTCCTCAAGATTATAAGTTAGCAAGATGTGTCTTTCAGCATTCAGGGAAAGTTTTCTCATTTATGAAATCACAGTCTGGCCTATCCCTAAAATAATTCTTCAAGATTTGTTTTAGCCATGGACAATTTTGGCAGTCTAGGGAAGCATATAGACCCTTTTTACAATAATATTTTTAAATGCATTAAATAAAATACATAGGATTACAAATATATTGAAATAATTTAAATTCTTTGACAACCCCCTGAAATTTTTTTACGCATCCTTTGGTGGGGGAGGAATCTGTGAACACCACGTTAAGAACCCCAGCTCTATAGAACTTTGAGGGCTCTTTCCCAATCTATAATTTTTTTTAAAGATTTTATCTACTTTGAGTTTTATAATTTTTCCCCTAATCTTACTTTCCTCCCCACCCCACCCCACCCCCCACAAAAAACAATTTGCCAGTCTTTACATTGTTTCTATGGTATACATTGATCCAAATTGAATGTGATGAGAGAGAAATCATATCCTTATGAAGAAACATAAAGTATAAGAGATAACAAGATCAGACAATAAGATAATCAGGTTTTTTTTCTAAATTAAAGGTAGTAGTCCTTGGTCTTTGTTCAAATTCCATAGTTCTTTCTCTGGATACAGAAGGTATTATTCTCCATTGCAGACAGCCCCAAATTGTCCCTGATTGTTGCACTGATGGAATGAGCCAGTCCATCAAGATTGATCATCACCCCCATGTTGCTGTAGGGTGTACAATGTTCTTCTTGTTCTGCTCATCTCACTCAGCATCAATTCATGCAAATTTTTCCAGGCTTCCCTGAATTCCTGTCCCTCTTGGTTTCTAACAGAACAATAGTGTTTTGTGACAGATAGTGCAGTTTGCTAAGCCATTCTGCAATTGAAGGACATTTACTTAATTTCCAATTCTTTGCCACCGCAAACAGGGCTGCTATGAATATTTTTGTACAAGTGATGTTTTTACCCCTTTCATCATCTCTTCAGGTATTGAAGTATTGGTATTGCTGGATCAAAAAGTATATACATTTTTTCATAATTTTTTAATATTTCTTTATTTTTGCCAATCTATTATTACAATAATTTTGTTATAAGAGTAAACATAACCCCCCCCAAGAAGATGAGAAACCTCAAGAATAGTGAGAGAGAGGGAAAAAAATGTACTTCAGATTATTTTCAGATTCCAATGACTCTGTCTCTGGGGTGAGTTGCTTTCTTTATCATAAGTCTACCAGAGAAGTTACTTCAATATTTTTCCTTTAGTTGCTATTACTAGCTGTATATCTCTCCACTCTATTCTTCCCCACTCTCATTTATTCTATTCTCTCTCCTTTCATCCTGGCCTGTACAGGTATCTGAGTGCCCTCTCCTACAATATTCGCTCTCTTCTATCTCCTATTCCCCCCCCTCTTATGCCATCCCTTCTCATTTTTTTCTTATGGTAAGCTAGATTTTTATACCCTGTTAAGTGTGTATGTTATTTCCTCTCTGAGCCATTTCTGATGAGGATGAATGAAGGCTCACTCATTCCTCCTTGCCTTCCCCCGTTCCCCTCCATTGAAAAAAGCTTTTTCTTGACTCTTATGTGAAATTTCTTAACTTCTTCATCTCCTTTCCCTTCCTCCCAGTACTTTCCTTTATCACCCATTGACTCCATCTTTATACCATATTATACCATTATATTCCACTCCTTCCTGTGCCCTGTCTATATATGCTCCTTCTAACAGCTCTTATAAATGAGAAAGTTTATATGAATTATCAATGTCTTCTTCCCTTGCAGGAATACAAACAGTTCCTCATAGTTAGTGCTTCACATCCACCCCCGCTATGGTTCACCAGAGATCAAACTTTCTGTAAGGTAAGATTGGGGGGAAAATTGTAAAACTCAAAATAAATAAAGTCTTTTTTTTTTAAGACAGATTTTATTTATTTTGAGTTTTACAGTTTTTACCCCATTCTTGCTTCCCTCCCCCCACCTCCCACAGAAGGCATTTTGTTAGTCTTTACATTGGTTCCATTGATCTCAGTTGAATGTGATGACAGAGAAATCATATCCTTAAGGAAGAAAAATAAAGTATGAAATAGTAAAATGACATAATAATATAACTTTTTTTTTCCTACTTTGATGGTAATAGTCTTTGACTACTTTGTTCAAAGTCCATAATTCTTTCTCTGGACACAGATGGTATTCTCCATTGCAGATAGCCCACAATTGTCCCTGGTTGTTGCACTGAAGGGATGAGCATGTCCATCAAGGTTGATCATCACCCCCATGTTGATGTTAGAGTTTACAGTGTTTTTCTGGTTCTGCTCATCTCGCTCAGCATCAGTTCATGCAAATCTTTCCAGGCTTTCCTGAATTTCCATCCTTCCTGATTTCTAAATAGAACAATAGTATTCAATGACATACATATACCAGAGTTTGTTAAGCCGTTCCCCAAGTGAAGGACATTCACTTAATTTCCAATTTTTTGCCACCACAAACAGGGCTGCTATAAATGTTTTTTGTACAAGTGATGTTTTTACCCTTTTTCATCATCTCTTCAGGGTATAAACCCAGTAGTGGTATTGCCGGATGAAAGGGTATGCACATTTTTGTTGCCCTTTGGGCATAATCCCAAATTGCTCTCCAGAAAGGTTGGATGATTTCACAGCTCCACCAGCAATGTATTAGTGTCCCAGATTTCCTGCATCCCTCCCAACATTGTTCATTGTCCTTTCTGGTCATATTGGCCAGTCTGAGAGGTGTGAATAAATACAATCTTTAAGCAAAAAAAAAAAAAAAGGAAAAGAAAGTCCCCTGTTTCATTGGAAGTCCATCTTTTCCCCTGAAAGAGGATGTTCAGTTTTGCTGGGTGGTTGATTCTTGGTTGTAAACCAAGATCTTTTGCCTTTTGGAATATCATATTCCAATCCCTAGAGCCCTTAAGAGGATGTACAGTTTTGCTGGGTAGTTGATTCTCAGTTGTAAACCAAGATCTTTTGCCTTCTGGAATATCATATTCCAATCCCTATGAGCTAAGGCCTTATGTATGTAGATGCTGCCAGATCCTGTGTGATCCTGACTATGGAACCTCAGTAGTTGAATTGTTTGTTTCTGGCAGCTTTTAGAATTTTCTCTTTGATTTGGGAGTTTTGAAATTTGGCGATAATATTCCTAGAAGTTTGTCTTTTGGTATCTCTTTCAGAAGGTGACTGGTGAATTCCTTCAATTTTTATTTTACCCTCTGCTTCTAGGATCTCAGGGCAATTTTGCTGTATTATTTCTTGAAAAATGAAGTCCCGACTTCCTGATCATGGCTTTCAGATAGCCCAATAATTTTCAAATTATTTCTTCTGGATCTGTTTTCCAGGTCAGTTGTTTGATATGTAGATGACTACAGCACTACCCTCTGCCCTGGAGCTCTAAGGAGGAGCCCTGCTATCTTAGTATGGAAGCTCAAACTGCAATCTGGATCTGAGTGTGGGCAAACAGCAGAGTCCTGCCCCCAGGGAGAGCAGAAATATTTCTCTCCTGGCCCCCTTACCATCTGTGGGCTGTGCTCTGGAGGTGCAGGCTGGTTTCTCCCAATTATCACTGCAGGTTCTGTGGCTGGTGCTCTTCATTCCACACCCATTCTGGTCTAGCCAAGCTCTCTCCCCGCCCCTTCAAGCTGTTCCCAGCCTGTGTAGCAACTGGGGCTTTTTCCAACTCCTGGTCCTGGTGAAATACACCTTTCCCTCAGAACTTCTAAGTTACTTGGACTGGGAAAATGTATCACTCAGTCTTTCTGTGGGTTCTGCCCTCTAAATTTTGACTAGAGTCATAATTTGATGGCTTTTGGAGTTCCCTGGAGAAGGAGTTCCTGGGAAATGCTGACTTCACCATCTTGGCTCCACCCCGATGTATAATTTTTAAAAAGAAGTTATTTCACAATTTAAAAACCCCCTCTGCCCATATAAATTCTATCTCCTTCTCACAGGGCCCTGTGGACAGCCAGAGTACATAATCCGGGTTTGCACATTTTTGTTGCCCTTTGGGCATTATTTCCAAACTGCTCTTCAGAAAGGTTGGATGAGTTCACAGCTCCACCAACAATGTATTAGTGTCCCAGATTTCCTACAACCCTTCCAACAATGATTGTTGTCCTTTCTGGTCATATTGACCAGTCTGAGAGGTGTGAGGTGGTACCTGAGAGAAACTTTAATTTGCATTTCTCTAATAAGTAATGATTTAGAGCAATTTTTCATATGACTGTGCATCACTTTGATCTCCTCATCTGTAAATTTCCTTTACATATCCTTTGACCATTTGTCAACTGGGGAATGGCTTGTCTTTTTAAAAATTTGACTTAGTTCTCTGTATATTTTAGAAATGAGTCCTTTGTCAGAAATACTAGTTGTAAAAATTGTTTCCCAGTTTACTACATTTCTTTTGATCTTAGTTACAGTGGTTTTGTCTGTGCAAAAGCTTTTTAATGTAATGTAATCAGAATTGTCTAGTTTATTTTTAATCGTGTTCTCCGTCTCTTCCTTGGTCGTAAACTTCTCCCCTTTCCATAAATCTGACAGGTAAACTATTCCTTGATCTCCTAACTTGCTTATAATAATGTTTTTTATGTCTAGATCTTGTATCAATTTGGATCTTATCTTGGTATAGAGTGTGAGGTGTTGGTCTAATATAAGTTTCTTCTATACTGACTTCCAATTTTCCCAGCAGTTTTTATCAAAGAGTTTTTATCCCAATAGCTGGACTCTTTGGGTTTATCAAACAACAGATTGCTACAATCATTTCCTGCTATTGCATCTAGTCTATTCCATGGTCTACCACTCTATTTCTTAGCCAATACTAGACAGTTCAGATGACTGATACTTTATAGTATAATTTTAGATTGGGTAGGGCTAAACCCCTTTCTTTTGCACATTTTTTGCTTTTTTGGTTGGGTTTTTTTTTTTTTAGGTTTTTGCAAGGCTAACGGGGTTAAGTGGCTTGCCCAAGGCCACACAGCTAGGTCATTATTAAGTGTCTGAGACTGGATTTGAACCCAGGTACTCCTGACTCCAAGGCCAGTGCTTTATCCACTACGCCACCTAGCCACCCTCTTTTGCACATTTTTCATTGAGTCCCTGGAAATTCTTGACTTTTTATTTCTCCATATGAATTTACTTACAACTTTTTCTAACTCATTAAAGTAATCTTTTGGAGTTTTGATTGGTAGGGCACTAAACAGGTAGTTTAGTTTTGGTAGAATTGTCATTTTAATTATATTAGCTCGACCTATCCATGAACAGTTGATGTTTGTCCAGTTATTTAAATCTTATTTTATTTGTGTGAGAAGTGTTTTGAAATTGTTTTCAAAAAGTTTTTGAGTCTGCCTTGGCAAATAGACTCCCAGGTATTTTATATTGTCTGAGGTTACTTTGAATTAGGTTACTCTTTCTAGCTCTTCCTGCTGTATCTTGCTAGTCATTTATAGAAAAGTTGGAGGATTTATGAGAGTTTATTTTATATCCTGCAACTTTGCTAAAGTTGCTAATTGTTTCCAGTAGTTTTTGGATGATCCAATCTATACTTGATTAGCACTGTAAATTAAATTAATGTTGATATAATGTGTCTAGTTTGTAGATAAGGAAATTGAGGTGTTTGCTGTGAGCAGTGTTATAGTATGAAGATGGCAACCCTTCGGTTTGCTAGCAGTCTGAAGTTTGCAGATGAGATAATGCTGTTTTGCTTTTGTTGCCTGTATTTGCACAAAATATGTTTTACATAGGGTATTTTACATATAGTATAGGAATACTATATGAATAAAATTTGTAGAGTTGTTCAGTCATTTTTCAGTTGTGTTTGACTCTCTGTGATCCCATTGGGGGTTTCTTGCAAAGATGCTGGTGTGATCTGCCATTTCTTTTCTGGTGACTTGCTCAGGGTCACATAGCTAGTAAGAGGCTGAAGCCCAATTTGAACTTGGGAAGATTGACTTCCTGACTCCAAGCCTGGTACTCTATTCATCTGGGTCACTAGTTGCCTAAAATATCCTTTAAGTGCCAGAGCAGAAACTTAGGTCTAACTTCCAGGTGAACGCTTTATCCATTATACCACACTACCTCTAAATATCACATTATTCCCCTATGCAGTACAACTCCCCTATGAACTAAATAGTGCAATTGTATTTATTTATTGACTTTTGTGTACCTATACTTGTAATGTCATTGGCATTGTATTGTGGACTATGTCTAAATCTGGCTAGCAAATACGAGGTTTTTCCTTTTTTAAAAAATTCAGTAGGAAATTGAGAATTAATAAAATCTAGCAAAGACAAATTGGATAATTGAATTTCTAAACCCATAATACAAGAATAAAATGAATATTAAATAGAACTTGTGGTCTGTGTTCAGGTCTGAGTTAGAAACTGAAGGAAGCAGCTGACAGTTGGAGTTCAGAAAAGTATTTCTTTGGCTGAGTCCAGGGTCAGAATTTAAATTACTTATGATTCAAACCAAAAGGGCAGCAAGGTAGTGGCATAGTCCACAGAGTGCCAAGTCTGGAGCCAGGAAGACTCATCTTCTTGAGTTCAAATCCATCCTCAGACACTTACTAGCTTAATGACTGACCCTGGTTCAATCACTTAACTCTGTTTCTGTTTGCCTCACTTTTCTCATCTGTAAAATGAACTGGAGAAGGACATGGTGGGGACAACTAGGTGGCGCAGTGGATAAAGCACCAGCCCTTAAGTCAGGAGGACCTGAATTCAAATCCAGTATCAGGCCTTAACAATTAATTACCTAGCTTTGTGTCCTTGGGCAAACCACTTAACCCCATTGCCTAGCCAAAACTAAAAAAAAATAAATAAATACTGGAGGAAACTAATTTACATGGTCCAACATGGGGGTAGTTAGGTGCTTCAATAGCCCCAGGAGCCTTCCCAGGCTCCCACTATATCTGGCATAGAAATTGTCTTTCTTTATTTTTTTACAATTAATTAACTTGTTTTTCCAACTGCATGCAATAGTAGTTTTCACCAATCATTTTTTTTTTTGCAAAGTTTTGAGTTTTTATCCTTCCCTCCCTTCCCTTTCTTCTCTCCCCATGACAGTAAGCAATCTAATATAGGCTCTTGATATGTAGTTATGCTCAACATAGATCCATATTAATCATGTTCTGAAAGAAGAATCAAATCCAAACAGAAGAAAATTAGGGAGAAAAAAATGATAAACATTATATAAAACAACTTTTAAAAATTGAAGATAGTAAGCTTTGTTCTGTATCTAAACTCCACTATTCCCTCTCTGCATATAGATGGTATTTTCCAACCCAAGTCTTTTAGAATTGTCTGTGATTATTGTACTGCTGAAATGATCAAGTCCACCATGTTGTTGTTAGTCTATACAATATTCTTCTGGTTCTGTTCATCTCATTCAGCATCAGTTCATGCGAGTCTTTCCAGGCTTTTCGGAAATCCCATCCCTCTTGATTTTTCATAGAACAATGGAGTTCTATCATATACATATACCACAATTTGTTTAGCTATTTCCCAATTGATGAGCATTCCCTCAATTTCCAAATCTTTGCCACCACAAAATGAGTTGGCATGGGAGGAAGCTCCTACTACCAAAGATGATCAGCAATTTATACTTAAGAATCTTACCTGGAGCACTGAGAAGGGAAGGAAGACTTAAACTCAGGCCTTTCTGATTCTATTTACTACCTCATGTAACCTCTGATAGAACCCAGGAGCTCTTCTTTATAATATTATCATTATTATTATTATTATTATTATTCCCATTTTTTGATTTGGGAAACTGAGTCAGAGAGATATAGTTAAGTACTTAAGGTCACACACAGCTAGCTAAGCATAAATCCTACCTTCCTGTTTCTGTTACTCTTTCCAGTGCCTTTTCAGCCTTTGTTCTGTGATCCTAAAGAAAAAGTGATTTAGTTCCCTTTGAGCTATTTGCAGAAGATTACGCTTATAAAAACTGTTCATGGAAAAAAACAATTATCTGACTTCTGTTACAGCCATGTGTCTGACTGTATAGCAGCCGGGAATTTGACTCTGGCTGGGCTCCATTCCAATTGACCCTTACCCTTCCCTAAATCCCCAAACTAGCTTGTTTGCCAAAGGTGGACATGGTGCCAACACCCTCCAGAGCTAAGCATAGTGCTGTAATAGGTACAGATATCTTTCTACCTTTTTTCTTAAATTGGATGCATTACACATAAAATTCTCTATGGAATTATGGATGTCCTGAGCCTGTTTCCTCATTAAAAAAATTGAGGCGTGACAATTGTCTAGCAATTAGTATCTTTTGTTAACTTGAGAATAGGCTGTCTTATGGGTCTGTGGATAGAGCACTAGACATAGAGTCAGGAAGATTTGAGTTCAAATTCACAAGTCAAAGTGAAGGCCCAGGTTTTTTTCAAGGAATTTGGAAGGGTCAAGTAAAGATTTTTCCAGTATAGTGGAGATATGACCTGTTTGTAGTTTGTAGGAAATGAATCAGTAGACAGGAAGAGATTGAACATAAATGAGAGACAAAGATAACCCATTTGTAATTTTTGGTAGAGATGACCTAATCCAAAATTAAAATTCCAAGTTTTTCATTTTCCACAAATAAATTCTTGTGATCAAATTAAAAAAAGAAAGAAAATAAGTGAGAGATTAGAGATGACAGAGAGGGCAAACTGTTGAAGGAGACAGCATGGCAGGGGGTTACTTGAAAAAGTAGAGGAATGAGCTTTAGTAAGGAGTAAGACCACTTCATCATGTGAGACAGGGTTGAAGAGACTGGCAAGAAGGCATTTAAGTGATAGGAGATGTGGAAGAGGGGCACAGAGAGAGCTCATGATGATTGGCATCAATTTTTTTCCTGCAAAACATAAGACAGAAATCTCAGCTGAGAGTGGGATGCCAGAAGTGGTTTGAGGAGGTGTGCAGAGGCTTAGGAGAGCCACAGTGGAGAGTGGGACAAGTGAGTGATAAAAGGGAGGATTAGTAGAATTGCCTGTAGAAATGAGGACCCAGTAGAGGTGATGATATAATATAAATTTGTAGCCAACCTGCAGAACATATGTCATTTTCTTTACCTTCTCCAAGGCACTTCATACAGTACCTTGTATATGGTATGCTCATATAAATTATCATCATCATCATTATTGTTATTTTGTTGGTGGTGTAAAGGGAACTCCCTCTACCAATGTAGATTTCACCCAAGTGTCAGTGAATAGCATTTAAGTGCTTTTTTTGTACTTGATGCTAGAGATACAAAGCACTATGCTTGATGTTAGGGATACAAAGATAAAATGAAGTCATAATATATATGACTTCATTTTATCCTCATGAAAAGCCTGGGAACTTAGTACAATGATCCCCATTGCACAGATAGGGAAACTAAGTCAGCCATCATTAAATGACCTGCCCAGGGTCACACAGCTAGTAAGTAACCAAGACCAGATTTAAACTCAGGTGTATCTTGACTTCTGGTTCAGCACTTTATCTACTGTACCACCTAGAAGATTATATTCATGGCTTGCTAGATAATCTCTAAGAGCTTCTGTGACTGAAAAATATATTGCACTAAAGCTAACTAATTGATGTGCCCATCTAAATTAAGCAAAGCTTCCCCAGGACACCAGACATAATATATAATATATATATATATATATTCAAAGCTTCCTGGACCACCACCAGACATATACATATATATGTATATGGATGGATGGATACACACACACACACACACACACACAATCTTTCTGTGGTCCTATCCAAGTTTTTTTGGCCCTGGAGGTTATAAACTGACAGAGCTTGTATTCACTGGTACTGTCTTGGAGAACTCTGAGTCACAATGAGATACTAAATGAGAATTTAATAGAAGAGTCACATCTGTTGAATACAAATTAAACAACATGGCATTCTTCGGATTTCTGTTGCTAAGTGTGAAAATGAAATGCTTTTCTTTTCTCATCTCTCCCTCCTCACCTTGTTTCTTGTTTCAGACAGTAGATGGACTGATCCTGGAGAAGCCAACTGATAAGCAAGATGCCTATAACATGCTGTCAAGGTTAGTGATGGGGGAGTGATTTTTGGAATGGATTTATTGCTACATTTATTTATTGCAACATTGATATTTTTTCCATCTTAATTTTAAGACATTAAATTAATTATCTGATAACGTTTTTAAAAACTTGACAAATACTCAGTTAAAAAAGTTTTAGTCACTGTGAAAGCCTGAATTTGGGGGGTTTGATACTCATTTGTATTTTCATTGTTTTCAGGTATTTGAAACTTAATCAGTAGATAGACATCTTCAGGTTTCAAAATAAGCTGTACTCCCTAATCTGGAGGCAAGAGCAGAAAACAAGAAAAAAAACTGTTAATGATGTTAGAAACACAGGAAGCAACCATTAGAAAATGAAAGCAACCTAAAATAAACTGAAAACAGAAATTGTAACTTGAATGAAACAAATGAAACAAGTTTTGTCATATGTAGATAAAATTGAAAAAGAGAGTAGAGCTTGACATTGGCTTTCTAATGTTATTTAAGAAAGAGTATGCTCTGATTATACATATACAACTTTACCAGATTGTTCAATGCCATTTGGAGGGGAGATGGGGAAGGGAGGTAGTAGAAAAATGTGGAATTCATAAAATAAACTTGCAAATGGATGATTGTTGAAAACTACTTTTGCATGTAATTAAAAAATAAAATAAAATATAGTGCAAGAAAAAGGATGCTCAGATTCTAGGCTACTACTGCTGATTCTGAATTCAAAGATTGTCCTGGAATGGAATAGGATGATTTATCAGGGTACCAGATTAATTAGTTAATTAAAATATCCCCAAAATTATTTTGGGAAGAACTAGCATACCTATCACTATCTCAAACTTGCAAGATGCTTTGCATGCTTGAGGTGAGCCTCAGGCAGGTAATAAGAGTGGTTATCCCTACTTGAATAAAACACAGTGAAGTGGATAAAAGACTAGCCTTGGAGGCATAAAGGACTGAGTTCAAAACCTGCCTCTGATACAAACTAGCCAGTTACCATGGTCAAATCACTTAAACCTTTCAGTTCCTAAGGCAATTCTTTAAGATTAAATTATGGAGAAATATTCATCTGTATGGACAAATGGAAGGAACTTCCACATTGGTGTTACTCTAAGCTAATGAAATAAAAGTTCCCTCCAAAGAGAAAAATTAGAATGAGCATATCCAGAGAATGAACTGTGGAGTCTGAATGCAGAGCAAAACCTCTGATTTTCACTTTCATATATATATATATATATATATATATATGATATATATATATTTTTCTTTCTTCCCTTTTATTCTAGTTCTTTCACAATTAATATGGAGGTATATTTATATGACTATACATGTATAAAGTTTATCAGAAGAGGAGAGGGGAGGGAGGGAGAGAGGGAGAAAAAACTATGGAATTCACAATTCTACAAAAGTGAATGTTTCAGGACAGCTAGATAGCACAGTAGATAGAGTACCAGCCCTGGAGTACTTAGCTGTGTGACCTTAAGCAAGTCACTTAACCCTATTGCCTTGTAAAAACAACAAAAAAAGTGAATGTTTAAAATTCTTTTTACAAGTAATTGAAAAAAGTAAAATACTATTCATACAAAAAAAAATAATGACAGTGATGTTTGTATGGTGCTTTAAATCTCCTTTGTGAGGGAGATCCTATTATTATCTCCATTTTAAAGAAGGGGGAAATTGAAGTTTCATGAATTGTCCAGGGTTACATAACTTAAGTGGTCTGAAACAAGATTCTGGTCTTTCTGACTCTAAGTCCAGTCTTCTGTACCTGCTCTAATTATTGAATTTTAAATGATACAAATGCTCAGACAAAAATATGCCTGGAGTAAATAGTAATAAGAAAGCTTTTATGTAGAAGTTTAAGGTTCGTAAAGCATTTTACATTTATTGTCTAATTTGCATTAACCGTGGTAGGTTATTGGTACTGGTTTTTGTCCCCATTTTAAAGTTGAGAAAACTAAGGTTCAGATAATTAAGTTGGGGAGGGTAAGGGAAAGAACAAACTTTTATGTTGTGCCACTGTATGTGAGACTGTGTTAAGTGTTTTTAGGGGGTTTTTTGGGGTTTTTTTTTTTCTAAGAAATGTCACATTTGTTTCTCTCAACCACATTGTAAAGTAGGGCTGTTATTATCCCTAATTTACTGAGGGTAAAACTGAGGCAAACATTGCCCAGAACCACATAGCCAGTAGGATTTGAGGCCAAACTTAAACTTGGATCTTCTTGACCCCAGGCCTTTGCTCCGTCCACTCACTCACCACCATCCACCACTATAAGAGAAGGGCCTTGTCTGAAAGCTGAGTAGGACAGTGCACAGGCTCCTCACATGGCCCTTCAGAACCTAGAATTTCCTTTGCTCTAATTCTTTGCATATCGGGCAGCCTTCCACTTTGGAGAGTGGTTAAATCAAGCCACTTCCCAGGTCCATTATGTCCTCTGTTACAATATATTTGGGGGGCAGCTATGTGGAACAGTGGATAGAGCACTGGCCCTAGAGTCAGGAGGAACTGGGTTCAAATCCTGCCTCAGATACTTAATAATTGCCTAGCTGTGTGACTTTGGGCAAGTCACTTAACCCCATTACCTTGCAAAAAATAACCCCAATATATTTGGTATTGGAGATTGACGTGTATGAGTTTGGCTTGTGTTCTTGGCCACCGCTGCCCCCCCCCCAAACTGGTAAAATTGTTAGCAGATGTTCTAAAGTAAGGACCAGGCTCTTCCCTACAGAGGAGGAGAAGCTTGGTGTTGCAAGGGACCATAGCCATCTTGTCCAGTTCAGACCCAAGAGTCGTCTGGCTTTTGTTCTTAGGGACTTTCAGTGAGAGGGAATCCATAATTTCAGGAAGCCTCTCATTCCACTTTTGGATAGCCCTGAGGAGTTTTTCTTTCCATAAAGGTTAGATTTGCCACTTAGTACCTTCCATGCTTTGCTCTTGGTTTTATCCTCTGGGATCAAGCAGAACACAGCAAATTCTCTTTCTTTTCTTTCTTTTAAAAATAATATTTTCTTTTTTCCTCATTTAAATTGTGAAAGCAATTTTTAGCATTCATTTTTTGAAATTTTGAGTTCTAGATTCTCTACCTCCCTTCTCCACTCCCTGATTTATAGTAAACAGTTTTACATAGGTGATAAATCTGCAATCATGCAAAACATATTTCCATATTTGTCATGTTGTGAAAGAAACCATAGACCCCAGAAAAAACCCTACATAAAAAAAGTAGAAAAAATAGTATGCTTCAGTTTGCATTCAGACTCTATCATCATTTCTTTCACTAGAGATGGATAGCATTTTTCTTCATGAGTCTTTTGGAATTGTCCTGAATCATTGTATAAATGAGAATAGCTAAGTTATGCACAGCTGATCCTCTGACAATATTGCTTTTTAACTTAATAGTATTTTTATTTTTTCCCAATTACGTGTAAAGATAATTTTCAGCATTCATTTCGGTAAAATTTTGAGTTCCAAATTTTTCTCCCTCCCCCTCCCCAAGACAGCAAGCAATCTGATAGGTTATACATGTGCATTGTTAAACATATTTCTACATTAGTCAAGCTGTGAAAGAAGTAGCAGAACAAAAAGAAAAACACATTAAAGAAAAAATTAAAAAATGAAAATCACATGCTTCAGTGTGTATTCAGACTCCATAATTCTTTCTCTGAACTATAATATTGCTGCTACTTGGACAGTAGTCTGCTTGTTCTTCTCACTTCACTTTGCATCAGTTCACATTTGTCTTTTCAGGTTTTGCTGAAATCATCTTGCTCATTGAATTCCTCTTTTCAAATGACAATGCTTTAAATATTTGAATGTCATATGCTTCCCTAGTCTTCCATCCTCCCATTTGGTTCAGCTAGACTTGATATAGTAGGAACTTGATTGGGATCTTTCTCTGTTCTGGTTATCTTCTACTGGGACTCACTGGGACTCTTTAGCCTATCAGTGACCTTCCAAAAATGTGTCACTCAGAACTGATTATATATATAGGTACTATAGGTAGCCAGACTGACAAGGTCAGTTCCCTTCCCTCTTCCAAGTGTTTCATATTACAATATGTGTTGTATATTAATACTGTCCTCAGAAGAGTCAAGCATGAATATGAAACCCTTTTTTAGAAAAGTATTAGATTGTTGGAGATTCCCAGATTTTTCCATTCATGTGCTACAACCTGTCCTCAATTATAATATCACTCAGGGTGTGAGACTCCTTAAGCCCCTGCCCAGTAGTCTCCTATAGCTATGGCCTAGCCACATCTCTACTGCCATTGGCAAAGGTTTTCTTTCTTTCATGGTTGCTTCTGTCTTCTGTAAGAAGGTTTCAGTCAATAGATTTTATGAATTTTAGAATTGAAGGGTTAAAATTTCACAATCAGTTCACACTTATTAATTACAAATTGATTTAGGACAAAAGACTAGAAGGATGGAGGAGAAAAAACCAGATACTTTGGGGAAAAATTAAAATTCTAATTTATGAAATCTAGTTATAATTGTAGAGAGAGAGAGATTTAGTAAATGTGATTTTTATTGGCTATGCTTCAGTTAAAGAGTTTTTCCTTTTTTTAAGAGCTCTGGTATGAAAAATAAGAAACATGTGACACCATCTTTATCTTATAGGTTAAATGGAAAAGTACACAGTGTATTTACTGGAGTAGCAATTGTTCATTGCAGCAATAAAGGTAATATTTTACTTTTATTTCATAGGACTGTAGATCATAGGATAATGGATTTAGAAATGGCAGGAAACTTAGAGGCCATCAGATGCACCTCTTCATTGTAACTGAGGAAACTGAGTTAAGTGACTTGCACACAATCACATAGCTAGAAAATATTTGAGTCAGGATTTGAACTCAGATCTTCCTAACTTCAATTTTAGTACTCTATCCATTATACCACATTGCTTTTCTGTTGTTTAACAATGGTTTTGTTCTTAAAAGCCTCTGAAGTAGGTTGTATAAGTATTATTGCCTCTTGACTTGAGAGTTCCCAAAGCTGCCACTGCTTCTTTCACCACCACCTAGTTCCAGCTTTACTCTTCTTCTTTAAAAAGAAGTTGAGTATTGTTCACTGAACTGTGGATGACTTAGCCAATCTCAGCAGTACGATGAGCTAAGACAATCTCAAAACACTAGAGTAAAAACTGATATTGATTGAATACAGACTGAAGCATGCTATTTTACTTTCTTTTTTCCTTTTATTCATATATATATATATATATATTCATTTATTCCTTTATATCTTGAACAGAATGACTAATAAGGAAATGTTTTACATTGGTGATTATTATCCTTCATTCTTGTATAGGACCAAAGCTACATCACTATGTTATAGTTCTGCAGTGCATCTGACTATGGCTGATCAGACACAGATAGTCCATTGAACAAGTGGAGTGGATTCTCTAAATTCGAATATCTTACATCTCCTTTGAGCTGCTTCAATTCTGTCTTGCTCATAGACCATAGCACACCATTATGGGTAGAGTCTCCTCATCAATTCCAAAGTTCTGAAGAGATCTTCAGGGTGTCCCAGTATTACTTTTTTCTGACCCCCTTGTGAGCACTTGCCCTATGTGAGTTCTCCATAACTTTTTGGCATTCTAACAACTCATTGTAGTTACACTCTCGGTAGTAATGCTGGAATGCTAGTCAGTTTAGCTGGAGAAAGGACCTCAGTGTCTGGTATTTTCCCCCTGCCAGGTGATCTTCAGAATTTTCCTAAGACAGTTTAAATGTAATTCAATTTCCTGACATGGTGCTGGTAGACTGTTCAGATTTCACAGGCATATAGCAATGAAGTCAGCACAATGGGTCTGTAGACTTTCAGTTTGGTAGTCATTCTAATACCTCTTTTCTCCCAAACCCTGAGCTAATTCTGGCAATGTGTGTATCAACTTCATTATCAATATGTGCGTCTCTGAAAAGGACACTGCCAAAGTAAGTGAACTTGTCCATGATCCTCAAAACTTCTCCATTTGCTGTAATCGATGGTTCCACATATGGATGGTGTGGTGCTAGCTAATGGAGCACCTTGTGCTCACTTGTAATGAGCACAAGTAGCAGAGAATTGATCCATAATTCATTGAGTCTCAGCTTTAGAAGCTGCATTGAGTGCACAATTATTTGCAGCCAGAAGATCTTGCACTAACACTCCCTCCACTTTGGTCTTGGCTTGTAGCCTTTACAAGTTGAAGAATTTACCAGGCAATGGTAGGTGGCTTAGTGGACAGAACATCGACCCTGGAGTCAGGAGGATGTGAGTTCAAATCTGGTTTCAGACACTTAATATTAACTGTGTGACCTTGAGCAAGTCAATTAAGCGTATTGCCTTGCAAAAATCCCCCAGAAAAAGAATTTACTATCAGTGTGATAGCTGACCTTGAGGCCATGTTCATTCTCAGTGAAGGCGTTTGATAACATAACTGAAAACATCATGTTAAAATCATGGGAGCTGGAACACAGCCCTGTTTTACTCCATTGGTAAACAGGAAATCATGAGAGCATCAACCACAGGTGGCAAACATGCCATCAGAGAACTGACTTACAATATTGATGAACTTCTCTGGGCAACCAGATTTTGATATAATTTTCCATAAGCCTCATTACTGACAGAATCAGATGTTGTATACAGACCTTTGTTCTGCTCCTGGCATTTTTCCTGGAGTTATCAGTAAACAAACACTGTTATGGACTATTCCTCTACCTTTTCTGAAGCCACACTGACTCTCAGGGAGATGACCATCTTCCAGGTGAAGGATCAGCCTATTGTGGAGGATTCTGACAAGAACCTTACCAGCAATGACTAAACGAGAAACACACCCCTGTGATTGTCACAGGACAATGGAGGCATCCTTGAATTCTTGAATGACCTCTTCATGCTATATAACTTGGAAAATTATACTCATTTTTGGATGAACAATGGACCCCCCACCTTGTAGATCTCAGCTGGAATAAAATCAGTACCAGGTGCTTTCACATAAAAGGAACCTAATGGCATTCAAAACTTCTTCACTTGGAACTTCAGCCAGGGAAGGATTGACTTCAAAACTGAGGTAATGGGTCAGTGGTTTCAGCATTGATTGATGATGATCTGTTGAGAATACTATGGAAGTGTTCAGCCCATCTCTCTAGGATCTTGTCCCTAATACTAATCAATGCAGCTTCTCTGGCACTGAGCTATACATAGATCTTTGACCCATAAACAGCCTTCAGGACATCATAAAAGTATTTCTTTACCTTTTATTTCTAGTCCTTTTTAAACAAAATGATTAATATGGAAATATTTTAGATACTTGTACTTGTATTAACTATCTGATTGCTTACTGTCCTCAGGGAAGGGGAAGGAAAAGAAGGAGGGATAGAACTTGGAACTCAAAACTTTAACCAAAACTGTTTAAAAATTTTAAAAAGTTGATATTTATAAACCAGTTATTATTTTCATTATTAGCAGAAATGAATCCGGATTACAATATGATGAATTTCCTTGGCATATGTTGTGACTTGATTGCATTTCTAGAATCTCAAATAATAAGAGTCAAGTCTAAATTCAAAAAAATAAAAATAAATAAATTCATTCCTATACCAACCCAACCATTTTCTTACTATTACATATCTAGGGAACATTTTTTTTGCCCTTATATACAATGGCAAACTATGAAACAGATAAACTTTCATACTAAGTAATGTTGTATGTACAGTGAAAGGCAGCTTGGGATGGGCAATAGAAAGCTGACCTCTAAATGTATAATGGCTACATGACCCTGGGAAAATTGACCCCCCTGTCATTGTCCAGGCAGCTCTCCAGACCTGTGCCATGAAAAATGGTGTATCACAGCTGAGAGAGAATTTACATGGCGGGGAGATCCCCACACAAATAAAATCATGGATTCAGATCTTCACCTCCATCACTACCACATTAAAAAATGCAACTGCACTATTCTGAGACACCACTGGGTGGCAGTTTTTGATAGGCCGCTTCCCAAATGCATTTGTGTGTGTGTGTGTGTGTGTGTGTGTGTGTAGTGTGTGTGTGTAGTGTGTGTGTGTTTGTGTGTGCACATACATACACACATAATTTGTGTATGTATGTATATATATGTGTATACCTATATAATGTGTGTGTATATATATATTTGTACAAATTGACGTGTGTTTGTATGCGTATGTATACATAAGCATATATTACGTGTGTACATAAATTTACCCAGTACATAGTGCATTGGTGTTTCAGTGTCTTTTGTTTGTAAACATGTGTATATGTAGGTATAGACACACTTATGTATGTATACTTGTGGGGTCAGAAAGTTTTACTATACTATAGAGAAGGCACTCAAGGGAAATTGTATGGTAATCCACTGTTTCCAGAGATCCAGTTTTATCTTTTTTTTTTTTATTGAGGAATTAGAGATATTGGGTTTAAAAGTCTGGGGATAGCTTTTTAAAAACTTTTTTTTTTTAATTGTGAAACAGTGTTAATGGAAAAAGCACCAAAAATTGAAACTGAACTCTAGGTAAGAACCAAGTTTGGTCATAGGAAAGAGAGAGTATCTCCACCCCTTGCTTACAGAGTTTATGGATATAGTACATTCTATATGATATCTAAAGTATAGGTTGGTTAAATTTAGCTGAATTTAAAAAAAATTTTAGAACCTTTTTCTTTTTGAGTAGAAAAGATGGAGGAGGATAATCTATTGAAAAATGAAAGTGAAAGAAAAATATCAATAATTTTTTAATTTATTATTAGCAATAGAGGGTCTAAAAATGATTTTAGTCATAACCCTATGTTATCTAGAGCTTATCTTCAGACTTTCTTAAAAAACCTCATAAATCTCCAAATAGCAATCTAAGAATATCTTCTTCCTCCCTTCCCTAAAGTATATCCATTTAGAAGATTAATGGAGAGTTTTAATAGTTTCTGTTGACTGAAAGACAACAAAGATATATGCTTGATTTTTCCTTTTACCCTGTAGTTCAATATCTGTACTACATTTTTCCATATAGACTAAGGACTGGGAGGGGATAGGGTGGAGCTATTTGGATAGTTTTATGTGTTGTATTTCCATAGTGGTTTATTACTTCCTAGCTTTAAATTCCATTCATGTTTGTTGTTGTATATAAAGTATATAATGGTACTTATCTTACAGTGAGACCAAACACCAGTGAAGTAAATTTGGCTTCTACAGCCTTTTTAAAATTTTCTTTTTAAACTCCATAGCAATGAGACAGGGAATGTAAGAATTATTATCCCCATTTTGCTACTGAGGAAATTAAGGCATCTAGAGATTAAAAGGATTTGACAGAAGCAAAAGTGTTATGAATTTTTAACTGTGACAGAAACAAAAGTGCCATGGATTTTTAATTGCTAAATTTAAGCTTTAAAAATTATCTTTATTCTTGATTAATTTCTTTGAAGATAGAAATTATGGTTTATGGTAGTTTTTGTTTGTTTCAGATAAGCAGCTAGAAACAGAAGTCTTTGAATTCTATGAGGAAACCAAAGTTAAATTTTCTGACCTGTCAGAGGAGCTTTTATGGGAATACATTCATAGTGGAGAACCAATGTAAGTGTTTATAAAAGCCAATCTACTTCATTCTATTCAGAATTTACACAGCTCTATTCATTTAATTTTATTGTTATTTTTAAACTTTTTATTTTCAGTTCCAAATTCTTTTCCACCCATCTATCCCCTCCCCCACTCGAGAAGGCAAGAAATATGATAATAGGTAATATATGTTTAAGGCAGGACTTGAGCCTGAATGCTTTTGAATTCAAATACAGTCTTCTATCTTCAGTACCATGTTGCTTCTCTATAGAGATTTTATCTGCCTTCATATATATATGTTATATATATTATATATATAATATATATTATATATATATATAAAATGGGTACTATAGACAAGCAAGGCACCTTTGAAGTTAATGTGTTGAATTTATTAGTACCTTAAAATTATTATTTATTATTATTATTAAATAAATAAGTGAAATTATTGCTTATCTTAAAACTGCAAACTGGATCTAAAAGAGTACACATGCATGTTTTTCTGTTCTTTGAATATGGAAATTTAGGGGGTGGCTAGGTAGTGCAGTGGATAGAGCACTGGCCCTGGAGTCAGGAATGCCTGAGTTCAAATCCAGCCTCAGACACTTAATAATTACCTAGCTGTGTGGCCTTGGGCAAGCCACTTAAGCCCATTTGCCTTGCAAAAACTGAAAAAGAAAAAAGAAAAAGAATATGGAAATTTGCATGTTTGATGAAACTTGTCAAATTCAGATTAACAAAAAATAAAAATTATTATAAGAAAAAATAGGTGCTTGCTATAACAGTGTAATTGAGATAGGACCTTTATCTGTTGTCATCTTCTTCAGATTTTGCTTTTAAAAATGCCAAGATTTTGCAAAGAATGCCAAAATACTGTTATTAAAATTTTGTAGATTTTTGAATTACTTTCTTGCTATGAGAGGTCACTATAAATCGCACAAGAAACTTCTTGACAAAGAGTAATTTTGATAAAACAATAAAAATTAACAGAGAAAATGACAGCAGGGCAAGAAAGGAAGAAGATTCAGAGACCTGTTTCTGACCTTGTCAGTAAAACTGCTTTGATTCTGACAGAGAAACTTATTTTAAAAATATAATTACATATGGACTAGACACTGAAATGTAATTGCCTCAGTTTTTCATTTCACTTTATATGCATGAGCACAGTATAAGAATACGTTGAGTATTTCTTTGCCATTTTGAAGGACATTGTTATATAAAGGATAAGCCATTATCATATTATAATAATTTTAAAAGATGCCTCCATCCCAACAATAGATTATTTTCATTCAAACCTATATTATATTTGGAATTAATGTCAATTTGGGCTTCTTCAACTTCTTAATATTTGTGTTTTTATGTTATACATATTTATACAAAGATATTATTTGGAATTAAAACATCTGAATATATGAAACCATCCTATTATTGGAGATTACTTGCTTTACTCTCATTCCTTAATTGGTTGGCACTAAATTCTAGAATTGACATTAGTCCCACAGGATTCTAATTTCTTTTATTCTTCTGCTTTTGCTCTGTTTTTCTCTTCTCTTCTCCCAGGGACAAAGCTGGTGGCTATGGCATACAGGCTCTTGGGGGCATGTTAGTTGAGTATGTTCATGGAGACTTTTTGAATGTAGTAGGATTCCCTCTGAACCACTTTTGCAAAAAGTTGGTGGAATTGTATTATCCGCCCCCTAAAGATGCCATACATCATGTAAAGCATGATTCGATTCCTTCAGTAGAAACCTTTGAAGTTCTAAGTGATGAAGAATATGGCAGCTCAAATTCTACCCAACAAAATGCAACTGGCAAGCTAGAAGATGACAATGCATTCTGTTCTGGAGTTACCGGGAGCCTTGGAAAGAAAGAAATTAGCCAAGAGGTGATGGGAGAGCCTTTGGTGAAATGCAGTGGAAATATGGAAAATCTGACTAAATTTCCTTCTACTCTCATAGAGCTTTTAGATGGCTTTAAAGCTTCAAAGGTATTTAGTGCCATGATTTTTTCCTCTTGTAATTAATGACTTGCCAAAGTGGAAAGAGAAAATTCCCATTTCAGTGGGTGAAAAGCAATTTTCAAGTGGTTATCTTAGTACGTATAAATGAAGTCTTATTTGGGGGAAGAATCTCAAAACCTTCAATTCTTGCTTTAAATAACTTAACATATGCTGTTAAGGTTAAAAACAAAAGCAACAATAAGAATAAATAAGCACAGTTGGAAAAAACCACCTCCTATGTTCAGGGAGTGGTTAAAAACAGTACTAAAAGGTACAACTTTGTCACCCTCGTGTAATTTGTAAACTAAATAATGTGGTTGAGAAAGAGACATTGATTTATATGTAGGTGTAAATGTCTTTCATTTCCTGAGGGAGTACATTCATAGACAAGTTAGCTTTATTGTGAGGTGAGCCAGGAAAAAAAAACAACAAACCTCAAAAGTAAACATGAAAATTTGATTTAGATTAATTTAGAATTACCTAAATGGCAGACTTTCAGAGTACAAGTCTAAAACTGTCCCCAGACAGCTATATGCTCACCTAACATGTACCTCACCTTTTTTTTCTCAGCCTATTTTCTCAAATTTCCTCAGGAGATTTCTTAAAGGGAAATGTCTTAGAAAGACTAAGTCAATTTACCAAAGCAGGTACTCGGCATTTGCCAAGCCTGTCTCCTTAATTAAGGTCTTCAAAAAAAGATTGACACATATTGGGGTAAAGAGAAGAGCAGACACTCTTCCAAAGTCTCACTTGCTAAATCTCAATAAAGAAAAAACCCCAACTAGGCTGTTTTAAATGGAAGATTTAAAATATTTTAAAAAGTTTATAAAAGAAAAATAATAATTTGACTTTAACATCATAGAGAAAGGAGAAAGCAAGACCCAGCTCTAAAGTGATCTAAATAAATTTCCAAGTTGTTCCCTGGTAAGTGAGTTGTAATATAACTACTCAAAATCATATAACATAATAAATTTCTAATGGGTATTTATGTTTGCTTGCTCTTTTGCTTTCAAATCTTTTTTTAATGGAAATTGGATTAAGATATAACTTGACCTTAAAACCAAATTCATATGACTCAGTTGTTTGATTACCAAAGAGTTATGCCCATAGAAATTCATTGTGGAAGGAAGGAATATACCTAAAAGGACACAAACCGATAGACTCAAGATAACATGAGTTAAGTAGTCTGAAAGCATGACATTAGCTGGTTATTTTGGGACAGGATTAAATGGGAATTCTGTCATCTAAGAAGGATAAAGTGAATGAAGTTATGTAATAGAATTGTGGGTATCCAGGTGACAATGCTGCTTGAACCTGTGCTGAAAGAAGCAGCACAAAGTCAGAGTAGGTATCTTGTGCTGCTTGAAACCATACTTCACAGAACCTTCCCAGCTATATAAGTGCTATTGCTAGAAGAGAAGCTGTCCTGGAAAAGCTTTTCTTTAGATCTTCCTGTGATCTGCCTCCTTTAAGCATCCCCCATAGTCAGGGTTCTTAACCAATAGATTCCTCAGAATGGTTTTTTTTTTTTTGGCTTTTTTTTTTTAGGTTTTGCAAGGCAATGGGGTTAAGTGGCTTGCCCAAGGCCACACAGCTAGGTAATTATTAAGTGTCTGAGGCTGGATTTGAACTCAGGTACTCTTGACTCCAGGGCTGGTACTCTATCCACTGTGCCACCTAGCTGCCCCAGAATGTTTTTAAATAAACAAAATGCATAAAAAAGTCAATTATATTGAAGCACAGTTATCAATATCATTTAGAAACAAATGAATGGACCCCCACTTAAGATACTTTATCAATAGAGCATTACACTATGAGGCCCCAAATACCCTTTCATAGTGTTGAGTTGAGTGAGCAAATATCTTCACTTTAGCACTGTGAACATTCAAGCAGCATTGCTTTCAGAATACCCACAATTCTGTTATGTATTCCATCCACATTACCCCAGTCTCCTGGCTGATAGAATTCCCATTTAGTAAAAAGTCCACTAAGAAGACTTCATATCCACATCTTTCCCCAGTACCCAATCCTGTCCTAAAACAATCACTTAATTCCATGCCTTCCTACTCTCCATCCATTGGCTATCATATCCACAAGTGAAATCTAAGCCAAACAGTGAAATAACTTCCATAGAAAAGCTTGAACAGTTTTGTAGATTGACTACTAAAGACTTAGCTTCTTTTCAAGCTTTAATAAGGTGGTCTATCAGGGGTCAGGGTAATATTTTAGCCTCTGACTCTTTCCCCTTTTTTCCTTTTGCTTCAGACCAATTTGGTGGTTGGTTTTTAATAAAACTCTTCTAGCATTCTTATTCAAAGGGGAAGGCATGTATTCCAGGATGGAGAGAGACATCAAATGTGTTCATTTAGACAAGAAAGATGTCATTTATAGAATTTAATTCATAAAGCTCTTTTTTAACATGCCAATGCTCAATCAAATGATATCCTTCTACTTCCTTCCCAACCCTAGTAAAACATAAGTATTTGCTAGAAATACCCTCTGTAACCTAGTTAATTAAGAATATGTTAATCCTATCACTGAGTACTTTTCCCCCAAGATTTTATTTATTTTGAGTTTTACAATTTTCCCCCAATCTTGCTTCCCTCCCCCCCCCTACAGAAGGCAACTTGGCAGTCTATACATTATTTTCATGGTATACATTGATCCAAATTGAATGTTATGAGAAAGAAATCATATCCTTACGGAAGAAAAATAAAGTATAAGAGATGGCAAAATCCTAGCTGTGTGGCCTTGGGCAAGCCACCTAACCCCATTTGCCTTGCAAAAACCTAAAAAAAAAAAAAGATGGCAAAATTACATAATAAGATGATGGGTTTTTTCCTAAATTGAAGGTAATAGTCTTTGGTCTTTGTTCAAACTCCACAATTCTTTCTCTGGATACAGATGGTATTCTCCATTGCAGATAGCTCAAAACTGTCCCTGATTATTGCACTGATAGAATGATCAAGTCCATCAAAGCTGATCACCAATCACCCCCATGTGCTCATCTCACCCAACAGGCTTCCCTGAATTCCCATCCCTCCTGGTTTCTAATAGAACAATAGTGTTCCATGACATACATATATCATAATTTAAGTCATTCCCCAATTGATGGACATTTACTTGATTTCCAATTCTTTGCCACCACAAACAGGGCTGCTATGAATATTTTTGTACAAGTGATGTTTTTACCCTTTTTTCATCATCTCTCTTCAGGGTATAGACCTGGTAGTGGTATTGCTGGATCAAAGGGTAGGCACATTTTTGTTGCCCTTTGGGTGTAATTCCAAATTGCTCTCCAGAAAGGTTGGATGAGTTCACAGCTTCACCAACAGTGTATTAGTATCATTGAGTATTTTAAAGGGGTTCAATTTTGTTGACTTATATGAGGCATTAGTTGGTCAATATTTTTTTCCATCCTTTAAAGTATTCTACATAATGACGGGGCATGCCTCTTCTTGCTAACTTGATTAGATATTATTGAAGATAAATTACATTCAAAGGAATCCAGTGTAATTTGATTAAATGGGTTTATATCTGGTGAAATAATTTGAGAAACCAGTAATGTTTTGATTTTTTAAAAAATTTTCATCACTGCATCACTGACTCTGACAATTGGATCTCTATGGGAACAGTTTTGCTATTTCTGTAATCAATGGTTATCTTTACCTCTTTGAAAAAACCCACTCAGAAAAGAGAGTAGATCCAACATTTGCCAAAGAAAGTTTAATTAGATGTTTCTTAACCTTGATTTTTACATTGCTTTATTCTACCAACCAAATAAGCAGCCCTTTCCCTATAATCAGAATAAATCTCTTAGATTTTGATTTTACTTATATTTGTGATTGGTATGAAATCTATAAGAACCTTGGATGTCATTTAGACCAGAATTTTGTTGGCATTTTTGTGCCAAGGACATCTTTGATAACCTGGTGAAGCTTATGGACTAATTCTCAGAATAAAATTTTTAACTGCTTAAAATAAAACATAGAACTCTCAGGGAAGACAGCTATTTTGCAATCAAGATGTAATCTTAGAGCCCCTACTTTAAATAAATCCTCTGTATATCTTGTTAAAAAACAATCCTTATATTTTTTTTAATATGCAGGCAATGTTTGTGGCCTCTAAGCTAAAGGTGTTTGATTTGCTCAAAGACAAAGCCATTCTGAAGGCCAAAGATGTTGCTGATCGCATAAATGCATCTGTTTGTGGGACTGAAAGATTACTTGATTCCTGCACAGCACTGGAATTATTAAAGAAAACCAATCAAGGTAACTTTAGCTATTAGAATATGGTCTCAAAAATCTTTGTAAGAGGAAGTCTATAGGGGTGGCTAGGTGGTACAGCCTCAAACACTAATAATTACCTAGCTGTGTGGCCTTGGGCAAGCCACTTAACCCCATTTGCCTTGCAAAAACCAAAAAAACAAAAAGAAGTCTATAACAGCCTGCTTCAAAATCTGGGAAGGAGATTGAAAGGTCAAAGACTTTATCTACCTATATCTTCCCATATTTTTCCTTAAAGGGCATGGATCATTTATGGGTGGGGACAAAAGTTTAGAAAGAACATATGGGCATTTGAGGGGTGTCTCATAATTGCTTCAGTTGGCGGAAATAGGCAAATATCATCTTCCTTAAGGTAACAATTGTACAGACAGGGAAAAAAAATGTATTTGTTGCTTCACAATTTATTGTCTATATTGGATTTATGGTGCTTGACACTAGATATCACCATTGGCAATAATCAGTGTTATAATCTGTTATGTTTTAATGTTTCAAGTAATGCTAAATAGAGCTCTCTTCTTATTGAAAAGTTTGCTTCAACTGTTAAGTTCAGAAATGACAAAATCAGCCACATTCTTTTTCAGGTTACAGTAACACAGAATCGGCTGATAAGTACTTGGTGTCTGACAGTGAACATTCACTGCATGGCTATATCATCCATTCTAACGATCATATTTGGCCACTGTTCACACATCTGGAATCTGCTGTCAAAGAGGGAACAAATCAGAACCATCAAGTTTTAGGAAAGAAAGCTCAGGACTTATTTCAGGTAATGTATGTTAGAATGCCCAATCTCAAGTTTATATATTTTTTAACTAAGAGACTTTAGAGATTGAAAAATCCCTAAGGTCATGAATTTATAACTAATCATCTGTTCCTTAAGATTGCTAAGCCATCAAATAGATGACTCTAGCCAAAATTTAGAGGGGCAAAACCCACAGGAAAAACCGAATGATACATTTTCCTAGTCCAAGATAACTTAGAAGTTCCCTTGGGGAAGGTGTGTTTCAACAGGATGGGGGAATGTAAAAAAAAGCCCCAGCCACAGCTCAGTGCAGCCCAGCCAAGCCCAGGGATATAGGGAACATCTTGAAGTGGTGGTAAGAGAACTCTGCTGCACCAGAATGAGTGTGGAGTGTACAAGAACCTGCAGTGGGAATCTGGAGAAACCAGCCTGCACCTCCAGAGCACAGCCCACAGATGGTAAGGGGGTCACAGGAGACTGTAGAAATCTCTCTGCTCTCCCTGGGGCAGGACTCTGCTGTTTGCCCACTCTCAGATCTAGGTTGTAGTTTGGCCTTCCATACTAAGATAGCGCCTCCTCACAACTCCAGGGCAGGGGGCAGTGCCTGTGGTTATCTATATATCAAAGCACAGATGAGAGCATAAGACCTTGGAGGAATAAAGGTCCCAGTAGAGTATCCCCAAAAAACCCCCAAAGCATGTGGTCCAATAATACTCAAAGCCTCAGGCAGCATTCCCAAACCAGGCACAGGCTAGAGAAATGAGTAAACAGGGAAAATTGAGAAACACCATTGAGAAATTCTTTGTCTATGATCCCAAGAAGGATCAAAATACTCAATCTAAATATGAGGAAGTACAAGCTCCTGCATCTAAAGACTCCAAGAAAAGCAGAAATTGAGTTCAGGCTATGACAGAACTCAAAAAAGATTTTGAAAATCAAGTAAGGGAGATAGAAGAAAAATTGGGAAAAGAAATAAGAGAGATGCAGGAAAAACATGAAAAAGAAGTCAGCAGCTTAGTCAAGGAGATCCAAAAAAATGCTGAAGAAAACAACATGTTAAAAACCAGCATAGGTCAAATGGATAAAACAGTTCAAAAAGTTATTGAGGAAAAGAATGCTTTAAAAAGCAGAATTGGCCAGATGGAAAAGGAGATAAGAAAGCTCTCTGAGGAAAACAAATCCTTCAGATGTAGAATGGAGCTAAAGGAAGCTGATGACTTTATGAGAAATCAAGACACAATACTTCAACACCAAAAGAAGGAAAAATTAGAAGAAAATGTGAAACATCTCATTGAAAAATCAACTGATCTGGAAAACAGATTCAGGAAAGATAATTTTAAAATTATTGGGATATCTAAAAGTCATGATCAGGAAAAGAGCTTTGACCTCATTTTTAAATAAATCCTACAGGAAAATTGCCCTGATATGTTAGAAACAGAGGGCAAAATAGAAATTTAAGAGAATCCACTGATCTCTCCCAGAAAGAGATCCAAAAAAGCCAACCCCCAGGAATATTATAGCCAAGTTCCAGAACTCCTAAGTCAAAGAAAATATTACAAGCAGCCAGAAGGTTACAATTCAAATATTGTGGAGCTGCAGTCAGGATCACACAGGACTTAGCAGCAATTACATTAAGGGCTTGTAGGGCTTGGAATATAATATTCTGGAAGGCAAAAAAGCTTGGAATGCAACTGAGAATCAACTACCCAGCAAAATGGAACATTCTCTTCCAGGGGAAAAGATGGACTTTAATGTTTTTTTTTTTTTAAGTTTTTGCTAGGCAGTGGGGTTAAGTGGCTTGCCCAAGGCCACACAGCTAGGTCATTATTAAGTGTCTGAGACTGGATTTGAACCCAGGTACTCCTGACTCCAGAGTCAGTGCTTTATCCACTTCACCACCCAGCCGCCCAAAAAAGATGGACTTTCAATGAACCAGGGAGAATTTCAAATGTTCCTGTTGCAATGATCAGAGCTGAACAGAAACTTTGACCTTCAAATACAGGACTCAGGTGAAGCATAGAGAGTGGAGAAAGGTAAAATATGAGGGACTTAATTATGATGAAGTACATGTATTCCTGTATAGAAAAATGTACTGATAATACTCATGAGAAACTTCTCATTTAATAGAGCAGGAGCTTTTATAGATGAAGCATAGGAGAAAGTGAATTTGAAGATATAATATATTGTAAAAATGGAGTCAATGACTAAAAGGGAAATGCACTGGGAGTAAGAAATGAGAGGTGGAATGGGCTTAAGTTATTTTGTATAAAAATATATGTATATATATTTATATATTTACAATGAGCTATTGCAGTGATATGGAAGGGAGGAAGGAAGGCAAGGGGGAATGAGGGAACCTTCACTCTCATCAGAAATGGCTCAGAGAGGAACCAGCGTACACACTCAATAGGGTATAGACATCTAGAGTAAAAAGGAGAGAAGGGGGACAAGGGGGGAGGGGTAGATGTGGGTGATAGAGGTTAGGGTAGATCATAGGAGAGAATAGTTTTCTTTTTTACTTCTTGCAAGGGGCTGGGATTGGGTGGCCTGCCGGGGACCACAGACTGGGTGGTTGCTGGGTCTCAGGGATGGTATGTGGGCTCAGGGCCTCTTGACCCCAGGGCTGGTGATCAGTCCTCTGTGCCACTCAGCTACCCTATAGCACTTTTAGGAAGAGGGACAGAGTGAAAGGAGAGAGAAAATATGATCTATGGTAGTGGGGAGGAATGGATGGAGGGAATTACAATCAGCAACAACAACAGTGGGAAAAATGTGGAAGTAACTTTTATGATGGACTTACCATAAAGAATGTGATCCAGGGGGTGGCTAGGTGGTGCAGTGGATAGAGCACTGGAGTCAGGAGTACCTGAGTTCAAATCCAGCCTCAGATACTTAATAATTACCTAGCTGTGTGGCCTTGGGCAAGCCACTTAACCCCATTCATTGCCTTGCAAAATCCTAAAAAAAAAAAAAATTGATCCACCTGAGACAGAGCTGATGGTATCAGAACACAGATTGAAACACATGTTTTTCCCCTCTTTCCTTTATTTCTCATGAGGTTCTATATTTTTTTTGGGGGGGGGATTATGTTTGCTCTTAAACAAGAGTATTTTAGTAATGTATTAAAAAAAAATTGGGGCAGCTAGGTGGTGTGGTGGATAAAGCACCAGCCCTGGAGTCAGGAGTACCTGAGTTCAAATCGGGCCTCAGACACTTAATAATTACCTAGCTGTGTGGCCTTGGGCAAGCCACTTAACCCCATTTGCCTTGCAAAAACCTTAAAAAAAATCACTTGTACAAAAATAATCATAGCAGTTCTGTTCCTGGTGGCAAAGAACTGGAAATTAAGTAAATATCCTTCAATTGGGAAATGGCTTAAAAAAATGTGTTATTTGTATGTGATGGAACACTGTTGTTCTATTGGAGGCCAGGAGGGATGGGAATTCAAGGAAACCCAGAAGGATTTGCATGGCCTGGTACTGAGCGGGATGAGCAGAACTAGAGGAACATTGTGCACCCTGGCAGTGGCATGGGGGTGATGACTGGCCTTGATGGACTTCCCCATTCCATTACTGCAACAATCAGGCACAATACTTTATTTTTCTTCCTTAGCGATATGATTTCTCTCTCATTACATTCAACTTGGATCAATGTATACCATGGAAACAATGTAGAGACTAGCAGACTGCCTTCTGTGGGGGGTGGGGAAAGGGAAGCAAGATTGGGGGGAAATTGTAAAAAATTCAAAATAATAAAAATTTCAAAAAAAAAAAAGATTGCTATGGGACAGCTGGGTGACACAGTGAATAGTGCACCAGCCCTGGAGTCAAGAGGACCTGAGTTCAAATGTGGCTTCAGACACTTAATAATTGCCTAGCTATGTGACCGTGGGCAAGTTACTTAACCCTATTGCCTTAAATAAATAAGCAAAAATTAATTCACTTTCTTTTTAAAAAAAAGATTGCTATGGAGTCTCTAGTAGGATTGGAAAAAATTATTAATTTAATTAAGCACACTTATTAAGCACCTAATATGTATAAGGTATTGTGCCAATTGCTAAGGATATAAACCCATTGTGCCCTTAAAGGAGTTTACATCCTCCTGGGGTAAAGAATCAGCTGAATCAGCAGTTCAGATATTCTAATTTAGTTCTAATTCTATTGTTTTTGCTTTTATTTTTGCAGGGCAGTGGGGTTAAGTGATTTGCCCAAGATCACACAACTAGGTAATTATTAAGTGTTTGAGATCACATTTGAATTCAGGGCCCATGGTCTATCCACATGTGCCACCTAGCTGTCCTTTAGTTCTAATTCTAAATTTAATTCTAATAAAGTTCTAATTATAGATATTATAATTATCTATAGGGGAGGGGAATATAATGATATTAAAAATGATGACCTTTATCTAGACAATTGAGTCTAAAATTCTAAATTTTTCATGACTGGCTTACATTAATCAGAATCTCCTAAGTTGTTGCTATGTACCAGTCAAATACTAAGTTCTGAGAATATAGAAGAAGGTAAAACCAAATCCCTGGCTTCAAGGGGCACACATTCTAAATGGAGGAGGCAATGTGCAAACAACTATGTCCCTCTTAAGTGGCATCTCTACCAAGCCTGGCATGGATCACTGAAATACAGCAATAACTACAAACCTTAATTTTGATATGTTGTTTTGAAAATAACACCCTCAAAAAAATCTTTTCCTCAATGAAAACAAGTGACAGAATGGTTGCTGTGAATTTTAATCTTTTCTTCCTGCACAAGTAAAGTGAATAATAGAAAGCAGGGGGAAAGAGTGGAAACAGGTGATTCATGGACTATTGTCAGTTATTTTTAAAGATTCATAGCAGGACAGCTAGGTGGCAGTGTATAGAATACCTGCCCTAGAGACAGGAGGATCTGACTTTAAATTTGGCCTCAGCCATGTACTAGCAGTATAACCCGGGGCAAGTCACTTAACCCCCAATTGCCCCCTCACCCCCCCCCCCAAAAAAAAAAGATTCTTTGGATTAAGTTCTCTTTCTAGTAGGATTATTCCTGCTCTCCTATGTATCTGAGGGACAAGCTTCTGTAATAAAATAAAATTCCTCTATTTGATATTTACAATCTTTCCTGCCTATCTTTATAGACTGATTTCATATTGCTCCTAATCAGGAACATACATTCCAACCAAATTGCCCCTGTGTAACAAAGATAATGTTCTGTATGAACAACACCCCATTTCCTACTTCTAGGACTTTACACCAGCTGGTCCCTCCTGCCTGAAATGTTCTTGCTTTTTTTTTTTAAATCTTTATTAGAATCCCTAGCTTTTTTCCAAACTCAAGTGCTATCTCCTAAAAGAAACTTTTCCTGATTACCCCATTATTTAGTACTGTACCTTTCCACTCCCAAATTATTCTGTATTTATTTTCTACTTGCTTACATATGTATTTGTTGTACACTTGTCCCTTTGAGGGCAGAGATCATTTTGATTTCACCTTTATAGTCCCAGTACCTAGCCCAGTTATTGGCATATTGCTAAGTAGTTAGTGGTCATTGAAGCCTGCCTCTTATCGTGATCAATTCTGATAAAATGATTTCTACATATCTACTCCTGTGTGCTCAGGGGACCAAACATCTGGTTGGTCAGAAGATTGCCACTTTCTCATTAAGGTTGTGACAGCCTGGGAACTGTTAAGATTTTGTACTTTACCCCTGAATCCTGGAAGTAGCTCTCACTAGATGAATAATTGAATCATAGCCAAGTTAAACTGTAGTGTTTTACCTTGAGTCTACAACTTAACCTATGGACTTTGGAATATAGAAATAATTTAATTTCTGACGTGCAAAGTCCCATAGGCTTAACTTGCAAATTGGACAAAGGAAGAACTAACTCCATATTTTGACCTCACTTTATTACTCCTATAAAAGTCCTCTTTGTATTCAATTTGAAAAGCAGTAGTCCCATTATTGAACCTTATACACCTGGGAGGATCCCTTCTGATTTGTTCTTTCCCCTAGGCCCTAACTTATGGCTAGAGTTGAGACAGGGAGTTAGGCAAGTAGTTTGAGAAATTACTGATGTACAAAAGTGAATCATTAATATGTAGGCAGCTGAGGGAAGTGGGGAAAGGGGGAGAGAGAGATTGCCAATGATTGTCTTTTTTCTTTTTCTAAAAAGAACAGGATTGTAGAATTAGAGCCTTAAGGGGTTTCAGAGCTCAAATGGTGGTAGGTCCATCATTTTCTAGGTAAAGAAACTGAGAGCGGGTCATGGTGGCTACACCTGAAACTGATTCAGCTATCTTCCAAAGGTGTCAACGTCAGGGAGGAAACCCACTTAGAAGTGAATGAATGAGTATAAATCTTGTAATCCCTGCCGGTCTATAGGGTTTACGCTGGTGGATCATTTGGTTTGAGAGTTCTAAATTGCAATAGGATTAAAATCAATCAGATTTCTGCACTAGTCAGGCAACAATATGGTGAATTCTCAGTAGTGGAAGAGTGTGAGGCACCAGTTTGCCTAAAGAGGGGTGGTCTGGCTCAAAATGGAAAAAGCAGTGCAATTTAAAACTTCATGCTTATCCGTATTGGATTTAGGCCTCTGCACTTCTAGCCTGGTTGAAACAGATGACCAAAACAAGATAAAATATTTTCTAAGTCAAATATAGAGGAGGAAAAAAAATCAAAAAAGTTAAAATGATTTGCCAAGGGTCACATATGTGGTAAGTGGCAAGGGTTAGGATGTGAATCCAGGTTCTTGTGAGCACAAACCATGCATTCTTTTAATTCAAATTAACTGCTACTTTTCCACATCCACATTCAGTACCTGGTGGGCAGCATAAAGCATCAATGGCATATCCTGTTTTTCTGTTTTGAAGATAAATAGGAAATAGCTTGGACAGTTAGTCAGCCCAGAGGATAGAGTGCTGAGCCTGGAGTCAGGAAGATTTACCTTCCTGAGTTCAAATCTGATCTCAAATACTTAATAGCTATGTGACCCTAACCAAGTCACTTAGCCCTCTGTCTGTCTGTTTCCTCATCTGTAAAAAGCATTGGAGAAAGAAATGGTAAACCATTCCATTTTCTTTGCCAAGAAAACTGAAGAGTCAGACTTAACTGAACTTTTTCTGATGATAATTTGAGTTTGACAGTCACTCTCACGTGATTCCATTTTTGCTCAATGGTGCAATCTGGGAGATAGCTGCTCAATTCCAAGTGTAGCCCACACTTGAGGAACTGATAAGAGAAGATCGTCCAGGATTTAAACCTGATCCTTGACCTTTTGGAAGAAATGTTGAATGAGATGTAAATGTATCTATTTACTTGTCTGAATAGTATCTTTTTTTCAGGACTCCTATTATCACAGCATGGAAACAAAGCTGCGTTTTATGAGAGCTATGCATAGCATTATCAAGCTGACTGCACGAGATGTGGCAACAGCTTTTGATCTGTCAAGATTTCGCTCTGCCTGTGATTTGGGAGGTAGGAGAATTATTTTACTATGAATTATGCAGATGGATTTATCTTGGGAAAGTTGTTTATTTTGTTTTGATTATTGAAGGTAGTTGTAGTCAGGCCCATTCAGGAATCTAGTGAGTAATTAGTCAGATAGTGTATGCAACCCATTTTACCCATAGGCTCCCAGTTCTAGGAGGAAGAAAGAAATTGGCTGTTGGAATTGGAAATTCATTGGCTGTTCTGCTAGACTAGTTAATCAGTCTTGTATCCCAAGGACCCAAAGGTAGTATAGAAGAATAGAAAGAGTACAAAGACATGAATTTAAATTAAGACTCTGATATTACGTGTGACCTTGAGAAAATCATTTAATCTCTTTGCCTCCAGTATCCTCAGCTGTAAAATGAGGGAGCAGAATTAAATGACCTTACTTTCTGCTTTTAACATCTCTAAGGTTCATGCTCAGTGAGCATCACTAGGTAAATGGATATAATTTAGTAACTTTGCTTGCAAAATTCCAAATTGTTTTTCAATATAGTTGAATTTACACCACTTTCTGTATATGTGTACCTATCTTCCCATAGCCATTCCAATATATCTATATAGATAGATAGATAGATATAGATAGATAGATAGGTATTTCTCTCTTTTATCATTTTATTCATTTTGACATAAGGTAGCACTTCAGAATTGTTTTAATTTGCATTTTTTCTTATTAGTAATTTGGAACATGACTGGGATTTTTCAGTTCTTCATTTGATCACTTATCTATTAGGGAGCAATAGTCATCTATAATTGTGTGTATGTTATATATGAAATTTTTTGTTTCAATATTCAATAATGATAGTTTTCTTTTGGGGCTCTTGTGCTTTTGTCAGGGTCAAATTTTTTTCTTATGAAAAAATTTTTGTTTTTTCTTGGTGTACTTTACCCATTCTTCATTTGGGTATCAGTTTTCAAAGGAAGACATCTAAGCTCTCAACTGCCATATGAAAAAATGCTTCAAAACCCCAGTAATTAGAGAAACAGATATTAAAGCAGCTATGACCTTCTACCTTTTACACTCATATTGGTAAAGATGACAGAAAAGAAAATGACAGATGTGAAAAAAGCTGAGGGAAAATAGGCATGCTGGTATACCATCCAGGGAGCTGTGATATGGTCATTTTGGAAAGCAACTTGGAACTGTGCCCAAAAACATCAATAAAATATGCATGCCCTTTGATATAAAGATAGCTCTACTAAATCTATACTCCCAGAAAAGATCAAAGAAAGAGGGAAAAGATCCATATATATGTAAAAATGCTTATTTCAAAGGTAGAAATAGATGGCAACAGATTGCATATGGAAGGTGACAGAGAATGAAGAATAAGGGAATGACACCTCTGTCCCAACCTGAATGACTGGAAAATATTGTAATGGTCTTGACAGTAATAAGGAAGTTTTGGAGGTGGAAAAGTTTAGGGGAAAAGATAAGTTCAGTTTTGGAAATAGTGAGTTTGAAATGTCTAAGACAAGTTGAAGATCAGAGCTAGAGTTTAGGAGAAAGAATAAGGCTGTATGAGTAGATCTAAGAATCAACAGCATAGAAATGACAACAGAGAAACCTTGGGAGCTGAAATAGTGAGAAGAGAAAGCCATGTGAGGCACTCATACTTAGAATGTATGATCTGGATGATGGTGATCAGCAAGAAGAGACTTAGAGGGATCAAGTAACGAAGAATGGGGATGGAGTAGTATGGAAATCTAGAGGGAAGAGTACCTGCGAGAAGAGAGTGATTCCTATAGAGTCAAAGGCCACAGTAAATGTCTCATGGCCAAGATAGAGAAATAGATAAATGAAAAGCCAAAATATATAAATCTATAAGAACAAGGGCTATTACCCAGCCTATAGTTGGTTTCTTTTGTAATCTAATATATTATATTGTACATTAAAAATTATTTATTCTGAGGAAGGGTTCAATGACCTTATCAGATTGCTCATAATTCAAAAAAAAAATATTGAGAACTTCTTTATTAGATGATCTCCATTTAGTTCTTACAAGCTATGCTTCTGTTATCATTAAAGATATAAAATGGTCAGGAATTAGAGCTTTGACCAACTTTCATTTTGCTGGCATGTACTATAGTCCATTTCTAATAATTCTTTCCCTATCTCTCTTCCTCCTCCTCCCTCTTACTTCTGGACCAATTTAAATTTTACTTATCCCTTCTCTCTCTCTCTCTCTGTCTCTCTCTTTGGTGTATAGATTTTTGTTTACTCTTTTCAGGAAAATCATTTTCCTTTAGTTTACCAGTTCAAAATTCTTTTAATTTTTAAGTATGTATATTTTTTCCTTGGGTTTCAAATTTTGTTGGTTTTGTTGATATTTCTAGGTTTCCATGAATGTATGCTCTGTTCATTAGTCCTGGTTTTCAAATTTATCAATATGTGTTCGAAGATATGGTATAATGAAAAAAACACTGGAGCCAAAGGATTTTGGTTTGAATCACGGCTCTATTACTTCCTACCTATGCCATCACATGCAAGTTATTTCCATACACTAATTTTGTTTCATCATCTGTACATTAAGTGAGTTGGATTAGATTGCTGGCATGCACCAGAGTTGTTTTCTGATAATTCTCTCCCTACCTCTCCTCTTCCTTCATCTTACTCCATTTTATTGGCTGATTCTCAAATCTATCTAATTAGTTACTAGCTTGCTTGCAAGAAGTAAATAGCTATTGCCTCTCAGTTGTCAACTCATGTGCTTGTACCAGGGTCTTGAAGAAAGAATTTAATAGCACATCTTCCCTTTCTTATAGGGAATAATTTCTGGACCAGGAATTATTGCCTTTAACAAACTTGTTTTATTTTTTTTCCTATGACTTCTTTCCCTTCTAAGTTAACTGCAATAGATTTGTGCAAAATCTTTTCAATTTAATATGGTCAAAATTACTAATGTTAACTCCTTTACTCTAGCCTTTGTTTGATTTTGTATTCTTCCACCATTCACCAAACCGAAAAGGTAATTTCTTCTTGTTCATCTAATTTGCTTATGGTTTCACCTTTTATGTCTGTGGTATTCCTTTGAACCTTATCCTGCTAAATACAATGTGAAATGGTGGTCCAAATCAAATTTCTGCATATCTTTTCTAAGAATTTTTTCTTCCTATCTTTATTCTTTTCC